>NC_069684.1:24717685-25025232 GCF_023699985.2 Odocoileus virginianus
ACTCTTAGTGGGAATGCTTATGGGAAAATTGGGATTAGAGTTCACCTGAATTACTTAACAGTTAAAATTATAGAATATTTTTGAAAATCGTTAATTTTGCCATGATTCCCTCTTCCAATTTCCCCCCTCCTAATTCCCTTCCGTGATATTTATTTATTTAAAAAAAACTAATTTTGGCTGCACTGGGTCTTCATTGCTATCCATGAGCTTTCTTGAGTTATGGCAAGCAGGGACTACTGTCATTGTGGTGTGCGGGCTTCTCATTGCAGTGGCTTCTCTTGTTGCAGAGCACAGGCTCTAGGCATGCAGGCTTCAATAGTTGCAGCTCCTAGGCTCTAGAATGCAGGCCCAAGTTAGTTGTGGCACACAGGCTTAGTTGTCCCTCGGTATGTGGAATCGTCCCAAATCCAGGGATCATTGGCAGGCAAATTCTTAATCACTGGACCACCAGGGAAGTCCTCCCCTGATATTTAGTTCAAAAGTAGGGATCTCCAAAAAACAGTAGGGATCTCTGGGATCAGGGATGGGGAGGCCCATCCATCATGCATACAGTGAGACACTAGCATTTAATTATGGTTGTTTCTCTTTGGAATATGTATTCCCATGGATCTGTAGGTCTCTGGTGTGGGTGTGTGTGGAGCACAGGTTGATCATGGGCATCTTCCTAGGGTTTCAATTTTACTTGACAATCTTTCAAAGGGAGATGTTAACTCATTTTACAATTAGGTTATCTAAAATGTTTTATATTGAAATAAATGTACTATGGAGTAGGATGACAAATTTGCATGAATTTAAGATAAAACAAGAGGCCTCAAAATATTTTATTAGGGAGAGTCACTTAAGTGTTGCTCTGATGACATCTTTTCCTAGTTTCCTCAGCAATCAGAACTAATTTAGAAAAGTCTGAGAAGGGCTGGAAACTGTGCCTAGAGTTAGGGAGGGAGAGGGCTGGTCACACTGGGCAAGGACAACATGGAGGCAAGTCTGGTGGGGAGGAGGGTAGCCTGCAAAGCTTGTTACTCAAGGGATCTCTGTGAGGGCCCCTAAGAGAGTTCACGTGGGCCAGAGCCCACTGCTGATTGGAGTGGATTGGAGAAGACAGCTATGACAGCGCAACAGGACGATGGGCAAACGCAGGAGCGGGCCATGTATCAACAACAGTGGTGCCAAGAATGGGCTTCAGGAGCCTTCAGCGCCCTCCCTCCCCCAATTGCCCAGTCACTCCAAAAAACATGTCTTCTACGAAAGAATGATGTGCTGTGGAAACGCAGCTTCGTAAGTCCCGTGACCATCACACCACCCTAAGAAACTTTTAATAGAAATTCTGGGCCTATTACTATCATTTATGACAATCAGGGTGGTCTGCAGTGTGTCTGTTGGGGAAAGGAAAGTTGCATTGACCAAACTGATGGTTATTGGTTCCTCTAAACAAAGCAATTGAATTCCTTGTAGGCAGTCTTCCTGGGTCATCCTCTTTCTTAAAGGGATCTATTTCACAAATGTGACACCTCATTAGGTGTGTAGCGATTTGGCTTGTCACTTGCCACTGTCTCTTCCAGGTCCCTTTACTTAAAAAATTCTCATTACAATTAGGAGAAAAGTTTCCAGTTTACCTTGCAATCAGTCACAAAGTTAACAGGAATTCAACTTTCCTCACATTTATCTTTAAGTGCACTTTGATACACTACTCTAACTAAGTGAATGTATCTCTTTACAAGATGATGCTTGTTGGGATAGTGATGCACGCCTACATACTTACTCAAAGTCTTTAATATGTAAGCTCTTCTAAAGGCAGTGTTCCAGATAATTAAATGGAAACTTTTCAGTAGGTTTTCCATTGCACTTACTGTTTTTCTTTTTTTCTGAAATGCTCACAGTCTCATATGTTACTTTTGACTTTCTTTTTTAGTTGGAAATTGGATCCCATTTTAGAAAAGGACTTTAATGGCACTTACGTGATACGTGGAGTCAGTTTAGAGACCGAGCTAATATCCTGACTCAAGTGCTGAAACACTACCTGGCAAGGAGTTTACTCACAAACTGCTAAAGCAATTTATCTCTGCGTTTATTTTACAAACAATTTTGATGGACTGCTGCAAAAGCTCTGATTTTAAGTAGTTGCATTTATACTTGAGATGTTCAAAATCCTTCAGATACCTTAAACTTATGGTTTAGCAAATGAAATCCTGCATCCAGCTGAGAGCAACCTATGATAGAGTAGAAGTTATCAAAAGCATTGTACAGTTAACCCACTACTATCTAAAGCATAGGAACTATTAATTTTGATATGTTATTGCTACAACTAGTGCCTCCCTAACATTACAGAGTAAAGTTATTTCCCCCCATCCTCAATCTATAAATACTGAAGAATGGAACCATGTTCCATAATCTTAGTTATTAAAAGCAGTTTAGGAGAAATTAACAATCTTACATTGCATAGTACTATTTAATATCACTTTTCATTTTACTTTAAAAAGTCAAATAAAATTGAATTTTATGGTGATTGTTTAATACTTAGGATCCATTATTCCTTTTCATTTCAACAAGATTTTAAAAGAACACATGATTCTCTACTCCAGGGAAAACCATAATAGAAGAAAGAATAGAAGAAAACACAAGAGAAAAAGTCAAGCCCCTCCAGATAGCTAGAACAGGGCAGTATTTCTCAGAGTGGCTTGTGGAGCCCTTACATGTCAACAAAAGTTAGGTGCAGCCACACCTAACAGCAGTCCTGCAGCCAGGACTGTCTGGCTGTCTAAGGAAGTTATCACAGACCCGGTTTCCTTTCAGACTCCCTATCTTTCATCCTTGGCCTGTGACTTTTATCCTCAGGGCGGCAAAATGACATCTGTAACTCAGTCATCCCATTTGCTTTTCAGTGAGGCAAGGCACTTTCAGGAAGAGACCCCACCACAAACAGGCCAACACTGTCACATGACCACACCCACCTATCATCTTAGCATGAATTTTAACTGGGACCTCAACTTGGCACCCTTAATACAATCTGGGTATTCTTCATGAAGATTAAGGGGAAATGGCTGTGGTGAACTGCAGTGTCTGCTCTATACTGCATCACGATCACCTGGGTTGTGACAGATGAAGAACTTCTGGCCACTTGTGGAACCCATGTCTGGGGGAAGGGCCCTGACCTGCTTATTTTAACACACTCCTCATGTAGTTTAATGCATATTGAAGCTTGAGTTCCACAAGATAGGGGATAAAGAAGTAGCAAAAAAACAGATGTCAGCCTGTGGTGGGGTCTACAATCTTATGAGGCACATTATCATGTTATTTGAAGTAACTAGAGGACACTTAATTCTATGTGTATCAGTTAGGATGCTTTTGGCCTCAGGTACCAGAAAACCCAACTTAAAGAGGCTTAAACACTAAGGTGATTTATTTTTATTACTTAAAAAAAATTTATTTACTTATTTTTGGCTGTGCTGAGTCTTCATTGCTGCGCAGGCTCTTCTCTAGTTGCGGAGAGTGGGGACTTCTCTCTAGTCGCAGTGTGTGGGCTTCTCATTGTAGTGGCTTCTCTTGCGGGGCACAGGCTCTCAGGTGCACAGGCTTCAGTTGTTGCGGTAACAACGTGGGGCCAGTAGCTGCGGCTCCGGGGCTACGCTTAAGCACAGGCTCAATAGTTGTGGCACACAGGCTTAGTTGCTCTGTGGCATGTGGGATCTTCCTGAATCAGGTATCAAACGCATGCATGTATTCCGCATTGGCAGACAAGATTCTTTACCACTGAGCCACCAAGGAAGTCTGGTAATTTATTATTTTATGTTATAGTAGTCCAGAGGTAGGACGGGTTCACACTTGTTAGACTCAGTGAAGATCATGAAGGGTCAGATGTTTTCCTTTCTCTCAACTTGGCTGTTGACCTTTTTACAGCCTCATTCTTTTTTTTTTTTTTTTTAATCTTGTGATATGTTTTTATTATTATTATTTCCATTTATTTTTATTGGTTGGAGGCTAATTACTTTACAACATTGCAGTGGTTTTTGTCATACATTGAAATGAATTAGCCATGGATTTACATGTATTCCCCATCCCAGTCCCCCTCTCCCACCTCCCTCTCCACCCCATCCCTCTGGGTCTTCCCAGTGCACCAGGCCCTGAGCACTTGTCTCATGCATCCAACCTGGGCTGGTGATCTGTTTCACCCTAGATATACATGTTTCGATGCTGTTCTCTTGAAACATCCCACCCTCGCCTTCTCCCACAGAGTCCATAAGTCTGTTCTATACATCTGAGTCTCTTTTTCTTTTTTTGCATATAGGGTTATCGTTACCATCTTTCTAAATATATGTGTTAGTATACTGTAATGGTCTTTATCTTTCTGGCTTACTTCGCTCTTACAGCCTCATTCTATGGCTGGATCCCTGCTCCCAGGTTGTAAGTTAGCTGCAGCAGCAGTGTCTCATGTTTTCTTGTTTATATTCAGTATGAGAGAGAAAAACAGCTTCTAGTTGCTCTTGAGAAAGAATTCTTGTTAAAACTCATGATCCTCTATTTGTGTCTCAGTGCTCAATGCTGAACCAATCACTGACAAAGTGGCAATGCCTTTTTAACTAGTTAACGTACCCTTTAAGTTTGAATCAAAGTTGTATTTCCTCAATTTGCATTGCCCAAAGCGTCGAGTAAATCACTATGCCAGTTCACTGCATCCAAGTGGCATCTTGACATGCCCCTTTAGACACAGCCATTCTAGCTCTTTACCCCTTTCAGAGCCTCTCAATGAGGATTCTTACCCTCAGGGGGATGGTTGGAGGTAAGGTCAGACTTTGGCCAAGACCACCCAGGAACCTCAAGTCACTTTGCAAATCTTAGATGGCTCTCTCTTCTAGCCAAAGCATTTGCTGATTCTTTGAGAAGGCACCCAGTAGACTGCCTCTTAAATTCTTAAGCTTCTCTCAGCCACAACGGCCATATAATTCATTTTCACCTAATAAATTTTTGGATTTATTAAATCTATTCTATGAAATTGAGAGCAACAATTCTGGAAAGCGGAATTCTCCTTCCCATGCAAAGTTTAAAAAAAAAAAAAGACTGCTACCCTCTCAGCACATATTCATTATGTAACATTTTACATTTGGAGAATACTCACACTCCCATGGCTTCATGGCTGCTTTGTGATAGAACCAGAAATTAATTTGTGGGTACATGACCTCCCTTTTCCTTGAGTTTTTCAGCATTTTTATACTGACATAATCTATGTGGGTAGGGTAGATAGATATAGCTAAACAAAACATCAAGGTTTGTATGCCTGAGTGATAAGAGGGGCAATGTATTTATTGGGGGAATAATTGATGAATTTGATTTTGAATTTATAAATTTAATGGCCGATGTCCCATCAGTCAGTAAAGGTAAGACTGATGTGTGAATAATTAATGTTGGAGATTTAGACTTAAGCCAGACTCTCTGAGAGGCAGGACTGAAGGTGAATAGCCAAGGGAAGAGAACAGTGAGGAACCTAACACGGAGGTGACAAGATTTGAGGAGCCAGGGGTTACTCAAAAGAGATGTGCTAAAGAGCACCATAGTCTTAATTCTTTAAGCACAAAACACAGTGACTTGGAGAAGAGGTGACAGCAAGATGCCAGCCAAGTCTCTCTCAGACCAGCATTCCCAAGGATATGACTTGGAATTTTCACCTTCCTTGTCAACCTTCTTAGCATCACCCAAATTTTACACGTGGTGAAATCAAGGAAATGAAAAATTAATGGCTTCTCTAAAACACAGCACCAGGGATCAGATTTTATGTTATTCTACTCAATAAAAGTATAGAGGGCTACATGCAAGAGATTATACCAGGTGTGGGACCCTTCTTTCTAAACCTAGGACAGTATAGTAAGTCTGAGAGATTCTTGAGTTAGGAATCCTTCGTACTCTTTCCAGAAAAGCAAAAGCTGTCCCATACTTAAATCCAGCACCCCCTGTTAAGGTATTAGGTTAGAGGAATTCTTTGTTGCAGCGGTCAGAGATTCCACAAGGCCCACGTAACTAATACGAAGGTGCTAAGTAGGCCAGGAGATGTGGCAGGATCACATTTTCATCAGCGGCTCCTCCGTTTTCATTACATGAACTTTTATACATCTGTCTTTGGAGAGAAGCATCAGTGTCAGTCCTAGCAAGGAGACGTCTTGCCCTCAGGACATGAGTCTGAACTAGTACCTCAAAATGTGACAACAGAATTCTCTGATCACGTTTTAGACAAAAGGATTTATTTGCTGATCCCTAAGAAGCAAAATTCAGAAAAACATCTCCCTCCCCCACTGCAAGAATAGATAAACATTTTCAGTCGTCCTCTCCCTCTCCCCACGGTGGGCCCTTTGACATGCACATCATCGTAGAACAGACTGACATCCAGAAATTCTCCAAAAGGCATCTGGCACTGTCATGCCTTCTGCTACACCTCTCTGGCAGGCAAGTGGAGCCTTTTCCGTAGCTTCTTGCTTTCAATAGAAATTTACTGAAAAATTTTCTTGATAGCAAAATATTTAAAGATTCTCTCCCCAGGCTCATCTTTCATTTATCTACTAGAAAAGTACTGAATTGAAAAGGTTTTTTCCCCCAGTTGTGATCAAAACATGAAATACTGAAGAACTTCCGGGTTACTCTAAGTTCTTAGGTTACACACATAGATATGTACAGAGGAAGTTGAACCCCAAGCTCTATTCCTTCCCAAAATGGGTAACAGAGGATTTGATTAGAAGAGAAAAAAAAAAAAAAAAAACCCAAACCCAAACCTGACAGTCATTCTATTGGCTTGGCCAAAACGTTCGTTCACGTTTTAAAAAGCCAAATGAACATTCTGGCCAACACAGTAATGATGGAGCAAAGCAGGCTTTTTTGACCATAAACTGATACCACCTCTTGGTCATAAACCCTGCAGAGATCCAAGATAAGTCTCAAATTTCGAGGAGAGTCAGCAGAGAGTGCGAAGATATATGAACAGAGGAGAAAGCTGCTGAAGGCACAAAGGATCCCAAGGAATTTTTACTGCTGTTTTCATTTAATAAGCCAGTAGTATAGCAATCTAAAGACCTTGGCTGTGATCACACCAGAATGTTTTTAATGGACTGCTGCGGGGAAACATGATGGACAGCGGGCGTCCTCTGGCTCATGGTGCTAAGTGGGCAGCTCCAGAACCAACTCTGTGGCGAGCCTATGGCTGGGGTGTGTAGCGGAGGTATTTCTTGCCAGATGGGAGCTCTTTGGTGAAGACTCCTTTAGGGAAAAGTTTTTTGGCTTCCTCTTCGGGGATGGTTGGAAGGACCATCACGCTGTCCCCATTCTGTTGAAAAGACATTGAGAATGGTGAAATTCAATCTTTCATGATGATAATAATCAAGTCTCCTTTGCTTTGCTCTCTCCCCCTGAGGTATTCTGCTTTCACAAATTGATCTTTGACACTTCTGGGAAGAGAAGTATTTCCCCACCTTAACAAGAAATAGTCCTGCTTTAAACCCAATAATGGTTTGCTACTGCATTTTAAAATTTAATTCTAAATAAGTCCTTTTCACTACCCTGTGTGACTGAACCCAGCTTCCTCTTTCACCCTTGGTCCCTACCTTCAACTCCTGCTGCCTTTTCCAGGCTTTGGCTCTCCTGTTCCTTGAACGTGCCAAGCTCACTTTTAGGAAAACTCCTTAGCTGTTCCTTTAAGCCTGCTCTGCTCTTCCCTCATAAAGATGCATGACTTGGTCTCCAGCTTTCTTTATGTCTTCCCCAAAGGTCTCTTCAGAGAAGCACCTTCCTTCCTTGACAGCCAAACATAAAAGCAACCCCTCCCACCTCTGCTCCCCTTTTCCCCACCTTTGCATGATTACTCTGTCATACACTGTCACCTAAGGTACTATAAACTTTACTGTGGTCTTTACCCACTGAAATGTAACTTTACACTGATTGTTCACTGCTCAATCCCAGTGCCCACTGTCTGGGCTCAGTAAACATAGGTTCAGTGAATGGACACAGAATTTCAATGGTCTGCCAGTCAGATGAAACAAAATAACAAGACCAGGTATTCAGGTTAGCAGATTAAAGAATGTAGCGACATTAAGAAACTCTTGTGATATTATCCATGTCCTACATATAGCAGGAATGATAGAGATTAAAAATTCATGAACAGGTTTCAGAGAATTCCATATGGGTTTAAAAGACGGAAGCTTAAGAGAAATGTTTCAAGACATTAATACACCAAATAGTTTTATACCCATGACTTAAGTGGTCAAATTAAGTTCTGCTATAAATGTTTTGCCATCAGGAAGAGTTCAAGTTTTTTGTGTTTTTTTTAAAAATCCTTTTATTTAGGAAAAGGAATCATTCTAACCAATTAATCTGTCCAAATAACCTAAAAGTTAGAAATATAGGGAGTTTGTGTGTATAAAAGGTGTTAAAGACACTGAAAAATGGCCTCTCAGTAAATCCTAAACTCAGCAAGGAGGAAAAATCCTCCCAGTATGTTTGCATGCCAGAAACACAGCCCTAGATAACACCCTAAAGGGAGCCATTCAGATGGCCCCAGAGGCCTTCCAGGCAAGTTGGGGTGGCTAAAGTTCTGCCCTCTTAGCATCTTTACCTTCCAGTCAACCGGGGTGGCCACCCTCTTTTCTGCTGTCAGCTGGAGAGAGATAATTACTCTGAGAATCTCATCAAAGTTCCTGCCAGTGGTAGCTGGGTAGAGGATGGACAGTTTCAGTTTCTTATCAGGACCAAAAATAAACACCTGCAAAGTACACAGACACATAAACAGGAAGAACTCTCTGCATGTTTTTGATATTAAAGCCTCTTATAAGGCTCTTTAGTCATTAAAAATGTTCAAGGGTATAACAAAACAAAATAACAAAAGCCCCCAAGTATCTGGAAAGATATGCCAAACAAACTGGGTAGTTGGAATAGTTATGATTTTCTTCTCTATGTTATATTCCTAAATTTGAAGGGAATTAGATTTGGTTTTGGCTATCTCAGTAAGAAAAACTGACTTGTGAACTGAATCCAGAAAAGCCTCAGGAAGGTACTATGTTAACTATGGGAAATACTCATAAAAATAATACTAATGGGAGTTGATGGTGTTGTTTACTCACTAAGTTATGACCTATGGACCATAGCCTGCCAGGCTCCTCTGTCCATGGGATTTCCCAGGCAAGAATACTGGAGTGGGTTGCCATTCCCTACTCCAGGGGATCTTCCCAACCCAGGGATCAAACCCACGTCTCCTGCTTTGGCAGGCAGATTCTTTACCACTGAGTCACTCGGGAAGCCCCATGGGAGTTGACACTGGTCCTCAAAATTTTATATATTTTTGCAGATGTGGGAATAAGTTTGTTCTCTGGTGGATAAGGACAGAACAAATAAGAATTCAAAACAAGAGATGCCTTATGAAGAAGGCTATGACCCACTGCTTTTAAAGAGAGGGCTGTCAGGAGAACTATAGCAAAAGATTTCACAATTCTAGATGACATGTTAGGATAACTATTTTTATGTAGATTTCCAAAAGCTGTGAATTAAGCAGTTTATTAATAAGTTGGCTGAAAAATTTTACTTTGTACCAGCATTTAGAGAAAAAGTGAGAGTGCCAGCAGACACTTATTTCCTAACTGGAGATGTTCACCCATTTACTTGAGTTGCCCCAAGCATTTACTCGGATAGATGTTTTCTAGGTGTTTTCAGATTATCTAGTAGTGAATGTACACAACTCACCACACGAGCAGTCACAGGCATGCCCTTTTCGTCTTTCTCTGCTGGGTCCAGCATGCCCAACTGGATGGCAAGGTCCCGATTCTTATCATCAATGATGGGAAAAGGTAACTTTTCCGTGGGCTCTTCACCATTGTAAGCGTTGATATCCTGAAATGAAGGGGAAAGGGAAAAAGGGAAGTCTAAAGCAGGCATATTCTCTAAATGCAATCAGTTAACAGCTATCATTTTGTAAGACAGGGAAGAGAGGACCATAATCATAATAATTTCTCTACACAATAAGAAAATTTATAAATGAACACTCCTTATCCCAACTGTTTACTGACAGAAATAACAGTAGGGTATAGTACTTAGGTTATAATCTAGAGCCTTTTCATGCTCAAGGCTCTTCAAATTCAGCATGTTTTTATTGCTTTGAGAAAGCAGCATTAAACTCTCTAAAAGTGGAATAATAACAGAGTTAAGATGTCAATCCCAGGTACCTGAGTACCCAAACACTGTAAAAAAAAAACCATCAGTAACAATGGGTTCACATCCAGAAATTATGTCACAGGCAAAGATAATTCTGTAGATATGGTACTGACCTGACCCCTGCCTCAAAAGCACCCTGACTCAGACATTAAGCTACTGAAAACAAAGATATTAAGAAATGAGAAGAAATACAAAGCTTAGAGCAAAAAGAATAGAGTTGAATATTCACTTCAGGAACAAGTCAAAGGTAAATCTCTTACAGATAAAAAGGCAGAGGTGAATTTACACTAGGGTGAAATCCACATAAAAAGCAAAACATTCCAAGTCTGAATTGAAGGACATGTACTTGCTTCTGCTCTCAATGCCTTCCTCCCCTAGTGAAAAAACTTTTTTCATTTTTCTATCCTGGAAAGTTTTTTTGGGGAAAAAAAAAAATCTAGCTTTATTATTTGATCTGGCATTGAAATTGCACTTGAGGCAGGCTAAGCATTATGGTAAGTACATGTGGGATACAGATAAGTAAAGTTCCTGCCTCTAAGGGAACTTCTAATTTGGTTAGATGATTTCCGTAAGAAGTAGCAGCAAATGCAAGATGGTAATATGCAAATGGCAGAAGCTGAAGTACACCATCCTCCCCATGTGTACGACTGCTGAGCCAGGCAAGGGTTTAAGGACGGGGTATGACTTTGACTTGGGCCTTGAAGGATGGATACAATTTTCACAAGGCAAAGGAAGACATTCTAGGGAGAGGGAGCAATATTAATGAAACATGTAGGCAAGTCTGAGCATAAACTATTGACTGGAGAATGAGGAATTTATCTGGGTAGAGTTTTAGGAAGTCAGGAAAAAGAGTTGATGCTGGAATAAGGTCTATGTATTCTGTGACGCCTTGAAAGTAAAACCGGAGTTCGTGGCATAGCAGATTAAGAACCTCTGTGGATTTCAGAGACGCCACAGAGACGCCACAGGATAAACGTAGCATTCATGAACTTTGAAATGGATAACAAATTATACCATGTTTCTTAATTCTATGGGCTTAACTTTCTTCCTTCTGTCACTAGCAGTCTATCACGTCACCACCACTAAAATAACAACCGACATGGTTTCATGCCACAGGCACCTTGAGGTTAACTACATAACCAGGTGTAAAGTTGGGACTTGTCTCCTATTTAATATGATCACAATTCTGAATATTCTAAGGCACAAGCTCACCAGGAAACATGAACCTGGGTGTGTTCCTATACTTTAAAGAGTATTATATAGTTGGCTATAAACTCTTCCTTCTGCCACTTGTAGTCTCATTGATTGCTATGCAGTAACTCTCAACCCTGCTATTTGTATGACAGGCATTACATTACACCCCTGAAAAGCAAAGAACCATATGCTTTGGCTTTATTCTATCCTAATTCAAGCTAATTCCTACTCTCTATCATTTAGTATCAAAGAAAGTCTCACCTTCACCTCAAAAAAGCCAAGCTACTCTATAAAATTTATAACATGATCTGTAACCTCAAAGCTTATGCCAACAGGTAGTACCTTGCTCCATGCAAGATGGTCTTCCACACTGTCTATGGAAAGAGCAATCATCTTAACATTTCTCTTGGCAAATTCTGGTGCCAGCTTCGCTGCTCTGCCAAGCTCCGTGGTACACACAGGGGTAAAGTCCCGAGGGTGGGAGAAGAGAATGCCCCATCTGAATAAGGAAAAGAAGGTCACAAGTGAATGAAGAGATGATCACCAACATCTTTTTAAATGCTTTCTTTTTAAATGTTTATGAAGACAACTGGGGATTCCCAGGTGGTGCTAGTGGTAAAGAACCCACCTGCCAAAGCCAGAGATGTAAGAGATGTGGGTTCCATCCCTGGGTCAGGAAGATTCCCCTGGAGGAGGGCATGGGAACCCACTCCATTTGGGACATGACTGAAGGACTGAAATGACTTAGCATGCACGCATGAAGACAATCACTTTTTTTTTCATTTATTTTTATTAGTTGGAGGCTAATTACTTTTACAACATTGTAGTGGTTTTTCCCATACATTGACATGAATCAGCCATGGATTTGCATGTGTTCCTCATCCTGATCCCCCCTCCCGCCTCCCTCCCCATCCCATCCCTCTGGGTCTTCCCAGTGCACCAGCCCTGAGCACTTGTCTCATGCATCCAACCTGGGCTGGTGATCTGTTTCACCCTTGATAGTATACTTGTTTCAGTGCTGTTCTCTCAGAACATCCCACCCTCGCCTTCTCCCAGAGTCCCAAAGTCTGTTCTGTACATCTGTGTCTCTTTTTCTTTTTCATATTGGATTATCGTTACCATCTTCTTAAATTCCATATTTATGAGTTAGTATACTGTATTGGTCTTTATCTTTCTGGCTTACTTCACTCTGTATAATGGGCTCCAGTTTCATCCATCTCATTAGAACTGATTCAAATGAATTCTTTTTAATGGCTGAGTAATATTCCATTGTGTATATGTACCACAGCTTCCTTATCCATTTGTCTGCTGATGGGCATCTAGGTTGCTTCCATGTCCTGGCTATTATAAACAGTTCTGTGATGAACATTGGGGTGCACGTGTCTCTTTCAGATTTAGTTTCCTTGGTGTGTATGCCCAGGAGTGGGATTGCTAGGTCATATGGCAGTTCTATTTCCAGTTTTTTAAGGAATCTCCACACTGTTCTCCATAGTGGCTGTACTAGTTTGCATTCCCACCAACAGTGTAAGAGGGTTCCCCTTTCTCCACACCCTCTCCAGCATTAATTGCTTGTAGACTTTTGGATAGCAGCCATCCTGACTAGTGTGTAATGGTACCTCGTTGTGGTTTTGATTTGCATTTCTATGATAATGAGTGATGTTGAGCATCTTTTCATGTGTTTTTTAGCCATCTGTATGTCTTCTTTGGAGAAATGTCTGTTTAGTTCTTTGGCCCATTTTTTGATTGGGTCATTTATTTTTCTGGAATTGAGCTGCAGGAGCTGCTTGTATATTTTTGAGATTAATCCTTTGTCTGTTGCTTTGTTTGCTATTATTTTCTCCCAATCTGAGGGCTGTCTTTTCACCTTGCTTATAGTTTCCTTTGTTGTGCAAAAGCTTTTAAGTTTAATTAGGTCCCATTTGTGTATTTTTGATTTTATTTCCAATATTCTGGGAGGTGGGTCATAGAGGATCTTGCTGTGATTTATGTCGGAGAGTGTTTTGCCTATGTTCTCCTCTAGGAGTTTGATAGTTTCTGGTCTTACATTTAGATCTTTAATCCATCTTGAGTTTATTTTTGTGTATGGTGTTAGAAGGTGTTCTAGTTTCATTCTTTTATAAGTGGTTGACCAGTTTTCCCAGCACCACTTGTTAAAGAGGTTGTCTTTTTTCCATTGTATATCCTTGCCTCCTTTGTCGAAGATAAGGTGTCCATAGGTACGTGGATTTATCTCTGGGCTTTCAATTCTGTTCCATTGATCTATATTTCTGTCTTTGTGCCAGTACCATACTGGAAGACAATCACTTTTAAACTTTTCTGCTGTGGAATGCTTTTCAATTATCTCCAGAAAAACCTGTTTCATGCCCAATTCAATCAAATATATGAAATTCAATATGGTAAATATTTAAAAAGACTGTCAGGGTATTGCCTACTTTAGTAAATCCAGAGCCACCCTGAGTCCTTTTCAGCTAAAAAAATCTGTGCTATTCAAACTCAATACTTACTAAAATAGCTTCTCCCCTCCTTTACACTTTCTACATTTTTTTCTAAGCACAGATATGCTGACATTCACCTCCAATAATGGATGAGCCAGTATGCTTGAACCTAGACCAATGCCTGACTTAAATAATAAACACATTATGTAACCTGAAATAAATAGGCTTCTATCCTCTATTTATATGTAAAGTTAAAGCTGACACTTGGCTTCTTTTACGTGAACAGATATAAAAACTTTTGTAAAACTAGTTTACTGATCTAACTTGCTAAACAGGACACCCAATATTTGTACCCTGACAAAACAACAGCATTTTAAGAGTTTCACCTATCTCTTCACATGCAGTTTCTTCTTCCTTTAGACCAAGCGGGTAGAAAAAATACAGCCTTCAATGTTGATTTCTACAACTACAGATTCTTAGGGAAATAGTATTATCTAAATCATCATTGCCTAAGATTAAAATTGTATAAATTTTAAGCACATTTCAAGCTAAGTCACCAAGAATCTTTGGAGTACTGTCTTCTGGGCAGCAGAAACTATTCTTTTAACTGAAAATCTAACACTCAGTTTCCACACTCTAGTTGACTTAACAACATTAAAGCAGGACCTTAAACTAGATTACTCACGGTAGCCTAGACGCCACACTGACCTCCTCGAAGTTTGCCGAATTTCCTGAAGCACAAAGAAGAAAGCAGAGACAGGGTACCTAATTCCCACCTACATCTGCCACTCAGCTCCCAAGGTTTCAGGAAAGGAAAAGACCTTCTTATAAAAAGGATGGATGGCCCTGCGGCAAGACTGGGAAGAGAAAGGTAATATTTTTAAGATTGTGGGAGGGTGTGGTATGTTTACTTTTTTATATATATAAAGGGCAATAAGAGATTTTTAAAATGTTTAAAAAGAATTAACCTAGTTATGAGTACAATCTAGGCCTTAGAGTCTGTGGTGAAGGATCTATTTAAGGGTCAGATGAGACTTAAGCAAAGTCTCCAGAAGTTGAGGAAAAAAATGAACAGGGCAGTTCCTCTTGTATTGTTAAAGAGGTGATTAGTTAGAAAAATCAGGCCTTCTCTTTGCATTGTGAGTCAAGACACTGTTTTGCTGAATCATGTTAAGGAAACCTGTCTGAAGCCACTTCACATCCTCCCCTTCAGAAGCCACACTCTAGTTTGCTCCTGGCTAGGAACAGCATAACTCCTGAGAATGTCTTACTGTGGCCTGTTCCCCTCTAAGTCTCCCTACTGCTGCTCTTCAGAGGAATACAATTACAGTATCCCCTTTCCTTCCTTGTTTCCTCCTTTAAGGGAGATGGTCCCAACTCACTATCCCCCTGGAAAAACCCAAGGAAAACCCACGTTTTGTTTGGTGAAGATGTACTGTGAAGAAGCTGCTTCTGTCACATATATATGGTGATTGGGCTCAATAAACTCATCCCAAACCCCTTGGCTGTTTCCAATTGTCCAGGGGAAGGGTAGGTACCTGTGATGTTTGAAATCATAATTTTTTTCTCCAAAACACATCTGATCAAAAATTGATAGTCTGAACTGAAATCACATGAAGAATGGAGTTGGGAAAAATTATATTCAGCACAATCCATTTATTATAGTGTTATAAAAGGCTCAAACTTATTTTTGGGGTAAGACAGGAAATAGTACTCTCTCATACTTGACCCAAGGCAGACTTGTGTATTATTTGTTTATAAATGCAGTTTTCTCTCTCATCTTCCTATTGCTGGTTCCCTGAGAAGGTACCACTTTTAATCAGATCAACAAAAAAATCCAAACAAGTAGGGTTAGCTTAAATGGTGACATCATTATAACTATTGCTACAATAAATATATGCTTCATAATAATATTTAGCTTCAATCTATACAACCTAAGAGCTTTGGCAAGATTTTGTTTTATGTGGGTGGGGGCTGTAGGTTAAGAATGGGAAGAAACATTCTCTGAAAATCCCATGGAGTTTTGGAGAAATACTAAGACCTAGATACTGGACATGGTCTGTATTTCTTTAGTCTTTGCCTGCTTTTAAGGTCTGAGTGTTCCATTTCTCCTCCTTTTTCTAGCTTAGTCCTCTCTTTCAAAGAACTTAGCTTTTCCCTTAATCAGTGGTTGGAAAAAAATCCCCAGTGGCTCAGGTGGTAAAGAATCTACCTGCAATGTGGGAGACCGGGGTTTGATCCCTGGGTTGGGAAGATCCCTGAAGGAGGAAATGGCTACCCACTCCATTATTCTTGCCTGGAGAATCCCATGGATTCTCCCTGGCAGGCTGCAATCCATGGGGTCAGAAAATGTCAGACACAACCGAGCAACTAACACACTTCGAAGAGGTTGGTTAGGCCTAAGAATCTCTCCCAGGTGCTCTGCAGAGGTTTGGCCTATCATTAATTCATCTCATAAAGTTCATCCTCTGTCTGTAATATATACACCTGGACACTTTATAAAAGGGATACAAAGCAAGAAGGGATTGTAAAGCCTTAGACCACAGTGTGGGGTGGGGGGGGGGGGGGGCAGGCACTGGAACCCCAGAACCACAATATAACTAGACTCAGCTGGGATGTTTCATATTAAATCTAATCAACTTGAAGTTTGCTGATTCAGAAGCTGTAAAACCACAGTTTCACCAATATACTCCTAGTCATAATAGTATGATTGCTAGGCTAGATCACGGGTCACCAGTTTGGCAAGGCTACGTGCTGCAGGGAGCTAGGCAGAAGGGGGAGGGGCAGTAAGAAGCACTCTGCTGTTAAACACAAGGGCCTCCAACTGGGAGGTGTTGGTGTCCCTGACATACCCATAGTTACTGCAAACTGAACAACCTCAGAAAGCCCTTCCCTCAGGGTGCTGCAAGTTCTGGAATAAAGGACACACCCGCACACAGAGTGTTCTGGGTTCCTCCCAAAGCTGTTATCAAATCAAATTCTAGCAGCTGGCGGAGGCTTTGGACAAAAAGTCTTTCAGTCATCAATTTGGCAGCTGGTGGTTTAAATTTTTTTTGTGCTGAGAAGCCTGCAAATACCACTGCAGCAAGCAGAACCCTCAGATAACACGCTGGGCCCTTCCTAAACCTTGAGCCAGCAGGAGTGTCCTTTGACTGGCCTTGGCTACCCACCTTACCCGGGGAACGAACTGCAGAACGGAGGGAGGGAGGAAGGTACGACCCTGGGCACGAGTCCCGGGAGCTGACCGCCGATGCTGCCCGGCCCCTTCCCCCTCCCGGCCTCGGCTGGACCTTGCTACTCGCACAGTTTACCCAACAGAACTAAATAGACCCAAACTCTCCTCCGCACTGGCCTCCCATTCCTGGGACCCGCGGGAACCCAATTTTGTTCCCCCTCCCCCTTCCTCATCCGGGAGTCACCCCAACCACGCGGGGGCCGAGAAGCTAGAGGCGATCAAGTGCCGGTGCAGGGCGGGCCGGAGGGTCGCTGCCCCCCCGCAGCGCCGCCACGAAGAAGCGGCCGGACAACGAGACGCACGTGCAGGAACCGGTGCGGGGAGGAGGCAGGCGACGAGCAGGGGCCGAGCGGTGAGGAGGACCGAAGGGAGGAAAAAGGGAAGGCACCCCTGAGTCCGGGCATAACCCGAGGCTAGGGCAGGGCGACGAAGTGGCCACTTACGAGTCTCCCAGATAGTCGTGGAAACGGATGCGGCCGATGGTAGTATTTGCCTCGAAGTTGGGAGCCTCGTCCCCGAGGAGGAGACCTCCGGGCATGGCGGCAGCAGTGACGCGGGGAGCAGGAGGAGGTGCAGCACCGACAGCCACTAGCCTGCTGGTTCTGGCGGTGTAGGTGCTGGAGGCGGAATAAATTGGGCTTCCAGGGGCGGGCCCAAAGCCGAGTCCAGATAGGCGGGGTCGCGGCCGGAGCTATGGGCGGGGCCAGGAGGCGGGGCCAGGTGGTTTGCGGGGTGGGCGGGGCCGCGTCTGGCGTCTGGCGTCTGGCCGCGGCGGCGACGGGGGCGAGAGTCCGGAACGGGCGGGAATCTGAGGCAGGCCTCGGGAAGGCCTGTCCTGGACCCGGTCCAGCACCCCGCCAGGCTTCTGCCCTGCCGGGAGCCTGTGGACACTGTCGCGCCTTCCTCACTTGACAGGGGACTCAATGACGTCGCCCTTTGGAGGCTTGGAGGTGCGTTCTGGGCTTTGGAGGTAAATGAAGCGGAACGCAATAGGAAGGGGCGCCCCTAGGCGGACAGCCGTCCTACGGACACGCCAGAATCCGCGGAGACCCTCCTGCTCACCTCCTCACGGCCGACTGCAGGCCAAAGGGGTCCAGAGACCCCTGAACTCCCGGCTCCGGTAGCGTGAGCGTCTGGAATCCTGACCGCCCCAGCCAGCCTAGCCATCCTGAATTCTGTTATCAGAGGATGTGGCAAGACGCAGGCATGTGGGCCACCTTACGTCAGAGGAAGTGGCTTTCCTGTTGCAGCAAAAATTCCAGCAACCATGTCAGTCCGTGCTAGGGGGAATGTGACAGAACTTTTAGTTTTATTCCACTCCCAGAGTTCATTTTGGACCATAAGATATTCAACACAATTATCCTGAAATTTAAGCATAAATATTAAAACCTGCTTGTGATCTACTGTGTGCAAGTCAACACGGCCACCCAAGGAAATGGAAGCTTAGATTCATTTATTTAACTTTCTACCTGCCCAAGTTAGGCAAGATGACTGTTCTCTTGGAGCTTTTATTATAGTGAGGGAGACATCATTAAACAGGAATATATTAGACAGTAGCATGTGCTGGAGGGTAACTGAGGTGCAGCTTGGACTGGATGGTCTGCTCAGGGAAAGCCTTCAGGATATGTAGGTAAACTGTTAGTAGTTAACCTCTGCCATAGTGCATCAAGGGCTCCTTCGTAGGGATAAGACTCCCAACTTCCAGGTCAGTAATACCAATTGTCAGGTGCATCTGTTTTCATAACTATCTTAGTAGTTTACACAGTAAGTGCTCTGGAAATGGTAGCTGTGTCTACGGCCATACCACCCTGAACGCGCCCGATCTCGTCTGGAAATGGTACCTGTTACTTGGATGATGATAGTAGTTTATGCAATAACCCTTGCTTTGCCAACTGTTCTATGTGCTATGCTAGGCCTGGTGATACAGAAGAGAGAGTCTTTCCTCCTAGGACAAAAGCAGATGTACATACAGTTATGATAAAAACAGTAAATGCTGATGGAGAGTTGGGGGAGGGCAGGGTGCCAAATTGTTAAGAGTTAAAAGGAAGGAAAATGTGAAGGCTTTGGCAATGGCTGTTTGGAAGAAACAGTACATTATGATTGTGAACCCCTAAAGGTTAGACCATATTTTATTGATAAATGTTTGTGACCTGTTAGACATAATGGGTGTGGAACTAGATTGTGCAAAGTATTGTAGAACCATTTGGCCACCTTCCTGCAGCCACAACAGCAAAGTTTCTTGTCCATTTTCTTCCGGGAATGAAAGAGCAATGTATCCGTAGTTATAATAGTAGCTAGGCAAAAATTCTTACCCACTTTGGGCTTCCCTTGTGGCTCAGCTGGTAAAGAATCCACCCGCAGTGCGGGAGACCTGGGTTCAGCCCCTGGGTTGGGAAGATACCCTGGAGAAGGGAAAGGCTACCCACTCCAGTATTCTGACCTGGAGAATTCCCTGGACTGTTTAGTCCATGGGGTTACTAAGAGTTGGACACGACTGAGTGACTTTCACTTTGGAGGAAACATTTAAAACTTGAAAGTAATGTTAGAAAGGTGGGATGATGTTTTTAAAAGCAATTCTTATAAAACTTTCTTGTTAAATTAGATTTTTCTTTTCAGAAAAAAAATAGAGGGCTGGAGTACAGGAAACTTTCTTGATCAGGGCAGTACTATCAAGCTGCTGTGTGAGTGGGGCTGATAATCTCTCCACTGCTCTTTTTTATCATGTTTAATGTGGTTACTCCTTCCTGTCTGCTACAAGACATCTACAATCTGGGAAGAAAGCAAAATAGGACATGTGGGAGTAAAAATGAAAAGACAACAGCTTATGAAATGCTTGGATGATGAATAATTCTCAGAGGGACTTTGGAGCAGTAAATTCTGACACTTCTTTCCCCAAATAGAGCACTCTTCCTGAAAGTTTACTGTTTTCACTGAAAGAGACTGTTCAGTAAGTTTCACAAATAATGATTTGGGGGGGGTGGTGGTGGATTTTTTTTCATTACTGGTTAAAGAATTAGGTTTAAAACATAATAGAACAAAGACCAAAAGTCAACTTGGAATTACTTAAAGGATGATGAATTAAGTTACCAATTTTCTTATCTGCTTTTAGTTAAGCATAAGAGACTTGATGCTGTAATGGAAACAAATTAAGATTTTTAAAGAGTGAGCGGTGAATATCAAGTTGTGAAGCTTCATATCTATATCTACAGAGACTATCAGAGAGAGGAAACAGGGGAAAGGTAAAGAGGGAGAGAAGAGAAAGCAGCAGACAAGTAGTCAGAGCTGGGAAAGGGAAGAAGAAAGAAAGAAAAAGGAGAGAAAAAGAAGTGTCTGGGGAGAGAAACCAATTTGAATGCCTGCCTTGCCCAGACTTCTCAGCAAAGTCGACCACATGGCCCTGCCACTCTGGCCTTTGGTGGTTGCCCAGGACTGGGTGCTTGACTCAAAGGCAGTCAATCTGCAGACTGGGTAATAGCCTGTGGGGGCCTGGTACAAAATGTTTTGTTACTGGTTCTTCTTTTGAAGACTGGAATGCAAGACAACCAATTAAGTTAACAGTTCAAAGGAGTTCACAGGAAGGGTAGAGGCTGAAAGATGGTTAAGTACGGTAGTAAGCAGAAGCCATGAGATGGCCCAGAGAAGAGTGGAAGTGGCAGGAACTCTAGAAGCAGAGCAGCAGATGACTGATGCTGAAGGGTACAAGATAACCCACCTAGTCATTAAAGGATACTTTATACTTTATACTAACTAATAGCCTCCTAGCTTCCCAACTTAAATTCTTTGAGACCTACTACCAGGGTGAACTAAAGCTAGATGGTGAGAGAAGTCCTCCCTAGGTACAGGCAATCAAGCTATAAATTTTCTGAGAATTTAAAGATTATTATAATAATATCAGGCTGCTTGTCGTTAGTACTAAGATCTGGCACTTCTAAGCAATGTTAGTGATTAAAATACTTCTCTTAGAAAAGTCTTAATGTTGGTCTAAATTGTAAACAATTGTTCCAGTCACTGGTGAGGTATTAATAATGTAATATATACCTTAGCTCTAGGTTAGCACATTTAACTTATGTGTGTTCTGTGCTTAGTCACTCAGTCGTGTCCAGCTCTTTGTGACCCCATGGACTGTAGCTCACCAGGTTCCTCTGTCCATGAAATTCTCCAGGCAGGTGGGTTGCCATGTGCTTCTCAAGAGGATCTTCCCAACCCAGGGATAAAACATGGGTCTCCCACATTGCAGGCAGATTCTTTACCATCTGAACCACAAGTGAAGCCCATGTTTAACTTAATTATCCTTTTTTTTTTTTTTTTTAAGAAAGTCTTCTACATAGAATTTGGAGAATTCTCCACTCTCCAGTCAGCTCTCTTTATATTTGTAGACCTCATTTATTTCAATTATAAATTGGTTGTGGTTCAAGCTGTTTTCCAGCATTGTTTCTGTCTCTGACTCCTGAGGTAATAATTCTTGCATTTAAACAACAGGTTTGAGGTAAGCAACAACAGCTCAATGATTATAAAGTTAAAGTAACAGAACTCAAGTTATGTCATTGTGAGTGACCACTTGGAATTTTTGTGTATAAAATGTATAGGGTATCATGTCATCTGCAAACAGTGATGGTTTTACTTCTTCGTTTCCTACTTGGATTTCCTTTATTTCTTCTCTGATTGTTGTGACTAGGACATTTAAGATTATGTTAAATAAAAAGGGTGAGAGTGGACATCATTGTCTTGTTCCTCATCTTAGAGGAATTGTTTTCAGCTTTTCACCATTAAGTATGACCTTTGTGTTTGTCATGTATGGCCTTTATTATGTTGAGATCTGTCTGTGCCTGCTTTCTGAAGAATTTTTATCATAAATCAATGTTGAATTTTGTCAAAAGCTTTTCATGTGTCTACTGAGATGATTATATGGTTTTTATTCTTCAATTTGTTAATGTGGTATATCACATTGATTGATTTGTGGATTTGAAAAATCCTTGCATTCCTGGGATAAATCCCACATGATCATGGTGTATGATCTTTTTAATGTAAAGAAATAAAACTTTCATTTAATAAAGAAATAAAATGAATCTAAATAGGAAAGAAGTAAAACAGTTTCTATTTGCAGATGACATAAATTGTAAAAATAATAAGGAGAAGGAAATGGCAGCCCACTCCAGTATTCTTGCCAAGAGAATCCCATGGACAGAGGAGCCTGGTGGGCTGCTGTCCATGGGATCACACAGAGTCAGACAAGACTGAAGCGACTTAGCATGCATGCATGTGTTGGAGAAGGAAATGGCAACCCACTGCAGTATTCTTGCCTGGAGAACCCCAGGGACAGAGGAGCCTGGTGGGCTGCCGTCTATGGGGTCGCACAGAGTCAGACATGACTTAAGTGACTTAGCAGCAGCGGCAGCAGTAAATAATAAAATCCTAATGATGCCACCAGGAAACTATTAGAGCTAATCAATGAATTTGGTAAAATTGTAGGATAGTTGCATCTGTATATACACTAACAATGAAGTACAGAGAGAGGAATTAAGGAAACAATCCCATTTACTGTCACATAAAAGAGGATAAAATACCTAGAAATAAACCTGTGTAAGGAGGCAAAAGACCTATACTCTGAAAACTAGAAGACACTGATGAAAGATACTGAAGACAACACAAATAGATGGACAGATATACCATATTCTTGGATTGGAAGAATCAATATTGTTAAAATAATACTACTCAAGCAATCTACAGATTCAATTCAATCCCTATCAAAATAGCAATGTCATTTTTCACAGAACTAGAACAAATAATTTAAAAAATTTTGTACGGAAACACAAAAGACCCTAAATAGCCAAAACAGTCTGGAGAAAGAACAGAGCTGGGGGAATCACATGTCCTAACTTTAGACTATTTTACAAGGCTACAGTGCTCAAACAGTATGGTACTGGCAGAAGAACAGACACATATCAATGGAACAGGGTAGAGAGCCCAGAGATAAACTCACACGCTTTTGGTCACTTGATCTATGACAAAGGCAGTAAGACTATACAGTGGAAAAACAGTCTCTTCAATATGTGATGCTGGGAGAACTGAACAGCTATATGTAAAAGAATTAAATTAGAACATTCTCTAACACCATATACAAAAATAAATTCAAAGTAGATTAAAGACCTAAATGTAAGACTGAATACTATAAAACTAGAGGAAAACATAGGCAGAACACTCTTTAACATAAATTGCAGCAATTTTGGGGGATCCATCTCCTGAAGTAAAGGAAATAAGAACAAAAACAGTTGGGACCTGATTAAACTTAAAAGCTTTTGCACAGCAAGGGAAATTATCAGTAAAATGAAAAGACAGCCTACTGAATGAGAGAAAATATTTGCAAGTGATATGACCAATAAGGGATTGATATCTAGCATATATAAACAGATTATACAACTCAATATCAAAAAAACCACAACTGAATAGACATTTTTCCAAAGAGGAAATGCAGATGGCCAACAGGCACATGTAAAAATGCTCAGCATCACTAATCATCAGGGAAATGCAAATCAAAGCCACAATGAGATAACACCTGTGATTTTATGTAGTCATGCATTTTAAGCCTTTGGCATATTTGACAAACTTCCTAAAATCAAATTCTAAATGAAGTTTTTTGACCGTAAACTAACTTTGGGAATTTATCAGAGAGCCCCAGAATATCTCAAGAGATTTATTGTCTTATAAAAAGAGAGATATTAAACTCAGTTCAGTTTGGTTGCTCAGTCGTGTCTGACTCTTTGTGACCCCATGAACCACAGCACGTCAGGCCTCTCTGTCCATCACCAACTCCTGGAGTCCACCCAAACCCATATCCATTGTGTCAGTGATGCCATCCAACCATCTCATCTTCTGTTGTCCCTCTCTAGTCCTGCCCTCAATCTTTCCCAGCGTCAGGGTCTTTTCAAGAGTCAGCTCTTTGCATCAGGTGGCCAAAGTACTGGAGTTTCAGCTTCAACATCAGTCCCTCCAGTGAACACCCAGGACTGATCTCCTTTAGGATGAACTGGTTGGTTCTAAGCTAAATAGGCTTATTTGACATGTTAAATTACATGAGAAGTGTTGTCAAGTAAGACATGATGTTTGACCTTTTGGGGTTATGTTTGTGTATAAATAATATATATATATTATTCATATAAGTGTTAACAGAAATTACATGAAATTCTGAGAAATATGATATGTCCTGCTATAATGTTATCAGTTAAATTCCAGTTATCATCTTAAACTGTTGTATATCTCAGAAATGACCAACTTTTTTGGTCAGTTGTATCTAAATAGACCCTTATTAAGTCCTTAACTAAGGATATTTTTAAGTCTTTTGTTATTCACAGTTATTGTTTTACTCTGATGCTTTCCTGAAAACTTGCAAGCAACTATAATCCAAAATTGCTTGTCCTCCATGGAAGCAACCTAGATGCCCATCAGCAGATGAATGGATAAGGAAGCTGTGGTACATATACACCATGGAATATTACTCAGCCATTAAAAAGAATTCATTTGAGTCAGTTCTGATGAGATGGATGAAACTGGAGCCCATTATACAGAGTGAAGAAAGCCAGAAAGATAAAGACCAATACAGTATACTAACACATATATACGGAATTTAGAAAGATGGTAACGATAACCCTATATGCAAAACAGAAAGAGACACAGATGTACAGAACAGAATTTTGGACTCTGTGGGAGAAGGCGAGGGTGGGATGTTTCGAGAGAACAACATCGAAACATGTACATTATCTAGGGTGACACATCACCAGCCCAGGCTGGATGCATGAGACAAGTGCTCGGGCCTGGTGCACTGGGAAGACCCAGAGGAATCGGGTAGAGAGGGAGGTGGGAGGCGGGGATCGGGATGGGGAATACATGTAAATCCATGGCTGATTCATGTCAATGTATGACAAAAACCACTACAATATTGTAAAGTAATTAGCCTCCAACTAATAAAAATAAATGAAAAAAAATAAAGAAAAAAAAAACAAAACAAAATTGCTTGTCCTCAAAGGTTAGTGGAAAGGACCTTGACAAACACTTTAGAATACAGAGTTCTGATAACTTTTAAGATCATGCCATTGAGCTGGGTATAAGTTTTCAGAACTCAAGTGGAAATTGATGGATTCTTAAAACTGCACGCCAAATATCAAACATAATAACAATTAGTTACATGACACTGAGTAAACTGGTGAGAATGATTACAATTTTTATGAATTTTTGTTTGCAACATTGCTGGTTCTTTAGTATTTTGTTTTTCAGATTTAAAGAAAGCTTTTCTTTCCTTAGCCACCTCCAACTTACAGCAACTTGGTAAATTATACCTTTGTGGACAAAGGTGAAACAATTACTCTTTTCCCCTATATGATGCCTGCAGAATTTGGAAAAGCTTATTGAATATTTTTAATTTCATGATAATATATTTTCATAAATTCAGTAAGAATCTGTTCTCCTTATCAGTTCAGTTCAGTCACTCACTAGTGTTCGACTCTTTGCGACCCCATGGACTGCAGCACATCAGGCTTCCCTGTCTATCACCAACTCCCGGAGCTTGCTCAAACTCATGTCCATCGAGTCGGTGATGCCATCCAGCCATCTCATCCTCTGTCATCTCCTTCTCCTCCTGCCCCCAATCCCTCCCAGCATCAGGGTCTTTTCAAATGAGTCAGCTCTTCGCATCAGGTGGCAGAAGTATTGGAGTTTCAGCTTCAACATCAG
This sequence comes from Odocoileus virginianus, assembly GCF_023699985.2. Classification (NCBI taxonomy): domain Eukaryota; kingdom Metazoa; phylum Chordata; class Mammalia; order Artiodactyla; family Cervidae; genus Odocoileus; species Odocoileus virginianus. The sequence goes on from NC_069684.1 coordinate 24,743,447, forward strand.
TCCTTCCTGTGAACACCCAGGACCGATCTTCTTCAGGATGGACTGGTTGGATCTCTTGCAGTTTGAGGGACTCTCAACAGTCTTCTCCAACACCACAATTCAAAAGCATCAATTCTTTGGCGCTCAGCTTTCTTCACAGTCCAACTGTCACATCCATACATGACCACTGGAAAAACCATAGCCTTGACCAGACGGACCTTTGTTGGCAAAGTAATGTCTCTGCTTTTTAATATGGTGTCTAAGGTGGTCATAACTTTCCTTCCAAGGGGTAGACGTCTTTTAATTTCGTGGCTGCAGTCACCATCTGCAGTGATTTTGGAGTCCAGAGAAATAAAGTCTGACACTGTTTCCACTGTTTCCCCATCTATTTGCCATGAAGTGATGGAACGAGATGCCATGATCTTAGTTTTTTGAATGTTGAGCTTTAAGCCAACTTTTTCACTCTCCTCTTTCACTTTCATCAAGAGGCTCTTCAGTTCCTCTTCACTTTCTGCCATAAGGGTGGTGTCATCTGCATATCTGAGGTTATTGATATTTCTCCCAGCAATCTTGATTCCAGCTTGTGCTCCCTCCAGCCCACCGTTTCTCATGATGTACTCTGCATAGAAGTTAAATAAGCAGGGTGGCAATGTACAGCCTTGACGTACTCCTTTTCCTATTTGGAACCAGTCTGTTGTTCCATGTCCAGTTCTAACAGTTGCTTCCTGACCTGCATACAAATTTCTCAAGAGGCAGGTCAGGTGGTCTGGTATTCCCATCTCTTTCAGAATTTTCCACAGTTTATTGTGATCCACACAGTCAAAGGCTTTGGCGTAGTCAATAAAGCAGAGATAGATGTTTTTCTGGAACTCTCTTGCAGTTTTGATGATCCAGCAAATGTTGGCAATTTGATCTCTGGTTCCTCTGCCTTTTCTAAAACCAGCTTGAACACCTGGAAGTTCGTGGTTCACGTATTGCTGAAGCCTGGCTTGGAGAATTTTGAGCATTACTTTACTAGCATGTTTGATGAGTGCAATTGTGCAGTAGTTTGAGCATTCTTTGGCATTGCATTTCTTTGGAATTGGAATGAAAACTGACCTTTTCCAGTCCTGTGGCCACTACTGAGTTTTCCAAATTTGCTGGCATATTGAGTGCAGCACTTTCACAGCATCATCTTTCAGGATTTGAAATAGCTCAAGTGGAATAGAATAGAATCATTAGTACGGAACTTAAGGAAAAACATACCCTTGTGCGTGATGAGTTATTTTGTTGTCTAATCACTAGCTCTGGGCTTAAAGAGTTAATCTTAGGCAAAATAGATTGTTGTCATAACAACTCAGAGTTTAAGAAAAAATGTCTTATGTGACTAAGACAAAGCAGTGTAGGAAAAAAAGTTTGTTCCTTCATCCTCCTCAAGGGCCCTGGTCTCCTTATCAACCTACCTAAGATTAAGCTCTCTCATTACCAAGACTTTGACTGGAATGTCATGTTTGAGAAGGATATACATAGACTCAGATCTGACCAGATAGCTCTAAGGAATTAAGGTTGACTTTCAAAAGCCAGAAAAGATCACTTTGAAAGTCCAACTTGTATCTTGCTTATAGGGTTTCCACATCACAGTGAGTGAGGGAGGTCACTACCTGGTAGGCCAGGAACCTCAGAATATTTGGGGGACCTTAGGAAGAGAGGAATTCACCCAAATCAGTAGGTGTTGTAGAAAAAGTCTTGTGATGACTCTTTGACTTGGCTTACTAGCCTTGAGAAGCTTTTAAAAGTCCAATCTGAGATTCCTTATGAAAAGTTCCAGCAGAGAAAACTCAGAAGACCCTTGGTCAGTCTTGTTGCACTTGTATAATCAGGCCAAATCTAGTGACATTAGACTTATTTTTCCAAACATATTTGTCTTACTTTAGACAGAAAAATTACCAGTGCCATAAGTGGCACATCTGTTTGGATATTATATTCTAGCCCTGTTCATTGTCTTTGAGATTTTAGTCCCTAACTGTAAACTGTACTGATTCCTGAATTCTTCAGGTTTCCTCCAACACCTGGCTACAACTCTCCAAATTATTATTTTCATTTTTTCTCCCAACTTTCTGACTTGGAATCACTAAGAACTACCACTGCTCTTTTCGCAAAACACTGCAATCTAGATTAATTGGTTATAAACTTCAGAGAAATCACTACAACAGATGTGATGTATGGACATCCTTCATGCCTGCTGCTATGTGGGTCACTCAGAAAGTTTACCAGAACATCCAACACCAACACAGGCATTCAAACTGCAAACCAGGAAATTCATAAAAAATTATCACTGCCATCCTTACTTTACCATTGAAAGAAACTATGTCTAGATATATTCTCTACTCTCTTGTCCCCAGACTTAAAAAAATGGTTTGTAAGTTTTCTCCTATCATTAAACTTTGTTTTTAAAATTTCTATAGAAATACCTTTTATTCAATACCTGATTGCTTGTACCATACACAGAGGCCATGTTTAGGTGGAAACCTGCAACACTGCCTCCTTAGATGAAACACAGTTGTTTAACTGGACTGACCTATTCCCAAGACTAAGAGACTGAAATAAGATATGGGACATTGTAACTGGATGTGTTCTTTTCTGCTTTTTCCAATTTATGTTTTCTTTACCCTTTGACTTGATCTCTTATCTCACAATATCTAACTCAAGTCTTTCTGCAGCTACAAACTCAGCCTTAATACTTGAAACTTCCTGAGGATAAAGTTTCAAATGGGAAATGGAAGAAAATCAGAATGTCACCTCAAAATATGCTTCTTTGACGTGAAAATTATTTGAGCTGAAGGCAATTCAGAGGCATCAAAGGCAGATAAAGCTGCTCCTTTCTTCGTAAAGGCAATATATAAATTCTCCTTTTCTGGAGACAGACTCTTATCAACTCAGAGTAGGCACCGGAGAAATCTGCAAGCAAATTTTACCCCATTAGTTTCCTCACATATATTTACCTTCCCTTGGCATGCCACTCTTGGAAGCCTAAAACCACTTTCCTCTGTTCTGCCATTTCTGTCCAAATTTATTGCTTCTTGTTGAAAATGCTACATAAGTCATGCTTCTAAGCAGGTATCTATCCATCCTCATGTGTGGATCACAAGAAACTGTGGAAAATTCTGAAAGAGATGGGAATACCAGACCACCTGACCTGCCTCTTGAGAAATCTGTATGCAAGTCAGGAAGCAACTGTTAGAACTGGACATGGAACAACAGACTGGTTCCCAATAGGAAAAGGAGTACGTCAAGGCTGTACATTGCCACCCTGCTTATTTAACTTCTATGCAGAGTACATCATGAGAAACGGTGGGCTGGAGGGAGCACAAGCTGGAATCAAGATTGCTGGGAGAAATATCAATAACCTCAGATATGCAGATGACACCACCCTTATGGCAGAAAGTGAAGAGGAACTAAAGAGCCTCTTGATGAAAGTGAAAGAAGAGAGTGAAAAAGTTGGCCTAAAGCTCAACATTCAGAAAACTAAGATCATGGCATCTCGTTCCATCACCTCATGGGAACTAGATGGAAGACAGTGGAAACAGTGTCAGACTTTATTTTTCTGGGCTCCAGAATCACTGCAGATGGTGACTGCAGCCATGAAATTAAAAGACGTCTACCCCTTGGAAGGAAAGTTATGACCAACTTAGACACCATATTAAAAAGCAGAGACATTACTTTGCCAACAAAGGTCCATCTGGTCAAGGCTATGGTTTTTCCAGTGGTCATGTATGGATGTGAGAGTTGGACTGTGAAGAAAGCTGAGCACCAAAGAATTGATGCTTTTGAACTATGGTGTTGGAGAAGACTGTTGAGAGTCCCTCGAACTGCAAAGAGATCCAACCAGTCCATCCTGAAGGAGATCAGTCCTGGGTGTTCATTGGAAGGACTGATGCTGAAGCTGAAACTCCAGTACTTTGGCCACCTCATGCGAACAGTTGACTCATTGGAAAAGACCCTGATGCTGGGAGGGATTGGGAGCAGGAGGATAAGGGGCCGACAGAGGATGAGATGGCTTGATGGCATCACCGACTCGATGGACATGAGTTTGAGTCAACTCCAGGAGTTGGTGATGGACAGGGAGGCCTGGCGTGTTGTGATTCATGGGGTCGCAAAGAGTCAGATACGACTGAGCAACTGAACTGAATTGACTGATCCATCCTCAGGGCAGCCAGATGTCTCAGGGAGGCTGACCTCACCTTCAGCTCCAGAGATAATCCTAATTGGTCCAAGATAATCAATATCAGTATTACCTGGGGACTTACAAGAAATACATGGCTCCATGCCAGACCTACTGAATCAGAAACTGGGGGTGGGACCCTGTGATATGTGTTTAAATAAATCTTCCAGGAGATTGTGATGCTACAGGCTAAAACAATACCTTGTCATTTATTGGAATTGGCCCAGGAATAGACATTTGATCTAGCTCTTTCTAATGAGACATGACATCTGCTAGGAGAGCTTCTGTCTCTCCTTTCAGAGAAAGGAAAAAATGTCCTTTCTCTGAAGTGAAAATCAAAGGGGGTTATTTTTTCTTCTGCCTCTGAGAATTGTGCCTGGATGCTTGGAAATATTGCTGTCATATTTCTACAAGACTAGCAATGACCTAACACCAGGAATGGCACAGCAGAGACGTGGAAAAAAATCTGGATTCTTAATAACATTATTGAACTACAGCCTGTCCTAAAACTTCCTCTACCTCTACACTTCCGGCTGAGTCAAGAAATACTCATGTGGTTAAAAATAATTTGAATCACGGTTTCTGTTGGTTGCTGTCAAAAGTATCCTATAGTGTGGTAAATTAGATTTGTTATTATTTTATGTTGGATTTGAAAATTTATATTCCTTGGTGAAAATGACCAAGATTTATTTTATTTTTGCTAGCATTGTTAGTTTTTATTTATTATTTTTTATTATTTGTTTGGTTGCACCGTGTCTTCATTGATGTGCAAGGGCTTTCTCTAGTTATGGTGAGTGGGGGCTACTCTTCATTAGGGTGCACGGGCTTCTCACTGTGGTGGCTTCTCTTGTTGCCAAGCATAGGCTCCGGGCCCATGGGTTTCAGTAGTTGCACCATACAGGCTCAGTAGTTGCAGCTCTTGGGCTCTAGTGTGTGGGCTTAGTAGCTCCAAGGCATGTGGAATCATCCCAGACCAGGGATTGAACCATTTTCCCCTGCATTGGCAGGCAGATTCTTACCCACTCTGCCACCAGGGAAGTCCACATAGTTACTTTTTAGAGTCAGGATAAACTTCTTAAAAAAAGTAAATTGGGAAGCTTGTCATAGTTTTTATTATCTGAATGATTATCTGAATGATTTAAATAACTCAGGAATTATCTGTTCTTTAAAATATATTGGACTCTCTGGTAAAACAGTCTCGACTAGTACTTTTTTGAAGTTAGAACTTTTGCTACATTTCTAACTTCTTCTCTAATTATTAGGCTAATTTTCACTCTTAAAGAGTCAATATTAGTTATTTGTATCTTTCTAAAATATGTCTATTTTCTGTAGATTTTCTAATTTATTGGCATATGTTGGAAATTTTATAATTTTAGTCCATTTTTGGTTATATTCACTTTCTCACTATACATATTTTTATTTCCTCTTCCTTTTTTCTTGGTTCTGCTAACTAATGGTTTTTATGTTGTAGTATTTAACAACAAAACAAAAACAAAATTACTGTTTTATCAGGTTTATGCAGTTTTCCTTTGATTTCTAGTTCATTAATTTCTACTTTTACTTAGTTCCCCCTATTCTCTGTTGGTTTATTTTGATGTTCTTTTATTGTTCTTCAGTCACTCAGTCATGTCTGACTCTTTGTGACCCCATGGACTGCAGCTTGCCAGGCTTCCCTGTCCTTTATCATCTCCCAGAGCTTGCTCAAACTCATGTCATTGAATCAGTGATGCCATCCAACTGTCTCATCCTCTGTCGTCCCCTTCTCCTCCTGCCTTCAATCTTTCCCAGCATCAGGGTCTTTTCTAAGGAGTTGGCTCTTTGCATCAGTTGGCCAAAGCATTGAAGCTTCAACTTCAGCATTAGTCCTTCCAATGAATATTCAGGATTGATTTCCTTTAGGATTGACTGGTTTGATCTCCTTGTCTAAGGGACTCTCAATAGTCTTCTCCAATACCACAGTTCAAAAACATCAGTTCTTCAGTGCTCAGCCTTCTTTATGGTCCAATTCTCACATCCATACATGACTACTGGAAAAACCATAGCTTTGACTATATGGACCTTTGACAGCAAAGTAATGTCTCTGCTTTTTAATATGCTGTCTAGGTTGGTTATAGCTTTTCTTCCAAGGAACAAGTGTCTTAATTTCATGGCTGCAGTCACCATCGGCAGTGATTTTGGAGCCCAAGAAAATAAAATCTGTCACTGTTTCTGTTGTTTCCCTATCTATTTGCCATGAAGTGATGGGACCAGATGCCATGATCTTCGTTTTTTGAATGTTAAGTTTTAAGCCAGCTTTTTCACTCTCCTCTTTCACTTTCATCAAGAGGCTCTTTAGTTTCTCTTTACTTTCTGCCATAAGGGTGGTGTCATCTGCATATCTGAGTTTATTGATATTTCTCCCAGCAGTCTTGATTCCAGCTTGTGCTTCATCCAGCCCGGCATTTCTCATGATGGACTCTTTGTGACACCCTGGACTATACAGTCCATGGTATTCTCCAGACCAGAATACTGGAGTGGGTAGCCTTTCCCTTCTCCAGGGGATCTTCCCAACCCAGGAATCAAACCCAGGTCTCCCGCATTGCAGGCGGATTCTTTACCAGCTGAGCCACAAGGGACCCCAAGAATACTGGATTGGGTAGCCTATCTCTTCTCCGATGGATCTTTCGACCCAGGAATCGAACTGGGGTCTCCTGCATTGCAGGCATATTCTTTACCAACTGAGCTATCAGGGAAGCCCTGATGTACTCTGCATAAAGTTAAATAAGCAGGGTGACAATATACAGATTTGACACACTCCTTTCCCAATTTGTAACCAGTCCATTGTTCCATTTCTGGTTCTAATTGGTGCTTCTTGACCTGCATACAGGTTTTTCTGGAGGCAGGTAAGGTGGTGTGGTATTCTCATCTCTAAGAATTTTCCACAATTTGTTGTGATCCACACAGTCAAAGACTTTAGTGTAGTCAATGAAGCAGAAGTAGATGTTTTCCTGAAATTCCCTTGCTTTTTCTGTGGTCCAGTGGATGTTGGCAAGTTGATCTCTGGTTCCTCTGCCTTTTCGAAATACGGCTCGTACATCTAGAAGTTCTCAGTTCTTGTATTGTTAGAGCCTAGATTGGAGAATTTTGAGCATTACTTTGTTAGCGTGTGAGATGAGTGCAATTGTGCAGTAGTTTGAACATTCTTTGGCATAACCTTTCTTTGAGGTTGGAATGAAAACTGACCTTTTCCAGTCCTTTGGCCACTGCTGAGTTTTTCAGATGTGTTGGTGTGTTTAGTGCAGCACTTTAACAGCTTCATCTTTTAGGATTTAAAATTGCTCCACTGAGATTCCATCACCTCCACTACCTTTGTTCGTGGTGATGCTTCCTAAGGCGCACTTGACTTCAGGTGGCACTCCAGGATTTCTGGTTCTAGGTGAGTGGTCACACCATTGTGGTTATCTGGGCCATTAAGATCTTTTTGTTAGTTCTTCTTTATATTTCTTCTGTGTGTTCTTTTATTAGTTTCCTGATTTGAATGCTTGAGTCATTTAGTTTGTCTTCAGTGTGTTAAGAAGATCACTAAAAATTCTTAATGTTTCCATCAGTTAAGGCTTTGGTGGGATCAGATGAATTTTGAAATATAGTGTTTTTTTTTAAAATTTCTAAACATTCTGTATTTTACTTTTGACTTCTGCTTTAACCCAAGAGTTATCTAGAAAACTGTTTTATATGGTTCATGGGTTAGATTGAGTTTGCTGCCTTTTTCTTGTGAATTTCTTATTTTCTTGCAATATGAACTGTACCTTTGGAAACATATTGAGATTTTATTTGCAGCTTAGACCTTGGTAAATGTTTATTAATGCTTCATGGCCTTTTAAAAAGATTGGATAGCCTCTGTTTACTGGAGAAGGAAATAAATGGCAACCCACTCCAGTATTCTTGCCTGGAGAATCCTATGGATGGAGGAGCCTGGTGGGCTACAGTCCATGGGGTTCCAAAGAGTTGGATGTGACTGAGTACACATGCACACAGTTTCTTTTTAAAGGATATGAGAAATATTTGCATGTGTACATCTGTTTTTCTCTCTGTCCATCAATCTATGGTTGTTTCCCCACTTCTCCTTGTCTCTTGAAGCTTATTTATGACTTCCCTCTTCTGCTTTCTCTTTCTGTTTTATCAGTCTCTGCTTCTCCCCTGTTCATTCTGTTAGCATGTAAACATGCCCTAATACAGTTCTCTCTAATGGGAATATAAGGTGAGCCATGTAGGTAATTTAAAGTTTTATGATAGCCACCTTAAAAAAGTGAAAAGATTGATATTCCTGGTGGTCCAGTGGTTAAGAATCCTCCTGCCAATGCAGGGGACACGGGTTTGATCCCTCGTCCTGGAAGATCCCTCATGCCATAGGACAAGTAAACCCGTGAACCACAACTACTGAGCCCTCAGACCTAGGGCCAGTGCTCCACAGCAAAAGAAGCCACGACAGCAAGAAGCCTGGGCACCACAACGAGAAAGCAGTCCCTCCCCCCTCACATGTATACAGTATCTTACGCATTTTTACATGCAAGTAGATATGAACGTTATTCTGTATTACTGAGCCATTCTTTTAACCGAATCTAACTTGGTGCACTTTTTATCATTTTGAATTCTCAACTTTTTCCCAGTCCATCAGCTGCTAGGGAAATACCTGTGCTGGGTGGTTGCCATTTAAGTCCACATAAAAAAATCAATCTAACCTTTGTAGCTCCCCATTTCCCAATGTGCAAATTTATTTCTATGCTTTTCCCTTTACTCTTTTTCTCTCTTGTACTTAAAATCTCTGACTGTAAATCATGAAATTGTATTTGACAATAGATTATTTCGGGGTAAACATACTCTTTTGAAAATTCTCTGATTTTTGTTTCCTCCCTTCCAGGTAATTGATCTACCTATTTACACGTGGCTCACTCATGCCCTTGCTTGATGGTCTATAAAAAGTGTTTGGGAGGTTTGTTACAGAGCACTGCTTGTTCGTCCTTTTTAGTACAGTAAGTGCTTCAGAAAAGTAAGTGAATTCATTAATCTGTGACCTTAAAAACTTCATTACTGCTGAGAGACCATAGTATTTCACAACACCCTACAAGCTTTTGCATGCCGGCATGCAATTTGACAATCAAAATTTGACTTGTCTAGATATAGAATATTCATAATTGTAAGCTTAATTCCTTACCTCCCCCACCAAGCAAAACTCATTTGATACAAGACTGAACATCCCCAGTTTTCCCCCTTCTCTCTTAGGAGAACGTCATCCTGAGCCCTCCTTTTACTCACTCCCAAAAGGACTCAAAATCAAGTACAAGTGCTTCTGCCTCTAAGTATATCTTGTAATTATTTACCTCTTCCCATCTTTACTCCTAGAGTTTATGTTCAGGTGTTCCGATTGTTCATTCATTTTCCTTTCGCTCCACATCTACCTTTCTTCATCCTGCTGTATGATCCTGGAACTGTACTCTTGCAAGCTACAGTTTTTTCTCTGCCAGATGTTGGGTTTGACCAACTGGGGGTAAAGGGTGTGCTGATGGGATTCTCCAAATTGGAGAATGAAGGACTCATCTTGATTTTTTTTCTCCCGTGACAGTGAATGAATCAGGCCACAGCTGGCCTTGGCAGTATTCCTTGTGGTGGTGGATTGCTCCCATGGCTCCAGCTAGCGAGTGTCCTCTAGAAGGTTTCCTCTTCATCCAAGTGGTGAGCGACGTGTTTCTGTAGTAGCTGAGCCATCTCCTTAGAGACCCGAATCTTAGCCTGGAGCAGCTTTTCTCTACATTTTGAAGTTTCCTCCTTATTTACCCATCCCTCAGCTCTGAGAATAATAGCTGTAGCCTGTGGTTGCCATTTCTATTCCCATAAAATTCTCTTATACTCTTTTAGTAGCTAACCGCCTTTTCACCAAGTGAATAATTCATTATATTATGCTTTCCTGGTTGAACTGCTGTGGTTTCTGCATCTTGACTGAACCCTGACTGAAATAGAAATTGATACTAGGATTAGTCCGAGGAGAGAAACTCTTTTGAAGATTGTTTCTGTGGTTGGGTTGGTCTGAGCCCCTTGCCAAGGGGAAATGTGATGCTACTTATATATGACACTCAGTGGCATCACAATCAAATAGCCACATGTGGTTGATGGTGATGAAACACATGTGCTTTGGGGGGCCCAAGTGGCTGCTGCACGTGTTACGGAAGCAGCAATCACTGCAAGGACCTTGTTCCAGATCGGCTATTTCTGAGTACAGTGAAGTGCTTAGAAAAAGAAAGTGAAAATCTCAGGATTTAAACTCTTAAACAGCTTAAACAACTTCATTTCTTGGCCTGAGAACCAGAGAGTTTCCACAACAACCCTAAAAGAATCTTTTGTTTCTTATAGTCACAGGCATGATATTATTGAAAATCAAATGCAAAATTTGATTGTGCAGATTGCAGAATTACATCAGTTTAGTTCACAGCCTTGCAAGGTGTTCCATGGGAAAGCAGGTCGTTGATAAGGAAGGAATGAGGTTCCAAGACTTGAATTGAGGAGTTTTGGTTGAACCTGAAACTTGGGAATCTTGAGTCACTCTTAGTCTCCCTTGCCTGCACCTCTGTATCTGAGGAGTCTTTTTCTCCCCCGAAAACCCTACAGTTACCTCACCTGGAGCAGATACCTTGCAAAAGAGAAGATGCCCATCCTCCTTAAAACCTACCCACGGGATTTCCGTGGTGGTACAGTGGTTGAGACTTCCTTTCAATGCAGGAGGTGCAGCTTTGATCCCTAGTTGGGGCAATAAAATCCCACATGCCTCATGGCCAAAAAACCAAAACATAAGAAAAGAAGCAGCAAATTCAATAAAGATGTTTTAAAAACCTTTAAAAAATCTACCCCAAACACTCCTATTGTGATTAGACCCATAACTAAGGTTACATTTCAGCATGTTCTAGTGGCCTGGAAGTGGGCAGGTCTCTGCATATAACTGGTGCTGAGTCCAGGTTCCCAGATTTGTCCCTTCTTCCAGAAATCACTATTTGCTCTGTAGAGTGAATATGGATCAAATAACCTCAAAAAATACTAGGTTCCAGATTCTCAGCCAGTGTGTTTTAAAACCATGATTTTGAAAACTAAATTTGAGAGGTACTTTTCAGGCTCTTGAATAGAAGAATTCTCCTTAAATATGTCTGTGGTAACTATTGTTCAGTTCTGGACCTATCAGCATTGTCTCTTTGATAGCTTTCAGACCACATGGGTGATACTTAGGTGGCATGTAAATATTGTGTGGGAGAAATGGGGCATTTCACAGAGGCAGTTTCTCTTTGAGATTTGTTCTCCTGAGCTTTCTGGGCACTGAGTCATCTTTAGCATATGGCTGGGATTTAGTTTTTGAAATAAATGATCTCTGTGTTCCTAGGAGAAGGGATGTAGTCCTTAGATACTGAGCTTAAATGTCTCTGAACTAAATTCTTTCATTTTTCAGGAAGCCAGACAATTAAGGTTATATATGCAAGGTATTTATATATATTATCCAGTCAGTGACACTGTTTCCCAAGGGTCTCTATGGGCAAATAGGCTTATTTTTCAATTAACAATAAAACCTCTTGTGAAATTTTTGTAGATTGGAAGCCCAGAATTTCATCTTATACCTTTGGTTTATTTTTTTTGTATACACACTAGGTATGTAGTCAGTTCTTATAAATAGGCATTCAGCCTTCATTTCCATCTCATGTTAGTTGAGCGTATAGTTCCACTGGAAACTAAATTGTGGGTTCAGACATCTGTTGCTCTTTTCCATTCTGGGATCAATATCCTGGTCATAAAGGGAGGTGAGTAGGATATATGGCTGATTCATATCCAACAGAGGATAAACAATAGGGAGTACATATTTCTGATTGGAGGAGCTTGGAAGGAATATCACTGTTGTTATCTTTTTATATAAAGGCACATTTGCTTAATATTTAAAGAGTTAAACCTATTTATAAGTTAATGTATTCATGTATCTTGTTTCTCTCTCATTTTTCATGACTGTTCATTCATTCATTCATTGAATAAGCATTTCCCTCTCTAAGTGCAAGGTACTGTACAAGGTATTGGTATATGGTCTCAGTGAACTTATAGGGTAATGTTCTCCTTCCTTATTTCTTCTCTACTTTTTCATCCCTTTGTCGTTCTCTTTCCCCTAAACATTTCTTCTTTCCCATCCCTTTTGCCCTTTACATTATTATTCAAGTATATGATAAAAAAATATATATATATATATATATATATATATATATATACATATATATATATATTTTTTTTTTGCATAAGGAAACAAGTAACTCAAATCAGGAGCATTTAAGTAGTTCTTATAGCAGTGATGGGCTTTACTCCTGGGTTTTATCTCGTCACCAACAATACCCGCTGGTGGGATAGCTGGGGACTTGGGCCAGCACAAGCAATGAGATCCTTGCCTTACTGAGATCGGTTCCGTGACGATGGATGCTAACCTCTAACCACCTGCTCTTTCAAAGTCTATCTTTGTCCTCCTCCAGCGTAAGTACAACCCCTATTTCCCTTAGAAACAATTTGAGTTTTAGGGGATTCTCTGCCTAGCTACCTTGCCCATATGGAACCTAGAAAATTTAGTCACACAAAGGCATGTCACCCAATGAAAAGAGTTTGGAATTGCTCTGTAAACAGAGTCTGTGAAAACATAAAGGTGTATGCTTACTCTTCATCAAGAGTGGACTGTGCAGGTTTGGGGACTCTGGCTTTGTGTTTTCACGTGGTTACATAGTACATGATCAACTTTAATTACACAATAAATCTCTTGTGATTACTTAATAAATATTTACTGATTGCAATGAATAAAAACTAAGAATCTGGGCTGGTTATTTCAGTGGTCATGGGGACAGATTCTGTGAGAACAAACCTTTCTACCTTCCCTTCCAAGCTGGAGTTTGTTTTTGTACTTCAGCTTTGGGTCCTTATTGGAGCCAGAAACTGTGGGTCAAAGGATTATATAACCACTGAAAATAAACAAGGCCAGAGATGGGAGCTACACATACTGCAGTCTTTTTTTTTTTAAATACTTATTTGTCTTTATTTGATATTGTTGCAGCATGTGAGATCTAGTTCCCTGACCAGGGATCAAAAACAGTTCCCCTGCATTGGGAAGCCTGGAGTCTTATCTGCGGTACCACCAGGAAAGTCCCACCTCAGACTGTTTTATAGTAGGTGTTTAGTGAAGGCATAATGTATAGATTATTTTGGTCCATACTTACTCTGAAGAGGAGGTAGTGCTTCCCTGGAAGAAGGGGCAAATCTGAGAACCTGCACTCAGCAGCAGAGATGTGCTACCACTTCCAGGCCACCAGGACATGCTGAAATTTAACCTTTGTCATGAGTCGAATGAAAATAGGGGATGTTTGGGGTACGTTTTAAGGAGGATGGTCATCCTCTCTTTTGTGAGGTTTCTGCTCCAGATGAGGTAATTGTAGGGTTTTTGTATATTGGGGAAGGTTCCTTAAATACAGAAGAGCAAGGTAGCTACATGTTGCTTTCTTTTTTTTTTTTTATGCTGAGGTATAATTGACACATGACATTAAATCTAGTCACCACAATAAATCTAGTTAGCATCGTCACTGGACATAGAGAATTTTTTTGTTCTGATGAGACTGCAAGGTACTTTTTCTCCCTAGAATTTTATTAGTTTTAGATTTTTCATTTAGGTCTGTGAGTTGATTTTGTATAAGATAGGGGGTATTGGTCAAGATCTATCTTTCTTACATAATACGTATATACATGTATATATATACATATATGTATAATACATATATTATTGGCTTCTACATGTCCAAATGTTCCAGCACCATTTGTCAAAAATAGCATAATTTCTCTGTTGAACTGTTTTGTAACTTTGTTAAAAACCCACTGACCATAAATATAAGGGTTTATTTCCAGACTCTCAATTCTATTTTATTTATCTATATTCCTATCTTTTAATTATATGGCTACAGTCACTGTCTGCAGTGATTTTGGAGCTCAAGAAAATAAAATTTGTTACTGTTTTCACTTTTTCCACATCTATTTGCCATGAAGTGATGGGACCCGATGCCGTGATCTTAGTTTTTTGAATGTTGAGTTTTAAGCCAGCTTTTTCACTCTCCTGTTTCACCCTCATCAGAAGGCTTTTAAGATCCTCTTCGCTCTCTGCCATTAAAGTGATATCATCTGCATATCTGAGGTTGTTGATATTTCTCCTGGCAATGCTGATTTCATCCTGGCATTTTACATGATATACTCTGCATTTAAATTATACAAGCATGGTGACAATATACAGCCTTGACATACTCCTTTCCAAATTTTGAACCAGTCCATTGTTCTATATCTGATTCTTACTGTTGCTTCTTGACCTCCATAGAAGTTTCTCAGGAGACAAGTAATGTGGTCGGGTATTCCCTTGTCTTTAAGAATTTTCCACAGTTTGTTGTGATCTACACTGTTAAAGGCTTTAGCATAGTCAATGAAGCAGAAATAGATGTTTTTCTGGAATTCCTTTGCTCTTCTTCTATGATCCAATGGATGTTGGCAATTTGATCTCTGGTTCCTCTGCCTTTTCTAAATCCAGTTTGTACATCTGGAATTTCTTGGTTCATGTACTTTTGAAGCCTCACTTGAAGGATTTTGAACATTGCCTTGCTAGCATGTGAAATGAGCACAATTTTATAGTAGTTTGAACATTCTTTGGCATTGCCTTTCTTTGAGACTGAAAGGAAAATTGACCTTTTCCATTCCTGTGGCCACTGCTGACTTTTCTAAATTTCTTGTGAGTACATACACACAGAGTGCAGATTAAGGTACATGCAGTTAACCAAAGCTATGGGAGCCTCCTGATCCTGAGGTTGAAAAGTTGGAGGTGGCATCCAAGCTAGTTCCTGAAATGTGAAGTCAAAGGGCTTCTCAGCAGGGAAGTATAGCCAGACAGACCAAGTGGAGCTAAGGAGCCATGTACTTGGAGAAAAATGCTTAAGTCGGTCTGGGCAAAGGAGAAGTTGTTGGAGACGAGGTGGAAAGGCACAGTGTGGCAGACTTTGATGAAAGTAATGATTGAGGGAGGCTGAGCTGGTGGCAAATGGCTGTGTTTGGTGCATCACAGGCACCAAGAAGATTTTTTTCTGTTGATGAAGTGTGGTCTTTCTACACAAATGCCAACAACATTGATAACTTACTTGAGTGCTAGTTTTCCTTCATTATTTGTGAAGAAACCTTCTTATATTCTATTATTACTGCAGCTTTTAAAATCCCATTTGATCTGAGCGGCCAGCTTTTCCCATATAACTGGATAAGAGGAGGTGACTTTCCTCAAGGAGGTGTGTGGGAGCTGGCTTGTACCAGTTTATGAGAACAGAATGTTACATTTTCAGAAATTTTGCTAGCTAGTTGTCCAATATAGCCATTATTAAAAATTAAATTATGTATTCTTAAACTTAATAATTTATGCTGTGAACAAAGGTAAAAATACTAAAAACCCATTACTTTCTAATCATTTTAGCAAAATTTAGTATTATCTATCCTTGAGGTTATTTACATCTAGCATATCTGTATGGTAGAAATACTATTTAATAGTGGGCTTACTGTGCATTGACTCTCAACTCCGTGTTCAGTGATGCCATGGTAGTAGCTTGAATTTGGTCATGATGGGAGCATTTACAGCATAGTAATCAGCAAGTGCTACAGCTCAGATTTTAACCCTGACCAAGTTAAATATTACTGGCATGACATGACTTCTCATTCCTCAGTTTGCCAGAGCAGTTGGAAACTCCAGCCATCTTTTGGGGTATGCTTCGTGTGAACCTGGTAAGAACTGGTCAGCCCCCTCCTCAGGACTTTATCTGCAGGTGTCTGTGCATCCACAAGAGATAACTGAGTTCAAGCAGATTTGAAAGGGCTTGTCCCAATGTATTATAACTCTAGAGCATATATCCTTTTCCTCTTTCAAGGTCCACTGATCCTCATGGGGAACACTGTGAACACCTATAGGTCACAAAAAAGTAAATGTTTATTTTAGAGTTCAAAATGGAAAATATTCAAAGCACCCACTTTAAAAATTAAAGCAAACAGTTCTCGAAACAAACGATAACAATTTGTGTTTGGTCTTCATTTTATAGCCTTTGAATGGCAAGGAATGGGAGGTACAAGGGAGGGCAGGGAAAGACCGAGTTAGAGCATGGGGGAAGGAGAAGGGAGAAGAAAAGGAGGGAAAAGGTGAGAAAAAACTGTGCAGAGAGGAAAATATGTAAAGGGCAGGTAGGGGAAAAGGTAGATGGTGAGATGAAGGATGAGGAGCCTGCTGGTGGCGTTAAACTGTTCTGGTTTCACTTAAACAAAAAGACAGGAGATGTGTTACCCTACTCTGAGCAGCACTCCAGGAGTGAACAACAATAGAAGAAATAGTTTTTAGTGTTTTTTTTTTTAATTGAGGTATAGTTGATTTACAATGTTGTATTAGTTTCAGGTGTACAACATTAGTTTCAGGATTCAACATTTTATAGATTATTGTCCATTTAAGCTTACTATAAAATATTGGTTATATTCCCTGTCCTGTACCATTGTACCTCATTTATTTTACACATAGTACTTTTTACCTTTTAATCCTCTACCCTTATCTTGCCTCTCCCTTTTTCCCTCTCCCCACTGATAACCACTATTTTTTTCTCTGTGTCTTTGAATCTGTTTCTGTTTTCTTATATTCACTCAATTCGTTTTACTTTTTAGATTCCACATGTAAGTTTTATCATATGATATTTGTCTTTCTGTTTGACTTACTTCTTAAAGCATAAGGCCCTCTGAGGTTCATCCATGTTGTTGCAAATGGCAAAATTTCATTCTTTTTTTTTTTATGGTGAAGGAAAATGCAACATTTATTGTTGTTTTGTTGTTTAGTCATTAAGTCTTGTCTGACTCTTGTGACCCCATGGACTGTAGCTTACCAGACTTATCTGCCCATGGGATTTCCCAGGCAAGAATACTGGAGTGAGTTGCCATTTCCTTCTCTAGGGGATCTGCTCAGCCCAGGGATCAAACCTGTGTCTCCTGCATTGGTGGTGGATTCTTTATCTCTGAATCACCAGGATAGTTAGTGTTCAGAGAAACTCTAACTTCTCTTTTTTTTCTTATGGCTGAGTAATTTTCCATTGTATATATATATATATATATGCACATACATATATATATCACATCTTTATCCATTCATCTGCTGAGGAAGCTTTTATTCTTTTTTTGAAAGTTTTTATTCTTATTTCCATTTTATTGTTTATTTTTGACAATGAAGGTATTTTCTCACAGAATTTTGAACATCTTCACTTTGTGGCAAAATTATTTAGAATTTAAGATTTTAGTAATTTATATTACATTATATAAATATAGTCTGAGGGATTTTGGTTTGAGGGATTTTAAACTTGACAGACTGTATTATTTTAAGAGAGATTTAAATGCCTCATCTCACAGTAGTATCTATAGATTATACTTGAAAACAATGTTTATTTAAAAATAATCTAAAAAAATCCCCTGTTTTTGGTCTATTGAGGACTCAGTATGAAGAACATACAATGCAAACAAATATAAATGAGAAGAGATATTTCAACAGGAGGCTTGTTTCATTAGTGGTTCTGAATGAAATGCTTGGTACTTACTTGAATGAGAAAGTGAATGAGACCTAGGTATCTACAAGGATGAAAATTAGATTCTGATTGAAGCTTCTGCTGCCAGACAACACAGTCTCTAACATGGAAGAGCAGCACTGTCAAGCAGGTGGAATTAAGAATGTACAGAACTGGGTTTCCCACCCTGGAGGAGTGTACATTTGATTGATTATTTACAAGTTGTGTGTTTGATGGTGGTGGGTAGGGGCAGGGGGCATACTTGCCTCTTGATCACAAGCAAGTCTCTAGAATCATTCAGTGGCTTTTCTGGCAGACTTAGCCTACGTCTCAGCGTCACTGACTTTCTCCTAAAGTCATAATTGGTGGCCCTTAACTTCTCATCACATGTGACGCTCCTCTCTTCCTTTTTTCTTCTCAGGCTCCTTCTCAATTTCTGTGAAAGATAATGGGATCGTGGCCACTGACTGCCACTTGGGGTGTGTGCAAATGACACAGGGGTTGGCATGGCATCCCGTCTTGAGGAGATGGGGTCGGTGGAGGCTGCTGGTACTCCTGTTTGCACAAGCCGCAGGCAGTTGGTGATCGATCAAAAGGAAGGCAGCTGTGATCAGCAATGACAGAGTCTCACTATGGAGACAGTAGAGGATTCCAGAGAAGAAAAGTGTCATCTGGTGCTGAGTCAATAGGAATTGAATGTTGTAGATGGAAAATGCAGAGCAGGAAAAAGAAAAACAAGATGATGCAAGCCTGAACAGGGAGTAATTGGAGTGAGAAGAGTCCTGCTGGCTGTAACAATCTCAGATATTTGCATGTACAGCACGTTGCTGATTGGAAAAGAAGGTCTTTATCCTGAAATGTCTTCATCGGTTAAAGTCAAGGAGATGAGCTCAGCAGGGACGCAGTGAGCTCTAGTCCTCTCCGCTTCATTGATGGGGTGTCAGGACTGGTCTGCAGAACTCAAAATTACCTTCTGCAACAGCTTTTCCTGGCTCTCAGCCTACACATGCTTCTCTGTCTCTCAAGTTTCTGCAGTCCATCAGCTTAGCAGGCGTTGATGATTGATGGTGGGATCAGTCTCAAATTGTTTTGCAAGTTTTTAACTCTGTTAGATCAAAGATTATGTTTTATATTTCCCCGGTACCCTCATTTATCTGTCACATAGTCGGTGTGTTGCTGGCTAAAATCTTGTCTTTCTCTGCCCAATGAAGCTGAATGAAAAATGTGGAGACAGAGTTTGGAGGAAATAGAAAGCTGGCTTTAATTCTCAGCTGATGGAGAGGAGAACACAGTAGGCTCCTTCCTTGAAACTTGTGCCTACCACCCCGCCACCTTGAGGAGTCTCAGTTCAGTTCAGTAGCTCAGTCGTGTCTGACGCTTTGCGATCCCATGAACCGCAGCACGCCAGGCCTCCCTGTCCATCACCAACTCCCACAGTTCACCCAAACTCATGTCCATTGAGTTGGTGATGCCATCCAACCATCTCATCCTCTGTCGTCCCCTTCTCCTCCTGCCCTCAATCTTTCCCAGCATCAGGGTCTTTTCCAATGAGTCAGCTCTCGGTACCTGCTCACCAGAATCTTAAAAAAGCTTTATACATAGCTGGGTTTGTTACCCAGTCCAAGCTGTCTCTGCTTGCCACGTGATGGGCCGATAAATCTGAGAGATAATGGGTTGAGGCAAGGAAGAGCCTTTATTCAGGGAGCCATCTGACTGAGAAGATGGCACACTAGGACCTCAAAATAACCATCTTACTGGGGGCTGGATGCCAGTTTCCTTTGTAGAGTCAGAGAGAAAGAAGCAACTAAAGTCATTAGGCAGAATAGAGAGGGAGAGACAGTGGGGGAGAAAAGTGAAAGGGTCTTCAGTCTTGCAAAACATCTCCAAGGAAGTGGCCAGCCTTTGGAAGGGGTGTGTTAATCTCTTCTCTCAGCAGGGAGCTTGCTGGGACTGAAGGAGGAAACAGACAGAACAGGCTCCGTCTTGAAAGCAGGACTCCATCTTGGGCTGGACTGTGGACTTTGAGCTGTGTGCCCAGTGTCTATAGAAACAACATAACACCTGCAAAACAAGACCCCTGGACAGAAAAGCCCCAGGGTTCGTACCCAGACTCTCCATCACCTGAAAGAATACCCTGATTGTCTGTGTAATTGAATAGAATCATAAATTCTATTATGCTTATTGGGGTATGACCACAGGCCTATTGATAATTCTCCACTGTTAACTACCTAGGCCTAAGGCACATGAATCACGGGTTAACTTTGATTGTATCTTTCTTTTCCTTTGTTCACACTAATTTCAGGGAATTTGGGGAGGTAGATTTGGGCACGTACACTTAGGGTATATAAGGTTTTCACAAAAACTGGTTGGGGTCCTTGGCTAAGAGGAGACTCTGCCTTGGGCCTGCCAATGTAATAAACTGCACTCCACTATCTGCATTGTCCTTCTAAGTGAGTTTTGTTTCCCGGAACGTGTGGCGGTAACAGGAGAAATATCAATAAGCTCTGAAATGCCAATGACACCATACTTAGGGCAGAAAGGGAAGAGGAACTAAAGAGCCTCTTCTTGAAGGTGAAAGAGGAGGGTGAAAAAGCTGGCTTAAAACTCACCATTCGAAAGATGAAGATCATGGCATCTTGTCCCATCATTTCATGGCATAGATAGGGAAACAATGGAAACAGGGACAGACTTTATTTTCTTGGGCTCCAAAATCACTGCTGATGGTCACAGCAGCCATGAAATTAAAAGATGCTTGCTCCTTGGAAGAAAAGCTATGACAAACCTAGACAGAATATTAAAAAGCAGAGACATTACTTTGCTGACAAAGATCCGTCTAGTCAAAGCTATAGTTTTTCCTGTAGTCATGTATGGATGTGAGAATTGGACCATAAAGAAGGTGGGGTGCCAAAGAATTGATGCTTTTGAACTGTGGTGTTGGAGAAGACTCTTGAGAATCTCTTGGACTGCAAGGAGATCAAACCAGTCAATCTTAAAGGAAATCAACCCTGAATATTAATTGGAAGGATTGATGCTGAAGCTGAAGCTTTGGCCACCTGATGGGAAGAGCCGACTCACTTGAAAAGGCCCTGATGTTGGGAAAGATTGAAGGCAGGAGGAGAAGGGGATGACAGAGGATGAGATGGTTGGATGACATCACCGACTCATGGCCATGAGTTTGAGCAAGCTCTGGGAGCTGGTGAAGGACAGGTAAGCCTGGCATGTTGCAGTCCCTGGGGGTCACAAAGAGTCGACACAGCAGAGCTACTGAACAACAACAATCTTTTCTCTTCACAAGTGGGCAGGAACAGATTGTCTATGAGCTGAACAAAGGCATTTCAGTTTACAGTCAGACAGAGGGGCAGGGTCCTCTGAGTCAAGCTATTAAGTATGATTATAATAACAAAAGCAATGAACATCAAGTCAAAGAAACAGTTTCCAACATGGAGTCACCTCTCTGCAACAGGTTCCATCACATATACTATCCAGATGATCTCAACAGTGCCTTAGTCCCTCAAGGCTATGTCTTTGAAAATGGTTCTTAAGCAGAAGTGCATGGAGTGTACACTCTAAGGACATGGGCATCAAATAAGAAGCCTGATTGCCTGGATCCAACTCTAGGGTCAGCTTGCAGTCACATCTTCTCAACAAACTTCTCCAACAAATGTGAATCTCCTTTTGTGAGCTTGTGTTACTGAATCTAAGCTCCTTCTGCTCACTCACTGCACAGCAGGGCAATAATTGGGAGGTGAGGTTTGTGGCAAGAAAGAGCGACTGTTCAGAAAACTGAGCTTCTGAAAAGATGGTGGATAGGTGTCCTAAAGCGATGGTCCCCAACCTTTTTGGCACCAGGAACCAATTTTGTAGAAGGCAATTTATCCACGAACTGAGGGTGGGGGGGATGGTTTCAAGATGATTTAAGCACATTACATTTATTGTGCACTTTATTTCTAACCTAATGCTGCCACTGATCTGACAGGAGGTACCAGTCCACTGCCTGGAGGTTGGGGACCCCTGTCCTAGAGTACCATCCACTGGGGTCTGGATGCCAGTATCTTTTATAGAACAGAGAGGTGGAGGAGGTGAGGCAGTCAAATAAAAAGGCCCTGAGTCTTGCAGAATATCTCCTGGCTTAGTTAGCATTGGGAATTGGATGTGTTAATTTCTTTTCTTTTTTTAACATACACATAATTTCTTTATATTTTTTTTCCATATTAATGCATGTTTAGCTTTATTTTTTTCCCCAATTATTTTTATTAGTTGGAGGCTAATTACTTTACAATATTGTAGTGGTTTTTCCCATACATTGACATGAATCAGCCATGGATTTACATGTGTTCCCCATCCTGAACCGCCCTCCCACCTCCCTCCCCATCCCATCCCTCTGGGTCATCCCAGTGCACCAGCCCTGAGCACTTGTCTCATGCATCCAACCTGGACTGGTGATCTGTTTCACACTTGATAATATACATGTTTTGATGCTGTTCTCTCAGATCATCCCACCCTCGCCTTCTCCCATAGAGTCCAAAAGTCTATTCTATACATCTGTGCCTCTTTTTCTGTCTTGCATGTAGGGTTATCGTTACCATCTTTCTAAATTCCATATATATGCATTAGTATACTGTATTGGTGTTTTTCTTTCTGGCTTACTTCACTCTGTATAATGAGCTTCAGTTTCATCCACCTCATTAGAACTGATTCAAATGAATTTTTTAAATGACTGAGTAATATTCCATTGTGTATATGTACCACAGCTTCCTTATCCATTCATCTGCTGATGGGCATCTAGGTTGCTTCCATGTCCTGGCTATTATAAACAGTGCTGTGATGAACATTGGGGTGCATGTGTCTCTTTCAGATCTAGTTTCCTCGGTGTGTATGCCCAGGAGTGGGATTGCTGGGTCATATGGCAGTTCTATTTCCAGTTTTTAAAGAAATCTCCACACTGTTCTCCATAGTGGCTGTACTAGTTTGCATTCCCACCAATAGTGTTAGAGGGTTCCCTTTTCTCCACACCCTCTCCAGCATTTATTGCTTGTAGACTTTTGGATAGCAGCCATTCTGACTGGCATGTAATGGTACCTCATTGAGGTTTTGATTTGCATTTCTATGATAATGAGTGATGTTGAGCATCTTTTCATGTGTTTATTAGCCATCTGTATATCTTTTTTGGAGAAATGTCTGTTTAGTTCTTTGGCCCATTTTTTGATTGGGTCATTTATTTTTCTGGAATTGAGCTGCAGGAGTTGCTTGTATATTCTTGAGATTAATCCTTTGTCTGTTTCTTCATTTGCTATTATTTTCTCCCAATCTGAGGGGTGTCTTTTCACCTTGCTTATAGTTTCCTTTGTTGTGCTGGATGTGTTAATTTCTTCTTCTCTGTAGCCATTCACAGGTGGGCAGGGTCAGAATGTCTCTCTGTGATCTGAACAAAGGCATTTTAGTTTAATATTCAAGCAGAGGGGCAGGGCTCCCCGAGGCAGGTCGTTATATATGCTTAAAGCTATAGACTCACAAGCTAGCAAAGTAATGCTCAAAATTCTCCAAGCGAGTCTTCAAAAGGTAAACCAAGAAATTCCAGATGTTCATGCTGGATTTAGAAAAGGCAAAGGAACCAGAGATCAAATTGCCAACATCCATTGAATCATAGAAAAAGCAGGAGAGTTCCAGAAAAGCATCTACTTCTGCTTTGTTGACTATACCAAAGCCTTTGTGTGGAGCAAAACAAACTGTGGGAAATTCTTCAGGAGACAGGAATACCAGACCACCTTACCTGCCTCCTGAGAAATCTGTATGCTGGTCAAGAAGCAACAGTTAGAACTGGACAAGAAACAGCAGACTGGTTCCAATTTGGGAAAGGAGTAAGTCAAGGTTGTATATTGTCACCCCGCTTATTTAACTTATATGCAGAATGTATCATGTGAAATGCCAGGCTGGATGAAGCACAAGTTGGAATTAAGATTGCAGGAGAAATATCAATAATCTCAGATATGCAGATAACACCACCCTTATGATGGAAAGAAAAGATGAAGTAAGAGCCTCTTGATGAAAGTGAAAGAGGAGAGTGAAAAAGCTGGCTTAAAACTCAGCATTCAGAAAATGGAGATCATGGCATCCAGTCCCATCACTGCATGGCAAATAGATGAGGAAACAATGGAAACCATGACAGACTTTATTTTCTTGGGCTTCAAAATCACTGCAGATGGTGACTGCAGCCATGAAATTAAAAGATGCTTGCTTCTTGGAAGAAAAGCTATGACAAACCTAGACAGAATATTAAAAAGCAGAGACATTACCTTATTGACAAAGGTCCATCTAGTCAAAAGTATAGTTTTTCCTGTAGTCTTGTATGGATGTGAGAGTTGGATCATAAAGAAGACTGAGCACTAAAGGATTCATGCTTTTGAACTGTGGTGTTAGAGAAGACTCTTGAGAGTCCCTTGGACTGCAAGGAGATCAAAACCAGTCAATCCTAAAGGAAATCAGTCCTGAATATTCATTGGAAGGACTGATGCTGAAGCTCCAATACTTTGGCCACTTGTTGGGAAGACGTGACTCATTAGAAAGGGCCCTGATGTTGGGAAAGATTGAAAGCAGGAGGAGAAGGGGACGACAGAGGACGAGATGGTTAGATGGCATCACCAACTCAATGGACATGAGTTTGAGCAAGCTCTGGGAGATGGTGAAGGAAGGGAAGACTGGCGTGCTGCAGTCCATGGGGTCACAAAGAGTCGACTGAACAACAACTAAGCTATAGAGAGCATCCTTTCAGTGATTATGGTAACAAAAGCAATGGGGAGCAAAGCTTAAAGTGAAAGAAACAGATGTAACTTGGAGTCAGATTCCCTTCTTCCCTATTCTTCCTTTAGGATTTTTTTTTTTTGGCTGTCACCTTCACTATAAGAACTTTATGGTTCTTTAGATAGATCTAAACTTGGGGAAGTGACTGTGCTTAAGCCTGGGCTTGCCCTTGCCTGTCACACCCTGTCCTGTGAATGAGTTACTTGCAAAGGCTCAACTGTTTTTCTAAATTCAGCTTTTTATTGCGGACGCTTAAGAGGTATATGCTGCAGAGTCGGTACAGTCTTGGTCTGTGTTGTTTATAGGCAGCAGGCAGGCTGTGTTTCTTGTTTATTTATTTATTTGGCAAATTCTGTCAAATGCTAAAGAATCAGAAATCAATTTTTATTTTTTTTTATTTTTTATTTTTCAGAAATCAATTTTTAAAGAAGACTTACAGTCCAGTGAGGGAGACAGAACTCAAGCAAGTAGACAAGTATATGATTATAAGTTGTGATAAGTGCTAAAAAGGAAACTAACAGAGAGGATATGGTTGGAGGGAGAAGCTATCCTCTGTTAGCAGGGACCCGAGGGAGAAACACACCAGCCATGCAGAGAGCTGTGATAAGAACACTGTGGGCTGAGGGAGCAGAATGTAGGAAGGCCAAGAGGCTAAGTAAATTTTCTAAATGAAGAACTGAAAGGTGGCTGGCAGGACTGGAGTCTAGGGCAGAGAGGCAGAAAGAGAATGCCCCAAGTGAGTTGGGAGGGTGGACTAGGGTCAGGCCACAGTGACTGAAAACTATAGAGTGTGTAGTTCTAAATCACCTCATTGTCTAAGTCCAAGACATTCTCTGTCTCAAAGCCAAACTCGGAACATTGCCTTTGATGCTCACACTTTCATACTTACTAAAACCTGGGAGATATTCTTCTCTTGTTAATGACTTCAAACTTCCTCCGTTTGCTGCATGAGAGGTCGATGAATCCAAGATACGAAGTGTTGAGGCAAGGAATACGACTTTATTTCGAAAGCCTGCTGATGGAGAAGATGGTAGACTAATGTCTCAAATTAACCGTCTTGTGGGTTCTGGATGCCAGGTTTTTTTCATAGAGCCAGAGGGAGAAAAGCGATAAGGAAATAAAGTCAGAAGGCAGAATAGAGAGGGAGAGGCAGTGAGGAAGTAAAGTAAAAAGGGGTGTTCAGTCTTGCGGAACATCTCTGGGAAGGACCAGCCTTTGGAAGGGGTGTGTTAATCTCTTCTTTTTAACAGGTGGGCAGGGTCAGATTATCTCCCTGTGAGCTAAACAAAGGCACTTTTAGTTTAACAGCCAGGCAGAGGGGCTGGGTTCTCTGAGGCAGGCTATTATATGTTATTGTAATAACAAAAGCAATAAAAAGCAAATCAAAGAAATAGCTCCAACATGGAGTCAGAATTGGCTTCTCCTTACAACACTCTCTCACCTCACTCACCTTGACCACCCCATCCCATATCCAACCTGTCAGTACTGTCAGCAGCTGTTTCTATCTGCAAATAGCTTTCCAAATCCATCCACTTCCCTTCACTTCCACTGTCACCACTCTGGAGCACCCTGCCTCTCTTGTCTGATCCCCTGTAGAAGCTTTCTAGCCCCTCCAGTCCTGGTAAACTGTCTCTGGAGGGTGGGCAGGTAGGGAAGTCCTGGCTTGTAGTATTTGCAGGTATATTTGGTGTAAATATTCACACCATAGCTTCCTTCAGCCTACCAACCTGATGCCACTACATGTGGCTTTGGGAAAATTATGGACACAGTCAACTTTCTTGAGCCAGAGCAAACCAGCAGCTGCATACCACCGTGTAGGCATACCTGCTCCCTTCTTGCAGCATTCCCCTCCGTTGTCCATACAGCAACCGAAGTTCTTTTTTTCTTTTCAACTGAAGTATAGTTGATTTACAATGTTGTGTTAGTTTCATGTATATGACATATATACGATATATAAAAAAATATATATATATATAAATTCTTTTTCATTCTTTTCCATTATAGGTTATTATAAGATTCTGTGCCATACAGCAGATCCTTATTGTTTATCTGTTTTATATGTAGTAGTGTGTATCTGTCAAACCCAAACTTTAAATTTGTCCTTACACCCTCCCCCCAACTTTCCCCTTCGTTAACCACGTTTGTTCTCTATGTTTGTGAGTCTGTTTTTTTAAATAAATAAGTTCATTTGTAAAATTATTTTTAGATTCCACATATAAGTGAGATCATATGATAGTTGACTTTGACTTACTTCACTTAATATGGTAATCTCTAGGTCTGTCCATGTTGCTGTAAACGGCATTAGTTCATTTGATTTATGACTGAGTAATATTCCCTTGTGTATATATACCACATCTTTATCTATTCATCTACCATTGGACATTAGGTTGCTTCCATGTCTTGGCTGTTGTAAATGGTGCTGCTACAAACATTGGAGTAAACGTATTTTTTCAAATTACGATTTTCTCCAGATATGTGCCCAGGAGTAGGGTTGTTAGATCATACTGTAACTCTATTTTTAGTTTTTTAAGGAATATCCATACAATTCTCCATAGTGACTGTACCAATTTACATGCCCACCAAGAATGTTGGAGGGTTCCCTTTTCTCCACACCCTCTCTAGCATGTTATTTGTAGACTTTTTCATGATGCCTTTCTGACCATTGTGAGATAACACCTAATTGTAACCGGAGTATTCTTTTTAAAGCATGGATCTGATCATGTCCCTTCCTTCTCAATGCCTTTCCATTGTGTTTTTTAAAAAACTTATTTTTTCATGCATAGGCTTTCTCTAGTTGCATGCATGGCTTTCTTTAGTTGCAGCAAGTGGGGGCTACTCTCTAGTTGCAGTGTGCTGGCTTCTCCTTGTGGTGGCTTTTCTTGTTGAGGAGCACAAATTCTTTTTTTTTTTTCCATTTATTTTTATTAGTTGGAGGCTAATTACTTTACATCATTACAGTAGTTTTTGTCATACATTGAAATGAATTAGCCATGGATTTACATGTATTCCCCATCCCAGTCCCCCCTTCCACCTCCCTCTCCACCCGATTCCTCTGGGTCTTCCCAGTGCACCAGGCCCGAGCACTTGTCTCATGCACCCAACTTGGGCTGGTGATCTGTTTCACCCTAGATAATATACATGTTTCGATGCTCTTCTCTTGAAACATCCCACCCTCGCCTTCTCCCAGAGTCCACAAGTCTGTTCTATACATCTGAGTCTCTTTTTCTGTTTTGCATATAGGGTTATCGTTACCATCTTTCTAAATTCCATATATATGTGTTAGTATACTGTAATGGTCTTTATCTTTCTGGCTTACTTCGCTCTGTATAATGGGCTCCAGTTTCATCCATCTCATTAGAACTGATTCAAATGAATTCTTTTTAATGGCTGAGTAATATTCCATGGTGTATATGTACCACAGCTTCCTCATCCATTCGTCTGCTGATGGGCATCTGGGTTGCTTCCATGTCCTGGCTATTATAAACAGGAGGAGCACAAATTCTAAGGCATGTGGGTTTCAGTAGTTGCAGCATGGGCTCAGAAGTTATGGTGCATGGTCTTAGTTGCTCTGTGGCATGTGGAATCTTAGTTCTCAGACCAGGGGCTGAACTCATGTCCCCTGCACTAGCAGGCATATTTTTAACCACTGGACCACCAGGGAAGTCCCTCCCATTATGTTTTGACTTTATCCCAACTTAGGCAGTTTTCTTGAAAGAGGAGCCCAGACTTGGTCCTGGGTTCATGTCAAGAATTTTGAACCTAATTTTTATAGATGCACAAACGCATCTTTGAGCCAGCTAAACTTTTATTTATTTGGCTGCACCAGTTCTTAGTTGCCCCATGTGGGATGTAGTTCCATGACCAGGAATTGAACCCAGGTCCCCTGCACTGGGAGTGCAGAGTCCTAGCCACTGGACCACCACGGAAATCCCAAACTAGCTAAACTTTTAAATCATTTTACAAGTATCCCATTGACTCCACCTGTATGTAAATTTATCTCACTTCCCCAGTCCTGTCACTGCCCAAGGCTGAGAATGTAGTTCATACTTGCAAACACCCTCTGGCCTATGATATATGTTGAATCATTATGAACCTTGTGAGTCTGATACAGTGAAAATGAAAGCAAAAAGTGCTAGGACTGGCCTCATGTGTCTCTATTTTGCTAGCATATCTTTCAGTGCTCCACATATGGTAGGTGCTCAATAAATGTTATTCCTCTTTTTCCTTCCTAGACACAGTGTTTACTTTCTTGAAGGCCCCAGGCTTAAGCTAATGTACACGTCTGCCCTGGGAAGTGCTGCAGGCAGGAAGCATGCATGGTTCAGAGGTGGGGCATGACTCGAGGGGAGGCAGTGGGTGTCCATATAGTGTTTCCCCAGGACAGGCTGAACAGACCAGGGACGGCAGGTGTTACCTTCTCTCTTGAGTTAGAAAAGTAGAATAAGTTCAATTGCAGGCTAATTAATAGCTACTAATGTTTTGACCTGTGCATTACAGTTTATACAATACATCCATATAAATTTTCTCATTTAGTTTTTACAGTAGTCCTATGAGATCACCCATTTTATAAGAGAGGAAAT
Source organism: Odocoileus virginianus (assembly GCF_023699985.2). Taxonomy (NCBI): domain Eukaryota; kingdom Metazoa; phylum Chordata; class Mammalia; order Artiodactyla; family Cervidae; genus Odocoileus; species Odocoileus virginianus. Next base: position 24,772,633 of record NC_069684.1, read on the forward strand.
TGAAACTCATTAAAATGATTTATGAAGGTCAAATCACTGGTGTTGGAACAAAGACTCCTGGCTTTCAGACATTCAATATAATGTTCCTTGTACTGTACCGTATTTGATTTCGAGAGAGGTTTCTCCTGCTTCTTAGGTTTGCTGTGTTGATAGTACATTGCTGGAAATCTTGAACCAGATCTGCCGAACACATTTGATTTCTCAGAGGGTTTTGTTTCCCTTTGGTTGAGTAGCTTGTAAGAATGCCAAACTTGTGACTATAAATTAATTCTCTGTACTCTTGGGGGATTGAGCCTTCCAAGTGAATTGTAGCAACACATTTTTACAGACGGTGCTGGTAAAATAACCTCTTTAGCTCTATGAAACTTTCAGAGGACTCAGGAAAGTCCCAATGTTATGGCAACTAGCAGTTGAATGATACACAACATTCTTTAAGCTAAAAAGTACCTTGTTAGATACACTAGAGCAGGCTTCAGCTGTAATTGCTTAAATTCCTTTCATAATGAGAACATTTTATTTCTCCACTGAAATGTGTTCCAAGAAATTCTGTACTTAAAAATTGCGAAGTAAACCAAATCGCTTTGACACAGAATAACTTCCAAAAAGAGAGTGACCATGGTTCAATATACAGACCTAAGTAAACTAATCCCTAACACTCAAAATGAAACCCAGGCTATATTTCATTTTTACTATGTGTGTGTTAGTTGCTCAGTCATACCTGACTCTTTGAGACCCAGTGGACTCTAGCCCTCCTGGCTCCTCTGTCATTGGGATTTTCCTGGCAAGAATAGTAGAGTGGGTAGTCATTCCCTTTGCCAGGGGTTCTTCCCGACCTAGGGTCTCCTGCATTGCAAGCAGATTCTTTACTGTCTCAGCCACCAGGGAAGCCCATCTATATCATAAACATAAAAATCAATGTAAACTTGGGAATTAAAAGTTAAACAGAAGAATATATACATGACTATAAGAAAACAGACACAAATGTTATATGATCTTTGAATTGGAGGACTTCCTAAGTATAAATGAAGAAATTGTAAAGAATAGATTTACATAGATAGAAAATTTTAAAATTCTATATATCCTAAAACATAATAAACAAAATTAAGAGGCAAATGATGTACTGGGAAAAATACTTCCACCTGGGGAATCAAAGTATATTATTCTTAATATAAAAAATAGGCAAAAAATAAAATAGGCAAAAGTTCACAAAGAAAGAAATACAACTAGTCAATAAATATGTTCAGAATCATTCAACCTCATGAAAAGTCAAAGAAGTGCACATTAAATCTCTAGTGAATACTTTTTTTTACCTGCTCAGACTGGCAAGAGGGCATTTTCAGTCTTATATTTTGTGAAAATTTTGTGGAGATAATGTAGCGATGTGCATTAAGAGCCATAGAGTTTCTTATTTCCCTGAAGTTAACAAGAAACTTGCTGGACCTGTATGAAGAACATCAACATTTTTTAATGTATTTATTTTTACTGTGGGACATATCATATTTCTGCCTGGAAAGACTTAGCCTTATAAATACATATATCAATTTTCCCAAAATTTTTAAGTTTAATGTAATTCCAGTGAAACACTATATTAGTATTTTACTTTGGGAGGTCAATGGGAATTGACAAACTGATTTTAATTTTTCTTTTATGTTCTGTGTGAAACATTTTCTTGGGGCACAGAAAATTTTGTTGTGGAAGAATAAATAGGAATGTAAGCCAAGAAGATTTTAAATATGAACATTAAATAGGAAAGATGCCTGCAGTGGGATATTAATATGTGTTATGAAGCCAATAAATCTAAAAGCAGGATGGTACAAGAGAAGTTAGCCATATAGATCCAACAGAGTAGATTGACCACATGCAAACCCTAATATATGTGGGAATTTTGCATGTGGTAACAAGGTAGAAAAATATGATTATTCAAAAGCTGTTGTTGAGTCAATTGAGAAACTGTATGGAAAAAAAGTAACAACAGATTTTTACTTAGTAGCATATAGCAAAATAAATCCCAAATGAAATTAGTTAATAAAGAGAAATGGTACTGTAAAAAACTAGAAAATAAAGATATAGGAGCATGAGTTGGGGTTCCTGGCGTCCCCACTGGCATGAGCTTCAGTGTGATGCAGGGAGGACCAAGGAAGCTGAGGCAGCTGGTGCCAGAGCCAGAAAAGAGAGGAAGAAAATAAAGATGAATACGTATTTCATTTTCTTGTGAAAAAAGCCTTTTTAAGTAAACAAAAACTTTAATGGGAAAGATTGATAAAGCTGATTACACAGTAGTTTGAAACTACCACAAGTTAAATTAGTAAGTAAATAACTATTTACTACAGAATAAAAGACAAAGTTAAAATCCTTAAAAAAGAAAAAGCCTAAAAAAAAAAAGACAAAAAGAAAAAGCCTAAAGAGCCATGACCATCCTCAGGTTTGGTAACTCACTAGAATGACTACAGAACTCAGGAAAGCACTATATTTATAATTAAAATTTTATTGTAGTAAAAGAAAAAAAAAAAACCACTAAAATCAGCAGAAGGAAGAAACAAGTAAGGGCAGAGTCTGGGAGGGTCCAAGCATGAGGCTTCTGATTTTCCTTCCCCCACTGAGTCATGAATGGCGTTGCTTCCTGGCCACCATGTGTGACAATACTCAGAGAATACTGCCAATCAGGAAAGCTCACCTGAGCTTTTGGCGTCTGGAGTTTTTAGTGAAGCTTGATCACGTATTGTTCACAGGGCTGACTGTTTTCATACACTCCAGGGACTCAGGCTAATGCTTTTAGTCTCTAATTCCTCCAGAGGTCAAAGGTACAGCATGGCTCAAAGCCCCTATCATAAATCACATCATTAGACTGTCCTCCAGGAAAACAAAGACACTTGTTAGTAAGGGCCCTTCCTTACCTTAATTACCTCATTAGAGGCCCCATTTCCAAATACAGTCACACTGAGGGTTAGGGCTTCAACATATGGATTTGAGGAGACACGACTCAGTCTATATAACTCTGGTTCTAACTGCCATTTTCTAATAAAGACCTAGCTATCTTGGGCTCAGTGGGGCATTACCTTACATATTTCTCATATAGCCCATTCTACCATGAGGGTCAGAGGTTCTCAAAGGTTAGGTGGTGTCCTCAGGTCACCTGCAAGTAAGTGCTTGGCCAGGATCAAAACTCCAGACTTCATCTAACATCAAAATAGGTTATGGTCCTGAATGCTCCTTTTATGCCATGCATCCTGAGACCACGGATTCCTGTCAGTTGAGGACAGCATGTAGGGTAATACATTTGAAAGCAATCTGCCAACTGTGAAATACTTTATTCAGAAAGCAAGTATTGGCAAAAAGCATCTTTTTAGCAGCCAACCTTCTTCCTGGGGAGAAAGCTCAACTGAGTTTGGTTCTCTAAAGATAGATGAGTTGGCACTTGCAGCTGAGGGCCAATGAAGGGCAGTGTTTCTCTGTGCTGGTGGGAGGCCCCAGCAGGGTGCAAAGCCCAGAGGACAGGGTGAGGTTTCTCTTCTGTTGCACTTCTAATAATTGCTGTCCCAGGATGCTGAAAGCACCCTTTATGACCCAGCATCTTAAGAAGGTAAAGACCTTTAAGAACCTTAACCTGGAAGGCACCACAGTATTTCTGAATTTCAAACCCAATTTGAAGGTTACTGTTTAAAGGAACTTTCTTAAAGAAGGATCTTTTTTAAAAAGGAGATTGTATTTGGAGATATTCAGAATGTAAAAGTATTCTCTAAAGAAAGTTGAAACAGCTATAGTAATTCATTCACTTTAAGTCTATAAATAAATATTCATTTAACAATATAAATAACATGCTCTTTGGCTCTTTGGAGGATGGCAGTGGGGAATACCTAAAAATAATGATTGGCTAAATAACATTGTAAGAAATCTCACTAAGCTGAAAGGTGAAAATTCAAACATATCCCTTTGGAGGCTGGTATTCACATTATAAATGGATCCTTCGTTTTACAGAAGTCTTCAGCATAGGTCCAGGTTTGATTGCCAGTTATCTTCACCCCAGCAGAGCTCTGAAGATCTGAGGAAGTGGAGGTTTGTGGGCTCTTAGGGCACAAGGGGAAGACTTTCTTGTCTTGGGTTTTGTTTTGTTTTTTTTTTTAAATTAAGTATACAGCCCGAGTCATATCTGACCTAAGTGACAAGTTATATAAAATGTTGGGATTGCATATGCTGTATGTGTGTGTCAGTCACTCAGTCATGTCCAGTATTTGGGACCCCACGGACTGTAGCCTGGCCAGGCTCCTCTGTCTGTGGAATTCTTTAGGCAAGAATACTGGAGTGGGTAGCCATTCCCTTCTCCAGAGGATCTTCCCGACCCAGGGATTGAACTCAGGTCTTACACATTGCAGGCAGATTCTTTACCATCTGAGCCACCAGAGAAGTGGTACAATTATTTGTTCATATAGAGTATGAAGTTAGTTCCTATGAAGAGTGTGAACATCTCCATAGTCCCTTTATCTTAAGAGTGAAATCATATTTACTATTCACACACTCTTTAAAAGAATCTGTTAGGGAATATGAATGCCAAGCTAATTATTCTTATAACAAACAACAAGAAGAAAACCATGAAATGCCTATTCTGTCTCTTCCCCCATGATAGTTCCACTCTTCTTTGCTAAAATTGTCTCCTCTTGTAACCAAAAGTAGGGTCTGGTTCTCGCCACTCAAAAGCCAATAGAAGGCAAGGCTGATGGAAAGCGAAGTTTGCTTTATTTTGGATGCCAAGAGGTTGAGGGGGGATTTCTGTCCAAAGACTGACTCCCCATCACTGATAGTCAGTGGTCAAGAGCTTTTATAGATGAAGGGAGGAGGCTCCCATGCAGAAACAGCACAGTCAGCTCAAGTCATCTTGAAATTGGTCCTGTGGTGGTCTGATCAGCATCTTCTTGATTGTTTTAGGTACAATGACTCTTCAGTTCTAGGGCCTGTTTGTGCCCATGTCCTTGAAGCCAGTTCTCGGGGTTGTGGCAGTTTAGGTCATGTGCCCCTTGTCTGGTCATCACGTACCTGGTGCAGGTTTCAGCACCTACAAGACAGCTCACAGGATGTGGCTCAGAATATTATCATAGCCCTTGAGAAGGAACTATAGGTCCTTGGCTATGTTTACTGACTGATTATCATTGTTTAGTCTTGGTGAACTCTTTTCCTTTGTTTCTGCATTTTCTCGCTTCTCTGATTAAACTTATTCTTTGGCTAAAGTTTTTCCACAGACAAAAGGCAGGCAGAGGACGGGGCGTAGGGAAGGACCATAGGGTCCTGCCTGGTTTCACTCTGGCATTGTCTCCTCTAAGCCAGATGGCTATCAAATGTCTATTTTCTCAAGTAAGCTACTTTCCATAACATCTGCTCTCAACACAGAATGTGGAAGACTTTTTAAGAAGTCATTTATATTAAACAGAAAAATATGAAGAAAGTTTGGTAACCAGCAGAGTGTGCCAAGGAAGCAGTTGTGAATTCTGTACCCTCACTATGAAATATTTTGTGTCTGAAAGATAGATCTTTGGCTGGGCAAATAAACACCATTCTAAACAGCTGGCTATTCTTTCTCAATGCTGCCTGAATATTGGGCTCCCTGTAAACCTGTTGTGTTCTTTGACCCCATGTTCCTTTGAATAGCAAGCTCAGCAATGCTTCTTTATTGAGGTAGGATTGTTAAACAACAAGCTATACATATAGTTGTCTCTTGAACAACTCAAGACTTGGGACACTGACCCTCCTGGGTGCTGAAAATCCAACATAGAGTTGGCCCTCCTCATCAGTGGTTCCCCTGTATCCTTGTTTCCCCCTTATCTGTGGTTCTACACTGGTGGATTCAATCATCCACTGATCATGTAGTACTGTAGTATGGATTATTGAAAAAAAAATTCTGCATACAACTGGATCTGGGCGCCTCAAACCAGTGTTCTTCAAGGTTCAACTGTGTTTAATGTATACAACTTAATGAGTTTGGAGATAACTGTGAGACCATCACTACAGTATTTGCCATAACATATTCGTCTCCTCCCCAGGGTTTCCTCCCACCTTTATTTATGTATTTATGTAATATGTTTATTTGTTTGTGATAAGAGCACTTAACAGGAAATCTACCCTTTTAGCAAGTTTTTAAGTACATCATGCAATAATGTTATTTCTCTACTGTATAGCATACCTGCTGTATAGCAACTCTCTAGCCCAAGGTCAGGAGGGGTGGGGTGAGCTTAGGGGTGACTCAACAGTTGTGGGCGAGACTTTCCACATCTTACCTTGAGAATTGCGATAAATGTTAAAAATAAGGTGCACTGGAGTGGACTTGTGAAGAGTAGCTATTTAAATATAGGATTTGTCTTACAAAGCAGCATCTGACAGCTTTAGCTACAGCACCTTCCTGAAAAGTCTCTGCTAAGACAGGAAACTCTACATCTGTGGTGGTGAGGTCACTTTACGGCATGATGGTTGTAAAACAAAGACATCTGTGGAGGAATGGAGGATGTTGCTGACACGCCATAAAACATGTTATCCATGTTCACTTAAAGACTAAATCTTCTCAGGGCTTCGCTGGTGGCCCACTGGTTAGGAATGCACCTAGCAATGCAGGGAACACAGGTTCGCTCCCTGGTCTGGGGAAAATCTCACATACCTCAAGGCAACTAAACTCATGAGCCACAACCGCTGAAGCCGTGGGCCCTAGAGCACATGCTCCACAGGAGAAGCCATTGCAATGAGAAGCCCATGCATCATAACTAGAGAGTAGACCCTATTCTCCACAGCTAGAGAAAGCCTACGCACAACAATGAAAACCCAGTGCAGCGACACACACACACACAAACACACCCCTCCAAAATAAAATACTAAAAACAAAAACAAACAACTAAACCTGCTAAATCAACTTCCTCCTTCCCTGTGCAGTATGCCCAAGTGCCAGCACAGTGCCAGGGGCTGATGGTAAAAGATGAGTGAGGCTTGTAGTCTTTTTCCCCACAGGTGGTGGAGGTGATAGCTCAGCCCATGCCCAGTCCTGGGTCTCAGCTGTTTGAGGGTCGTTTCCTCCATCTGCTCTGTTTTATAAGAGCCACAGAGAGCTATTGGAATCTAACACAGGACAGGGGCCTTCCCAGTTTCTGTCTTCACAAGTGAATCCACACACTTGAAACTGGAATATTTTAAATTTATTTAGCACCTAACTAATGGCAAGTGAGCTATGAGTATGTTTTCTTCTGTTTTGATCTGAAGTACATTTCTGAGCATGGCAAATGTGAACAGGTCATTTGGAGCAATGAGAGAATATAGGAAAAGGGGAGAGACCATTCTCCCTTTCTGAAAAATAGACATATTTAAAGTAGAAACAGATAGTTTTGTAATATTCTTTTAAAAATGCTTTAATATGGAAAATTTTAAACATGCTTTAGACAGAATAGCATAATAAACCCCCATGTGCCCTTCATCAACTTCAGCAATTATCAACTAATGGCCTAATCTAGTTTCAAACACAGCCTCTCTCCTGTATTATTTTGAAGGATATTTGATATACTGTTTCATCTGTAAACATTTCAACATGTAGTTCTAATAGATAAGGACTCCATTAAAAAAGTAGCCACAGGACAATTCACCTAAATTAGCAATAATTCTTTAATATCATACATCATCTAGTCAGTATTTAAATTTCTAATTGTCTCATAAATGCATATGTGCATTTTTTATAGTTTGTTTTAATTAGAATTCAAATCATCTCCATGTATTTCAATTTGTTACTTTGTCTCAAGTCTCTTTTATTCCTTAGATTTCCCCCCCATTCCATATCCTTTTGTCTTTTATTACTCTTGCAGTCTGTTGAAAAACTTTGTCCAGTAGATTTTGCTGATTGGGTCCCTGGATGCTATATAACAGAATCCTCCATTCTTTGTTTCCTGTAAATTAATAAATTAATAGTTGGATCTAGAGACTTGATCAGATTCAGGTTTCATTTTCTCTCAAAATGACTTTGTAAGTAGACTAATCACTCTTTTTATCTCCCATGACTTTCTTTTTTTTTAATACTTGTATTAATTTCTTCTGTATAGCAAAGTGATTCAGTTACACATATATGTGCATTCTTTTTTAAATATTCTTTTCCATTATGATTTTTCATAGGGTATTGAATATAGTTCCCTGTGCTATAGAGTAGGACCTTGTTGTTTATCCTTTCTGTATATAATAGTTTACATTTGCTAACACCAACCTCCCACTCATCCTTCCCTCAACCCCCTTCCCCTTGGCAACCACAAGTCTGTTTTCTATATCTGTAAGTCTCTTTCTATTTCATACATAAGTTTATTTGTATCATATTTTAGACTCCACTTAAAAGTGATTGTTGTTGTTTTTCAGTCACTGTGTCCTGTCCTACTCTTTGTGACCCCATGGACTGCAGCACACCAGGCTCCCCTGTCTGTCACTGACTTATAAGTGATCATATGATATTTGTCTTTCTTTTCCTGACTTCACTTCACTTCGTATGATGACCTCTAGTTGTAGCCGTGTTCCTTCAAATGGCATTATTTTGTTCCTTTTTAATGGCTGAGTAGTATTCCATCATGTCTCTGTACCACATCTTTATCCACTCATCTGTCAGGGAGCATTTAGATTGTTTCCATGACTTGGCTATTGTGAATAGTACTGCTATGAATATAGGGGTGTGTGTCTCTTTTTGAATTAGAGTTTTGTCTGTGTATATGCCCAGGAGGGGGATTGCTGGATCATATGATAATTCTATTTTTAGTTTTCTGAGGAACGTCCATACTGTTTTCCATAGTTGCTGCACCAACTTACATTCCCACCAACAGTGTAGGAGGGTTCCGTTTTCTCCACACCCTCTCCAGCATTTATTATTTATACACTATTTAATGATGGTCAATCTGACCAGTGCGAGGTGGTACCATTTTGTTGTTTTGATGTGCATTTCTCTAATAATTAGCTACGTTGACCGTCTATCTGTATGTCTTCTTTGGAGAAATGTCTGTTTAGGTCTTTTGATTATTACTTTGATTGGGTTTTCTTTTTATTGTTGAATTGTATAAGTTGTTTGTGTATTTTGGAAATTAAACCCTTGTTTGTTGCATTGTTTGCAAATATATTCTCCCATTCTGTAGGTTGTCTTTTTGTTTTGTTTATGGTTTCCATTGCTGTGCAAAAGTTTCTAAGTTTGATTAGATCCCATTTTTTTAATTTTTGTTTTTATTTCTGTTGCTCTGGGGGACTGGCCTAAGAAAACATTGGTACAATTAATGTTTTGCTATGATCTCTTTTAGGAGTTTTATGGTGTCATGTCTTTTGTTTAAGTCTTTAAGTCATTTTGAGTTTATTTTTGTGCATGGTGTGAGGATGTGTTCTAGCTTTGTTGATTTAAATGTGGCTCTCTGACTTTCACAAAACCACTCTCTAAAGAGACTTTCTTTTTCCTATTGTGTATACTTAACCTCTTTGGCAAAGATTAATTGGCTGTAGGTTGTTGTTCAGTTGCCCAGTTGTCTGACATTCAACTCTTTGCAACCCCATGGACTGCAGCATGCCCGTCTTCCCTTTCCCTCACCATCTCCCAAAGTTTGCCCAAATTCATGTCCATTGTATTGGTAATGCCATCCAACCATCTCATCCTCTGACACCCTCTTCTCTTTCTGCCCTCAATCCTTCCCAGCATCAGGGACTTTTCCAGTGAGTCAGCTGTTTGCATCAGGTGATCAAAGTACTGGAGCTTCAGCTTCAGCATCATTCCTTGCAGTGAGAATTCAGGGTTGACTTCCTTTAAGATTGACTGGTTTGAACCCCTTGCTGTCCAGGGGACTCTCAGGAGTCTTCTCTAGCACCACAGTTTGAAGGCATCAATTCTTTGGTGCTCTGCCTTCCTCACAGTCCAGCTTTCACAACCATATGTGAAAGCTGGAAAGACCATAGACTTGGACTATGTGGACCTTTGTAGGCAGAATGATGTCTCTGCTGTTTAATACACTGTCTAGATTTGTCATAGCTTTCCTGCCAAGAAGCAGTTGTCTTTTAATTTCATGGCTGCAGTCACCATCCACAGTGGTTTTGGAGCCCAAGAAGAGGAAATCTGTCACTGCTTCCACCTTTTCCCCTTATATTTGCCATCAAGTAATGGGACCGGATGCCATGATCTTAGTTTTTTAATATTTAGCTTTTCAGTTCAGTTCAGTTCAGTTCAGTTGCTCAGTTGTGTCCAACTCTTTGCGACCCCATGAGCTGCAGCATTCCAGGCCTACCTGTCCAACACCAACTCCTGGAGCCCACCCAAACCCATGTCCATTGAGTCAGTGATGCCATCCAACCATCTCATCCTCGCTTGTCCCCTTCTCCTCCTGCCCTCAATCTTTCCAGCATCAGGGTCTTTTCAAATGAGTCAGCTCTTCGCATCAGGTGGACAAAGTATTGGAGTTTCAGCTTCAACATCAGACCCTCCAAAGGACACCCAGGACTGATCTCCTTTAGGATGGACTGGTTGGATCTCCTTGCAGTCGAAGGGACCTCTCAAGAGTCTTCTCTAACACCACAGTTCAAAAGCATCAATTCTTCAGCGCTCAACTTTCTTTATAGTCCAACTCTCACATCCATATATGACCACTGGAAAAACCATAGCCTCGACTAGACGGACCTTTGTTGGCAAAGTAATGTCTCTGCTTTTGAATATGCTGTCTAGGTTGGTCATAACTTTTCTTCCTTTCGTACTCCTTTCTCAATCCTGAACCAATCAGTTGTTCCATACAGGATTCTAACTGTTGCTTCTTGACCCACTTACAGGTTTCTCAGAAGACCGGTAAGATGGTCTGGTATTCCCATCTCTTTACGAGCTTTCCACGGTTTGTCACAATCCACACAATCAAAGGCTTTAGCGTAGTCGATGAAACAGAGGTAGATGTTTTTCTGGAATTCCCTTGCTTTCTCTATGATCCAGTGAGTGTTGGCAATTTGATCTCTGGTTTTACCCTTTCTAAACCCAGCTTGGCTGTCTGGAAATTCTTGGTTTGCCTAATGCTGAAGCCTAGCATGCAAGATTTTAAGCATGACCTTACTTGCATGGGAGATGAGTGCAGTTGTCCAGTGGTTTGAACATCCTTTAGTTCTGCTCTTCTTGCTAATTCAGATGAGTATTGACCTTTTCCAATCCTGTGGCCACTGCTGGATCTTTCAGATTTGCTGATACATTGCATGCATCTGATAGCATCATCATTTAGGGTTTTTACTAGCTGTGGATTTCCATCACATCCACTTATTGACAGCAGTGTTTCCTAAGGCTCACTTGACTTCATACTCCAGAATGTCTGGCTCTGGATGACTGAGCACACCATTGTGGTTATCCAGTTCATTAAGGTCTTTTTTTGGTGCAGTTCTTTGTATTCTTTCCATTTCTTCTTGATATCTTCTGTTTCTACTAGGTCTCTACCGTTTTTGTCCTTTATTGTGCCCATCTTTGGGTGAAATGTTCCCTTGATATTTCCAACTTTCCTGATGAGATCTCTAGTCTTTCCCCTTCTGTTGTTTTCCTGAATTTTTATGCATTGTTCATTGAAGAAGGTCTTCTTCTCTCTCCTTGCTATTCTTTGGAACTCTGTGTTTAGTTGGGTGTATCTTTCCTTTTCTCCCTTGCTTTTTGCAAGGTATGTGGGTTTACTTCTGAGCTCTGTATTCTGTTCCATTGATCCATGTGTCAGTTTTTGTACCATGCCATTTAATTACTATAGCTTTGTAGTATTGTCTGAAGTCTGGGAGGGTTAGGCCTCTTATATTGTTATTTTTCTTCAGGATTGCTTTGGCAATTCTGGGTCTTTTATTTACATATAAATTTTAGGATTTTTTTTTCTGCTTCTGTGAAAAATGTCATGGATAATTTAATAGGGATCACATTAAATCTGTAGATTGCTTTGAGCGGTATGGCCATTTTAGCAATATTAATTTTTCTAAGAGATGGGTTGTCTTTCCATTTCTTTGAATCATCCTCAGTTTCCTTTATTAGTGTTTTATAGTTCTCAGCATGTAAATCTTTCACTTTCTTGGTTAGGTTTATTCATAAATATTTTATTTTGTGGCGTGCTATTGTTATTTTAAAAGGTATTTTTTTTTTTTACATTCCTTTTCTGATATTTCATTGTTAGTGTTGAGAAATGCAACAGATTCTGTATGTTAACTTTGTATCCTGCTACCTCACTGAATTCATTTAAAAGTTCTAGTAGTTTTTGTGTGGAGTCTTTAGGGTTTTATATATATATGTAATGTAACCAGCATATAATGACAATTTTACTTCTTCCTTCCCAATTTGGATATCTTTTATTTCTCTTTATTGTCTGATTGCTATAACTAGGACTTCCAATACTATGTTTAACAGAAGAGTTGAGAGTGAGTATTCTTGTCTTGTTCCAGATTTTAGTGGGAAGGCTTTCAACTTTTCACTGTTGAGAATTATATTGGCTGTGGGTTTGTCATAAATAGCTTTTATTATGTTAAGGTAATACCTATTATAGTAAGAGTTTTTATCATGAATGGATGTTGAATTTTGTCAAATACTTTTTCTGCATCTATTGAGATGATCGTGTGGTTTTTCTCTTTTCTTTTTTTTGATGTGGTGTATCACCTTTTTTGATTTGAGTATGTTAAACCATTTTTGTGAACTTAGGATGAATTCCACTTGGTCATTGTGTATGATCTTTTTGTGTGTATTGTTGAATTTGTTTTGCCAAGATTTCATTGAGAATTTTTGCATCTATATCCATCAAAGATATTGGCCTGTAATTTTCTTTTTTGGTGGTATTTTTGTCTGATTTTGGTTTCACAGTGATAGTAGCTTTGTAGACTGTTATTTGAGAGTGTTTTCTTCTCTTTAGTCTTTTGGAAGAGTTTGAGAAGGATTGGTATAAGTTCTTCTTTGTATGTTCAGTAGAATTCTCCTGTGAAGGCATACGGTCCTGGACTTTTGTTTGTAGGGAGTTTTCCTCTTTTTATTACAGATTCTATTTCACTTCTATTGATCAGTCTCTTCAAGTTATCTATATCTTTGTGATTCAGTTTTGATGGACTGTATGTTTCTAGAAGCAAAACATGTACATTTCTTCCAGGTTGTCCAATTTTTGGCTTATAATTGGTCATAGTATTCTCTTATAGTTTCTTGTCTTTCTGTGGTATGAGTTGTGATTGCTCCTCTTTCATTTCTTATTTTGTTTACTGTCTCTCTTCTTCTTGGTGAGCCTGGCCAGAGGTTTGTCAATTTTGTTTGCCCTTTCAAAGGACCAGCTGTTGACCTTATGGTTTTTTTTTCCTATTGTTTTTTAAGTCTCTATTTTATTTATTTCCTCTCTGATCTTATTTTGTTTCTTCTGCTGAGTTTATATTTTGTTTGTTCTTCTTTTTCTAATTCATTTAGGTAGAAGATAAGATTGTTTGAGAGTTTTCTTGTTTCTTAAAGAAAGCCTGTGTTGCTATGAGCTTCCTTCTAAGAGCTGCTTTTGCTGCATCCTATAGATTTTGTATGGCGGTGTTGTCATTGTCATTTGTCTCAAGGTATTTTAAATTTTTTTTTTTTTTTTTTTTTTTTTTGTCTCAAGGTATTTTAAAAATTTTCTTTTGATTTCACATTGTTGATCCACTGGTTTTTTAGTAGCATGTTATTTACTTTCCATGTAATTTGTTTTTTTATCTTTTCTTTTTCTGTTATTGATTTCTAGTTTCATGCAATTGTGGTCAGAAATGATGCTGGAAATAAGTTCTGTGCTCTTAAATTTGTGGAGGCTTGTTTTTTGCCCTAGTAAGTGATCAGTCCTAAAGAATATTCCATGTACAGTTGAAAGGAATGTATATTCTGGTTTTTCTGATGTAATGTCTGCAGTTATACCCACCCTGTAGTCATGACCATCAAATATATCTCAGACTTTCGCAATGTCCCCTAGGGAGAGGAGGGCAAAATTCCTCTTGTGAGAACCACATTTAACATTCTTAAATGTTATCTGTCCATAACCTTCCATTTCTCAAGTGCTTATCAACTGAATAGCTTAGGCCATTCACCACACCTGTTGTATTAGTTTCCTATTGCTGCTGTGACAAATTACTGCAGAAATAGCTTGAAACAATACAGATTTGTTATTTTATAATTCCAAGGGCCAAAAGTCTGAACTGAGTTTCACTAGCCTAAAATAAAGGTGTTAACAGGGCTGTATTTCTTTTACAGCATCTAGGATAGAATATGTTCCCTTGCATTTTCCAGCTTCTAGAGGCTGTCCGAATTCATTGGCTCATACCCCTTTTTTATCTTCAAAGCCAGCAGGCTAGTCACATCTTCCAACCTCTCTCTCTCTGTCTCTCTGACTCTCTAGTACCCCTTTTATAAGATCACTTTGAATTACATTGGGCTTACTGGAATTATCCAGAATAAGCTATCATTTTTAAAAATTTTAACTTAATCGGGGTTATGAAGTCCCTTTTTGTCCCACAAGGTAATATATTAACAGATTCAAAAGATTAGGACATAGACATCTTTTGGGAGCTGTTGTTTTGCTATCATGTCCATATAACTGAGAGTCAGAAAGAATAGAAAGTTTTCAGGAGGTTTACAGAGAGTGATTTTAATAGAAAAGACACCAAAAGGGTCTAGAATGTAGAAACAGTCCATGATTTAGTCACAGTGTGCTGACTAAGCCTCCCTGCTGCTGGTGTGAACATATAAAAGGCTGTGTAAGTGTCAACCCTCTAGTTCTCCCTAGAACAGGCTGAATTCTTAACTGCTGTTAAAAAAAAAACCAAAACAAAACCTCCAAAAACAGAGATGAACATAAAATGGTAAAAATAGATTTTATTTAGAAAAATTATTGCAATAGGAGAAAAAGATCTTGGTATAAAACCTAGCTCATTTCAAAACAGAAGGACAAGTGGGGAGGAGAAGAGTGGGGGTCAGTGGGTGGAAAGTTATAAGAGGAAACATCAAGGGTAAGGGATGGGGGTGGTTCTGGCTAAACTGACCTAACAGGATTCTTGCTGAAGGCAGACCAGGATGATCAGACATCACATGGAGGACGAAGAACCCAATTAGATATTGAGGGTGATCACATATGGAGGATAGGGGTTTCTGGCTAACCTGAATTAGCAGGATTCTTGCTAAAATGCAGAGACAGACATGGAGTCTGAGCAGAGTTTGGTCAAGGAGAGAATCTATAAAGAACTCTCTCTTATTTTTTCCCTGCCTAGTTACACTGTTACTGGCCCCTAACTGAATGTGTCCCAACAGATTCAGTGATATTCTTTCCAAATCCACTCCTTTTTTCCCTCCTCACTAGTTGTATTAGTGACACTAAAGTCCTCATAGAGCCCAGATTTCAACCTCTTCCTTTACTTTATTTCACACATCAGTTATTTGCTAAGTCCTCAGGATTCTATTTCAGTGAGAGCTTTTAAATTTATCCTTTCTTCTCTATCCCCGCCACCTTTCTCTTATTTCAGGCCTTCAGATTTTTTTCTTGGATTATGTAATAGCCCTCCTAAATTACCTCCTAGCCAGTCTCCAATACTTCAGTTTCTCCTCCTTCAGTTTGTCTCTCAGTGATAACTATAGCTATTCTTACAGAACACTCAATTTCTGTAATCTCATTAATACTTGTAACCATTCTTTGAACAGAGTTGAGCCAAGGGATGGGCCAGAAGGGCATAAATTCGAAGTCACAGCCTATAAGGGATATTGAATTCACCAGGAACTCCTATTGAAGGGTCCGAACATAGTTCAAAGAGAGGAGAACACTCATATTAACTACAGGGTGTTGTTTGACTGCTTGGAATTTTGAAATTGCTTGAGACAGTAGAGGAAAGGCAGGGGTCTCTACCTGACTCAGTGCTCAGCCTGTCTTTTAAAAAATTTGAATCCATATTTAAAGAATATCAGATAGAAGGGACATCACATTATTGCATGCCTGGGGACCCTCCTGTCTGGTCCCGTTTTACAGATGAGGTAACTGAGTAACTGGCATTCAGGAATTTAAATAATTTGTCCAAGATCACATAAGCAGGAAAGGACAGAATAGCAATTTTTTCATAGGACTCCAAAGTTTCATGTTCTTTTCACTTCATGATATTGCTTCACTTGTGTTGTAACTTAATTTTTCACTCTTTATATCTACAAGGTTGCAGTAAAACCAGACCCCTTACTCATCTTTGCTGGATTTGAACTTTCCTACCTTTCTTTTTGTGGGTGAGTTTGTCTGCCTCATGGAACAGCCTGGAACCCATCTTCATCTTTACAAATCCTATCCTTTTTCAAAGCTAGCAGCAACACCATTGTTTCTAGGAAGCTATCAGAAAGATCCCCACCTGGAAGTTATAGGTTCTTCTAATGAACCATAGCAGTCCATATCTTGTTTATGGACTTTGTACATTTTATTAGAGATATTTATGTATAGGTCTTCCTCTCCTTGCAAGCAGGAGAGGATAGGTCTATGAATAATTCATCTTGGTACCTCTCACAGAGCCTTGCCCATAGAAGGCATCCAAAATATGTATTGCATAAAGGAGCACATACAGGATGATTCAATCAGAATTGTTTCTTTCTCTCTAATTATCAAATATTTGGCAAAATATAACATTAAAGCCAGAGGCCTGGAAGATAGATGTAATATTGTTTTACTCTGATTCTGTGCCTTTGTACAAAGTATTTCTTCTCCATCATTTGTGGGATATTCCCCTTCCTATCCCAGATGCATTTAGTAATTCATAGCTTCCACTTTCTTCAAGACCTGGGTCAAAGCCTAGCCCTTCGTAAAAGACTTCTCTCCTGAGTCCAGGCTGTTGTGGTTGCTCTTTTTCCAGTGGTTACATTGTACCCACACAGATCAGCCATTGCTAAGCAATCATTGATTATCATCTCCAATCATTAAACTGTTACTGAGTATTTGGCCTATGAAAGGCTGTGTACCGTAGCAGAGGCCAGAGAGAGCTTTGCAAGGAGGTAGGATTCAAGCGAGGTCTCAAAAGCTGTGATTTCAAGAGATGGAATGGAAGGGGAAATAAAATTATGCATACTATTGAAATTCAGTTCCTGTTCTTTCTGTTAGTGGCTGTGATCTTGAGAAAAATCATTTAATGTCTTTGGGAATCAGTTTCCTCATCTTTATGGTGGGATAATAAAATCTATGTTAGGATGGTTATGAGGGTTAATGTGGAAGACCATATATTGATTAGGTCTCTTTTGGTTGCAAATGATATTAATACAGTTAAGATACAACATGTAACAACATCTTCAGTGGTCAGTATGTGAAGCAGACAAAACTTTCTCCATGTCACCAAATCTCCATCTTGTGGTATTCACCCTCTTGCTCGGGTTGGCTAAAGATGCGAGAAGTCTTCTTTCTTCAGGGGACCTTGGTTGGGTGTATATAGTTCTAGTAACTACATGTTGCTCAATAATTGACTGGTTTCCCAAGGTAGAGGGGAACTGAAGTTTTCCCACTTCCCCTGTACACATTTTGCTGCTTTAAGTCTGTGTCTGCTTAATGTTCCTTTTTCACCAGCTTTAGTCCGGCCAGCTCTCACTGCCCCAGTAAGAGGTAGCTGTGGTGTCACTCTAGGACATTTCCCTGACCCCTGTTTGACCTCCTTGACTGGCTTTGATTCACTTTGTCTGTGCGTCCCTGGTGCACTGGGCTTCACTCTTTCATTGCAGTTATCACATTGTACTCTAAAGACCTGCCTCTCTTATCAAACTCCTCAGCCTTTGAAAACTGGCACTTAGCACTCATTTGCTAAATGGCTATTGAATGAATGAGTAGACTTTCTTCATTCTGTCTCAGTCTTAACCTTTATTCCCCCCGCCCCCCCCCCCCCCAGAACCACCATTCCTTCTGTCCCTTTCTGCATTATGACTTACTAGTTATAAAATCACTTCCTGATCTAACCATCAATTTTGTCCCCAGGTATTAAAAATGATGACACTAACTCACATCTCCTGAGCACTTATTCTTTGCCTGGCACTGTTTTAAGCATTTTGTGGGTATAAATGCCTTTAAATGTTTGATTGTTGCCAAGTGTTTCCACTAGAAAATGATAGTCGCTCAGTAGTGTCTGACTCTTTGTGACTCCATGAACTGTATAGTCCATGGAATTCCCCAGGCCAGAATACTGGAGTGGATAGCCTATCCCTTCTCCAGAGGCTCTTCCTGACCCAGGAATCAAACCAGGGTTTCCTGCATTGCAGACAGATTCTTTCCCACTAGAAGTTAACCTTAACATTTGGTGTTCTGTCCTGTTATAGTCTCACCATAGCACAACAAATTGTGCAGTAACACACAAGTTTAGTAAATCTCTTAGCATTAGGCACTTAAAGATACGACTAGAAAAAACAGAAATGAAAAGAAGTGTTGAACATGTGGTATCCCTATAGTGCAGTGACACTAGAGTTTTTATGTTTAGGTTTAGGTCTAAATTGCTATATTATGTTTTGGGTAACTTAAGCCAGATGCATAAGTTGGGTTTGGCTATTGTATTTAAATTTAAGTTTCCCAGAGACAGAAAGAATTACAGAAACATAAATGTCAGCCTGAGAAAAATGAGGTGTTGTTTTTCTAAAGGAGGTAAAGTAGCTGGAGTCTCTATTGTCCCATTGATCCATATGTCTGTTTTTATGCCAGTCCCATACTGTTTTGATTACTATAGCTTTGTAATATAGCTTGAAATCAGGAAGCCTGATGCTTCAGCTTTGTTTTTCATTCTCAAGATTGCTTTCATTGTTTGAGGTTTTACACATTTTTGGATTACTTTTTCTAATTCTATGAAAAGTATCATTGCAATTTTGAAAGAGATTGGATTGAATCTGTAGATCACTTTGGTCAGCATGGAAATTTTGATCACTTCCTCCAATCCATAGGCATAGAATACCTTTCATATAATTGTGTCTCTAGTTTCTTTCAACAATATCTTATAGTTTTCATGAGAGATCTTTCACATTCTTGGTTATTTTATTATTTTTGAGGCAGTTTTAATGGGATTATTTTCTTAATTTCTCTTCCCTTTAGTTTATTAATAGTGTATAGAAGCACAATTGATTTTCTGTATTAACTTAATCTGTATTTTTAGTTGCATCCTAAAACTTCACTGAATTTATTATTCTCATAATTTTTTTTGTTGGAGTATTTAGGATTTGCTCTATATAATATCATGTCATCTGCAAATAGTGACAGTTTTACTTCTTTCTTTCTAACTTGGATATCCTTTTTCTTGTCTGATTGCTCTGGCTAGAACTTCCAGTGCTAGATTTAAAAAAGTGGCAAGAGTAGGCATTCTTGTCTTTTTCCTGATCTTAGAGAAAAAGCTTTCAGCTTTCCCCATTGAG
Organism: Odocoileus virginianus; assembly: GCF_023699985.2. Lineage (NCBI taxonomy): Eukaryota > Metazoa > Chordata > Mammalia > Artiodactyla > Cervidae > Odocoileus > Odocoileus virginianus. Next base: position 24,791,972 of record NC_069684.1, read on the forward strand.
TATGTTAGTTATGGCTTGTCATTAGTGGCCTTTATGTTGTATGTACTCATTTGTTGAGAGGTGTTTTTTTTTTAATCATGAAAGGATGTGGAATTTTTCAGATGCTTTTTCTGCACCGTTTGGAATGATCTTATGATTTTTATCCTTCATCTTGTTAATGGTTGTATCACACTGATTGATTGTGAATGTTGAACCTTCCTTGCATCTCTGGAATAAATCCCACTTGGTCATGGTGTTTGATCCTTTTAGTGTACTGTTGAGTTATATTTACTAATGTTTTGTTGATAATTTTTGCATCTATGTTAGTTGGGGATATTAGCCTATAATTTTCCTTTCTTGTGGTATCCTTGTCTGGATTTGGGATCAAGGTAATACTGGCCTTGTAAAATGAGTTTGCAAGTGTTTCCTCCTCTTCCTTTTTTGGAAAGAGTTCGGGAAGGATTGGTATTAATTTTTATTTAAATGTTTGTTAGAATTCACCATAAAGCCATCTTTTCCTGGACTTTTTTTTGGTAGGAGGTTTTTGATTACTGATTCAAGCTCCTTACCTCCTTAATAGTAATTGATCTGTTCAGATTTTCTATTTCTCCTTGATTAAGTTTTGGTAGGTTGTATATATTTAGGAATTTATCCATTTTCTCTAATTTGTCTAATTTGTGTGCAAATAGCTGTTCATAGTAGTCACTTATGCTCATTTGTACTATGTAATATCAGTTGTAATGTCTTCTCTTCCATTTATAGTTTTATTTATTCAAGCCCTTTCTTTTTCTTGTTGAGTCTAACTAAAACTGTGTCAATTTTGTTTTTCTTCTCAAAACCTACCTTTGAGTTTAATTGATCTTTTCTACTGTCTTTTTTAGTCTCTTTCATTTATTTCCACTCTTATCTTTAATAGTTTATTCTTTCTACTAATTTTGGACTCAATTTGTTCTTTTTCAGTTTCTTGAGGTGTACATTTATTTTTTTTTGAGATATTTCTTGTTTCTTAATGTAGGTATTATTATTAAACAATAGCATATTCTGTAATGTCCACATGTTTGTGAGTTTCCCAGTTTTCCTCTTGTAATTGATTTTTAATTTCATTGTAGTTAGAAAAGGTACCTGCTTTGATTTCAGTCTTCTTAAATTTATTAATACTTGTTTTGTGGACTAACATATGATCTTTCCTAGAGAATGATCAATGTGCAGTTGAAAGGAATTTGTAATCTGGTGCTGTTGAATGGAATTTTCTGTAAATGCCTGTTAAGTCTACCTTGTCTAATATGATTTCTAATATGGTCTAATATTGATTTCAGTCTTCGTAATCTACTCATTGTTGAAAGTGTATATTGGATTCTCTGAGATCTGTTTCTCCCTTTAGTTCTGTTAATAATTACTTTAAATATTTAGTTGCTCCTTTGTTGGGTGCATAAGCATTTACAAATGTTATATCCTCTTGTTGGATTGATCCCTTTATCGTTATATAATGACCTTCTTTGTCTCTTACTAGGCTTTGTCTTAAAGTATGTTTTGTTGGCTATAATATGCTAGTCTTGCTTTGCTTTGGTGTCCATTTGCATAGAATATCTTTTTGCACCCATTCACTCTCATTGTGTTTATGTATGTTTAAAGCTAAAGTGGATCTCTTTAGGCAGTATATAGTGGAGTCTCTCTCTCTTTCTCTGTTATGGAAATTAAAATGGAGGAAGTCTTGTTCAGGCTTCAAAAGCAGGCAGGCAGACCTCTGACCTACTTCTGACCTGCTTGGACACTGCCTGGATTCTATGCCTGCCTGCAAGCAGAGCAAGTCAGGCAGACTTTAGATAAGAAAGGGGGGAGTGGGCCTTGGCATTTTTGAGCCCCTGAGGGTCTGGCCAACCCTCTGGGGTGTAAGAAAATCCTATGATTTACAAGGTGAAACAAACAGCTTTGTAAAAGTTAAGAAAAACCAGACCTGCATTTATGAAAAAAAAAAAAAAAAAAAAAAAAAAACCTGATGATAATAACAATTTACAGCCTGGGATTATAAGCAGAGTCCCCTAAACTGCAATTTGAAGTCTCACCTGTGGGGTGGGCAAACCGTCTGGGACCTTTTCCCAACTGGGACTCCAGATTGCTGTTAACAATTGTATTTCCAGCACCCATCAATACTAGATGTAGGTTGCCCCAATTTGGTGATGTATGTGCTTTTGCTTCTCCCTTTTCTCATCTTTTAATGACTGTATATTGAAATTAAGTCAAATGATCCTCTACTAAATATTGAAATTGTTTGTCGCAAGTGTGTGTGTGTGAGTGGTTTCTTTTGTTAGTGAATCCTTTGGACCTAAAGTGAAAGTAAAACTTTCGGCAAAATGCTCTGTTTCCCTCCTTCCACATAGCTACTCTATGTATTCTGATTGGAGACTTTAATTTATTTATATTTAAAGTGATTAGTGATCATTATGGACTTAAATTGCCAGTTTGTAGTGGTTTTCTGGTTACTTTGTAAGTCCTTTTTTCCTTTCTTCTTCTCTTGCTCTCCTCCTTTGTGATTTGATGATTTCCTATAGTACTATGCCTAGATTCCTTTCTATTTTGTGTATGTACTATGGAATTTCAATTTGTAGCACTATGAAGCTTACCTAAAACATATCTATAACTGTTTATTTTAGGCTAGTAACAGTTTATTTTTGAACATGTACTAAAGGCTCTCCCTCACACATTTTTCTTTGTTTTCAGTGTAACAATTTACTTTTTTAACCTTGTGTATCCATTAACAAATTATTATAGTTATAGTTATTTTTATTACTTGTGTCTTTTAACCTTTACACTAGACTTATAAGTGGTTTATCTATTACCTTTACAACATTAGAGTATTTTGAATTTCACTATATATTTAACTTTAGAGTTATACTTTCATGTTTTCCTATTACTAATTATCATCCTCTTGCTTCAGCCTGAGGAACTCCTTTTAACATTTCTTGTAAGACTGGTCCAGTGGTGATGAAAACTTAGATTTTGCTTGTCTGGAAACTATCTCTCACTCATTTCTGAAAGACAGCTTTGCTGGCTAGTATATTCTTGGTCAGCAACTTTTTCTTTCATCACTTGGACTATATTGTGGCTTTCCCTTCTGGCCTGCAAAGTTTCTACTGAAAAATATGCATATAGTCTAATGGGAGTTCCCATATACTTAACAAGTTATTTTTCTCTTGCTGCTTTTAAGATTTTCTTCTTATTTTTAACTTTTGAAAATTATAACATGTCTTAGTGTGGGTCTCTTTGGACCTTTTTTGGAATTGTCTGGGCTTTCTGGATTTGGGTATCTATTTCTTTCCCAGGTTAGGAAAATTTCAGCCATTATTTCTTTAAGTATGTTTTCTTCCCCTTTCCCTTCTTCTGGGACCTCTGTGGTGAATAGTTGATCTTCTTCATGGTATCTCCTAAGTCCCATTTAAGCTATCTTTACTCTTTTTCATTCTTATTTTCCTCCCTTGGTTGGATGAATGCCACTGCCTTATTTTTGAGTTTGGTGATCCTTTCTTCTGCCTGATGTGGTCTGATGTTGAATCCCTCTATTGAATACTTCAGTTCAATTATTGTATTTTTCAGCTCTGTGATTTGTTAGTACCTTTAAATATATTCTCTTTGTTGAAATCTCATTTGGTTTATGCACTGTTCTCTTGGCCTCAGTGGCCCTTGTTTTGAACTTTCTATCCAGTAAATCACTTATCTCCATTTCATTAAGATCTGTTTCTGAAGTTTTGACTTGTTCTTTTATGTGGTACATAATCTTGTTTTCTTCATTTTCCTTGACTCTGTATTGATGTCTGTGCATCAGCTAAAACAACTGCCCTTCCCCAGGTCTTGTGTAGGGGATGAACTTATCATTCAGTTTGGTCCGAGCTGTGGGTTGTTTCTCCAACCTTCATGATGTTGTCCAAGCTGTTTTCTTTGGTCTCAGTGACTTGCAGTAGTTGACAATATTTTGAGCTCCTTTTATATGTGGGTATTTTGTTATTCACCCAATATGTAGTAGTCTCTCTGCAGATTTCTGGTTTTCTTTCAGAGGGAGTTGCCTCATGTGTATCTACAGGTTTGATGTGTCCATGAGAGGAGGTGCATTCTGTGTACCATCTTGTACTGGAACCCTTTCAAGATCCTGCTGTTAGTCCAGCTCCTACATGAAAACCTTCTCTGAACCCTCCAGCCCACAGCAGCAAAGTCTCAGTGCATCTTATATCTTTAGTTTTATTTCATGTTCTGAGCACACTGCTTTCAGAATGAGGTACTTAAATATTTCCCCTTCAGCAGAGCCACAAATGAGAAAGGGACCCCAGCACCCATGAAGTCCTTTAAATGGCAGTATGCCTTACAGGGAGCCCTTGGTGAAAGTTCCTGAATGTAATTTAGGGGAAGGTAAATTATAAGTGAAATCTGGGAACAAGATTTAGAATCACATGGTATTAACTGGGAGAGGGGGAGAATTGATAAATTATATCTTTATTTAATTACTTTGGAGATCTCTCTTTGAAAGTTTGTTCCCTACTAAGACAGACTTTATTCAGGACTTTAAATATTCAGCATACTAAGTTTTATACAGACTACAACTTTATTCAGTTGTAATAGGTACAGGGACCACTGCAATATGGGCAAGTGGTATATATAGCCAAGAAGCAGATGGGGGTCAGTGTATGGAAAATTACTAAGAGGAACAGCAGGGTTAAAGAGGAATATGGTTAAATCAACTAACAGGAATCTTGCTAAAGATAGCCAGGGTGATCACACATTACCTCAGAATGCTGGAGGATGAGGAACCTGATCAGATATTAATGGTGATCAGATATTGAGGGTGGGGTTTCTGGTTAAACTGATTTATTAGCATTCTTGCTAAAACTAGATTTTACAAGGACATTTACAGTGGGCCTAAAAATAGTTTCAGGAGTCTGACTAAACTTTTGAATGTTTATTAGCATCATTAAAAGTATATACATGTATGCTAGTCAGGTTGATGTTTGTAGTGTCATGTATTTTTTTGTTTGTTTCATTTTTAAACAGAGGGAAGGTATATTTAACTCTCTGAAGGAAATTTAGCATCTTAGGGAAATTATGTAGTCATATTAACCCTGATAATAGGCTCTTCTGACAAGGAAAAAAGACCTTTACTACCACCTGATGGCCATATCATCTTACTGCAACATGTCTAAGAGCAGCCCTAGAAGAAAGTCAAGTGTTTGAACTTGGTGACAGTAAGAGCTGTGAACAACTGTGTCTTTACCCCCAGGTCCCTCTCTCCCAACACTTCAGGCTGAGAATTAGCAGCTCACTAGGGGAGGTGAAAAGGCAAAACAGGGGAGGTAGTGACATCCACGCCCTCCTCCTCTGTACAGTGGGTTTCCAAGACTGAAGAGACAAACTGGAGAGGAAAGCTTTGCATCGAGTGGGGTGCTATTGTTACTTTGGGCTGGTCTTTTAAAGGCAAGACAAAGGATCTCTTTGTTTCATGCCTAAGAGTGGTTAGAAAATCCATGGTATTGTTCAGCTTTCATCCAAACGGCAGGGAAAACACATGTCCAGGTGGGGGGCCTGAAAGGACCAAGGGAAAAACAAGGGCTTTTTACTTGCCTTCTGTTGCATGCAGCTCATTCAGTAAACGCATGTCACGGGTGTGTCAGGAGGGAAGAACCAGTGGGAAAGGAAGCATAGGGATGCTGCCAAAGGACAGGCCAACTGAGATGTGTTTGGATCCAGCTTTTCATCTTAAACATGAACAAACTGAGGTTAAAATCAGAGGAGGATTGAGGCCAGGGTAACATTATCAGTGGAGTTAGAAGCCTATTAAAAAAAAAAAAAACTTAAAAAATCCTTCAGTCCGTTATAGCAGAGACATGAGGGGAGTCCACGCCTGGCCCACCTGACCGGACTCTGGCCTGGAGCTGTTTTCTCTTGTCCACTCTTCCTTTCCCCATGGATCTTTTGCAGGCACTGAAGACAGTTCCGGACCTCCCAGGTGGCGCTGGTGGTGAAGAACCCACCTGCCAATGCAGGAGACATAAGGGATGTGGGTTCGATCCCTGGGTCGGGAAGATCCCCTGGAAGAGGGCATGACAACCCACTCCAATATTCTTGCCTAGAGAATCCCATGGACAGAGGAGCCTGGTGGGCTAGTGGTCCATAGGATCGCAAAGAGTCAGACACGACTGAAGCGACTTAGCGCGCATGCATGCAGCAAGGTGTGGAAGCTGGTTCAGTCCGTGTCTCTTCCCCAGCATTCATCCTCCTCTCTTTTCTATGAACTCTCTGTCTTCTGCCTCTGTAGCTGGAAATAATGCCTATCTTTGAATACTGCCTGGCAGTCGGCTCAGGCTTTCACACCCACTCATCTTCCCCACCTCCTAGGGAGGCATTCGTATCTCTGTTCACATGGGAGGATCCTGAGAGCAGGAGCTGACTTGCCCATGGAACACCTGGAAGTGGCAGGGCTGCCTGGGAACTTGGGTCTTTGGTTTGTGTTCAGGACTCTTTATGTTATATTTGCTGCCCTAGCCTCTCTACCCTCAATTTCTGGCTTCCCATTTTGGACTATGACGACTTTCTCAACTCTTTTTTTTGTTTGTTTTTCTTTTTTAGTGTGAAAGTTTTCAAGACGCCCACAAGTGGAAAATGCACTCCCCCCAGCCAAATAAAACTTCGCCAGACTCCTAACAGCTGTGTGCATCGAAATGACTAATGAAAGATCCCTCCGCTGCCTGTGGAACTTTCACACAAGGCATCGTAACTGCTGCTCACCAGGACCAGGCCCTGAGTATTTGCATACTGGATGTCACTCCAAATGCCCACAACCAGGGTATTTCCAGGATGTAATAAGTAAGAATGCTGCTCTGGGCCTTGGAAGGTGCACTGTCTGAGCATCCATACTGCAGGGAGGAGGTGGATAGCATTTCAGACCCTACCTATCTCTTGTCAAGGGCCCTTCTCCTTGAGAGATGTCCAGATTCAGTTGTAGATCTGTCAGTGCCAAACTACTGCCTGTCAAACTACTGCTGGGAATACCTCGAGGAGGAAGTCAGGGCCCCTGCGTGCCTGAAGTTTGATACCTGGTTAAGGCAAATGAGACAAACACGTGGATAATTTCAGCTCCATTTCAGTATTCATGCCTGGAGAATACCGTGGACAGAGGAGCCTGGCAGGCTATGGTCCATGGGATGTTAAGAATCACAACCTAGCAACTAAACCACCACCATCATAAGGGAGGCTGGGAGGTGCAAAGGCTTCATTTAGACCTTGGACAAGGATTTTAACCTCATGTTTCTCTTCTTCAGTGTTGGGACAATACCTGTAATAGACTGAATTGTGTCTCCCAAAATTCATATATTGGAACCCTCAGCAACAGTGTGTGACTTTGTTTGGAAATAGGGCCTCTAAGGAGGTAATAAGGTTAAATGAGGTCGTAGGGTTAACCTATCATAATCCAACAGGACTGAGGTTCTTACAAGAAGAAGAGATACCAGAGACCTCTGTTCTCTGCTTCTTTATCTGTGTGTCTCTGTCTCGCTATGCATGCATGCAACAGAGAAAAAAACCTTATGAGGACACAGAGGGAAGGTGGCTGGCTACAAGCCAGGAAGAGAGACTTCACTAGAAGCTGAATTGTCCAGCACCTTAAATTCCTGTCATCTCAGCCATCCCATATCTGGTATATTATGGCAATCCTAGTACAAGGATACCATACCATCTGTTGGGTCTATTATGGGAATGGAACATAATGCAAGAGGAAGCCCTAACAGTCATCTGCATCTATTAGCTCCATCCCTTCCCTTTTGTCATGTGATTTGTGGGCTGGTAAAGGGCCTGTTTGCCACCAAACATTTTCCTGGTGGCCTGGATAATTCATATGGTAGAATCACTTCTGTGGATTCAGGCTTGTTTTCTCCACGTTGTAAGTAATAGAACCTTCCAAAACTAATATGAAATAAAAGGAATTAAACTAACTGTTATCAATTAGGGTTCCTGGTTTTAAGCAGCACACAGTAATTCTGGTTGGTCAAGGCCTCAAAAGAACTATCGAAAGGATGCTGAATCAAGTATAAGATTTTCAGGAAGGCTGGAGACCTAGGTGTGAGGGCTCACCAGGCAAAGGTAGAGTGGTGTGAGGACCACAGGCTTATACTGCTAGGCACGGGCCACTGCCACTCACTCCTCCAGCACCCCGAGCACTGGGCTGGACTGCATGAGCACTGCTGGCCCGTCTTCCGGAGTGGATGTGCCTCTGGGCCCTGCAGTTCAGGAGCCGTGCTCTCCTTTGGCTTGTATCACCCAGCTGCATTCTGGCATCAAGGAAGGCTGGGAATGTGAGCATTTGGCATTTTCCTCATTGACAGTGGAGGGTGGCTCTGCCTCCCACCAAGATTCATAATGTAGGGAACTTCCCCAAACAATAGAAGAAGGTTCAGCGTGCCAGATGGCCAAAAAGAATGAGAAGTTCCCCAACAGATACAGGAGAATCTTACAGACCCCCAAAATAGGGAGAGCAGCTTCACTCGTAGGGCCAAGAACCAGGAATTAGGAAGTCAGGAGCCAGGTTACTCTGGGTGTGTCTCCCTGTACTATTTCTCTCTCTCTCTCTCTTTCTTTGAAGACTGGGTTTTCCAGCCTACTTGCTCATGGTGAGGGCCACCTTCATCCTCACCATTGGGAGTTAGTTGCCCATCTCCTTCAGAACATCCATTTCCTTATCTTCCAGAAACAGGTCCAGATTTTCTCGTCTGTCCATTCTTTGTCTGGATGGAGTCCATCCCCAGCCCGAGGGCTGGACCATACGACCCAGGTCCAAGACTCATGGTGCTCCGTGGCCACAGCGATTGATCCAGGGGTGGGTATGTGATCTAAGCCTGGCACTTCTTTAATAACTGAACTATAGGTTACATGCTGTGAGTGTGTCAGTCTTCAGTGTACAGCTCAATGAATTGTGTACATTTATACATCCATGGAACCATCACCAAGATGGAGTTGTAGAATGTTTCCAGCAGCCCAGGATGCTTCCTTACAGCCACTCTGTCAGTATGCCATCCAGATAATCACTATTCTGACTTACATTACCACAGATAGAGTTTTGCCTTTTGTGAACTCTATTTACATGGAATCATAGGGTATATGATCTCTGGTGTCTGGCTTCTTTAATCAAGATTACATCTGTGAAATTCATCCTTCTTGTTGTTGTTTTTTGTTTTTTACAGAGTATTCATTCTTTTTCACACCTGTGTGGTATTCCATTAGATGAATCATACCTCAGTGTATTTATCCATTCTACCACTGGTTGACATTTGGGTTGTTTCTGGTTTGGGTCTATTAAACGATATTGCTCTGTACTTTACTGTATATATCTTAGTGGAGATAAGCATTCATTTCTTTGAGTATGTATCAAGAGTAGAATTTCTAGGTCATGGAAAAAATGCACATCTTTAGTTCAGTTCAGTTACTCAGTCATGTCCGACTCTTTGCGATCCCATGAACCACAGCACACCAGGCCTCCCTGTCCATCACAACTCTCAGAGTCTACCCAAACTCATGTCTGTTGAGTTGGTGATGCCATCCAACCATCTCATCCTCTGTCATCCCCTTCTCCTCCCGCCCTCAATCTTTTCCAGCATCAGGGTCATTTAAAAAGAGTCAGCTCTTTGCATCAGGTGGCCAAGTATTGGAGTTTCAGCTTCAACATCAGTCCTTCCAATGAACACCCAGGACTGATCTCCTTTAGGATGGACTGGCTGGATCTCCTTGCAGTCCAAGGGACTCTCAAGAGTCTTCTCCAACACTACAGTTCAAAAGCATCAATTCTTCAGTGCTCAGCTTTCTTTATAGTCCAACTCTCACATCCATACATGACTACTGAAAAAACCATAGCCTTGACTAGATGGACCTTTGTCGGCAAAGTAATGTCTCTGCTGTCTAATATGCTGTCTAGGATGGTCATAATTTTCCTTCCGAGGAGTAAGTGTCTTTTAATTTCATGGCTGCAATCACCATCTGCAGTGATTTTGGAGCCCAAAATAAAGTCAGCCACTGTTTCCACTGTTTCCCCATCTATTTGCCATAAAGTGATGGGACAAGATGCCATGATCTTAGTTTTCTGAATGTTGAGCTTTAAGCCAACTTTTTCACTCTCCTCTTTCACTTTCATCAGGAGGCTTTTTAGTTCTTCTTCACTTTCTGTCATAAGGGTGGTGTCCTCTGCATATCTGAGGTTATTGATATTTCTCCCAGAAATCTTGATTCCAGCTTGTGCTTCTTCCAGCCCACATTTCTCATGATGTACTCTGCATATAAGTTAAATAAGCAGGGTGACAATATACAGCCTTGATGTACTCTTTTTCCTATTTGGAACCAGTCTGTTGTTCTGTGTCCAGTTCTAACTGTTGCTTCCTGACCTGCATACAGGTTTCTCAAGAGGCAGGTCAGGTGGTCTGGTATTCCTATCTCTTTCAGAATTTTCCACAGTTTATTGTGATCTACATTGTCAAAGGCTTTGGCATAGTCAGTAAAACAGAAATAGGTGTTTTTCTGGAACTCTCTTGCTTTTTCGATGATCCAGTGGATGTTGGCAATTTGATCTCTGGTTCCTCTGCCTTTTCTAAAACCAGCTTGAACATCTGGAAGTTCACGGTTCACATATTGCTGAAGCCTGGCTTGGAGAATTTTGAGCATTACTTCACTAGCACGTGAGATGAGTGCAATTGTGCGGTAGTTCGAGCATTCTTTGGGATTGCCTTTCTTAGGGATTGGAATGAAAACTGACCTTTTCCAGTCCTGTGGCCACTGCTGAGTTTTCCAAATTTGCTGGCATAATGAATACAGCATTTTCACAGCATCATCTTTTAGGATTTGAAATAGTTCAACTGGAATTCCATCACCTTCACTAGCTTTATTCGTAGTGATGTTTCCTAAGGCCCACTTGACTTCACATTCCAGGATGTCTGGCTCTAGGTGAGTGATCACACCATCGTGATTATCTGGGTCATGAAGATCTTTTTTGTACAGTTCTTCTGTGTATTCTTGCCACCTCTTTCCCATTCTATTATTTTCCTCTATTTCTTTGCATTATCACTAAGGAAGCCTTTCTTATCTCTCGTTGCTATTCTAATATCTTTAGTGGGTATTATCAAATAGTTTTCCAAAGTGATTGTACCAACTTATACATCTACCAGAGTATATGAAATTTATAGTTGCTCTATATACTTACTTATACTTATTATTTTCAGCCTTATAAATTGTAGTCACTTTGAATAGGTATCATGTTATCCATTGCAGTTTTAATTTGTATTTTCATAGTGATGAGCACTTTCATATACTCTTTGGCCTTTGGATGTCCTGTATTGTCAGCTGGTTGTTTAAGCTTTTGCCTATATCTGAAAAACAATGAGTTGTTGGTCTTTTATTTATGACTGATTTCCAGCAATTCTTTATATATTTTGGCTATTAATCAAGTATTTGCTTGATGCATATATTGCAAATACATTCACCTAGCCCATGGCTAACATTTTAACTTCTTTAATGATGTCTTTTTAGGAACAGAAGTTCAATTCATTAATCTTTTCTATGGTTAATGTTTGCTCACTCTGGAATCATGAGTTAGCAACATTTGAGGATTGTTGTTTAGTTGCTAAGTCTGACTCTTTGCAGCCCCATGGGCTGCAGCACACCAGGCTTCCCTGTCCTTCACTATCTCCCAGAATTTGCTCAAACTCATGTCCATTGAGTCAGTGATGTTGTCCAACCATCTTATCCTCTGTCGCCTCCTTGTCCTCTTGCCTTCAGTCTTTCCCATCATCAAGGTATTTTCCAATGTACTGACTCTGCATCAGGTGGCCACAGTGTAGGAACTTCATCTTTGGCATCAGTCCTTCTAATGAATATTCAGGATAGATTTGATCACTGGTTTTGATCTCTTGCAGTCTAAGGGACTCTCAAGAGTCTTCTCTAGCACCACAATTCAAAAGCATCAAATTCTTCAGCACTCAGCCTTCTTTATGGTCCAACTTTTGAGGGAGGTAGAGATAAATGGTTCCTTCTTTCTTTGAATTTGAGGTTGTGCGGAGGTGAGGCTGAGTCAAAAATGGAGGCAGAAAGACTTGCAGGGCTGGTATTGAGGTGGGAGAGGGTCAGAATTAGGCCAGTCTGAGTCTCCTAGGAACTGTTTACTATGTTTGTGGCTGAAATCAACAAGTGAGCTGAGAGAATGTGGCAGGGCAATTGGTGTCTAAAAAGATTCATTTAGCTCTTCTTTAATACAGTATTTACTGAATGGGTATTCAACAATGGGACACTCACTGGGTGGGGCTTATATTCTGAAGGATTTTTGAAATTACATAAAAACACTTTCGTACAGATTTAGAGAACCCAGGTGAAGAATGATAAATAATCTGTCATCATAGCTAGGGCAGAACCACCACTAAACCAGAGCTATAGCTGAAACAGAGGTCTCCTGGATTAAGTCCTCCCTAAGCAAATGGAAAGTGAGATCCTCTGTGGTCTGCAGTAGCGGAGACTTTAGGAAGCCCACACGAGTCAAAGGGCCAAAGCAGACCAGTGTCAGCAGGGGGAAGTCATAGGGACTTCCCCCAAGTCCTTCCTGTCAAAGAAATAAGCATTAGAGACTTTCACAAAGGAAAAAAACACCCCAAGGACTATTCCCAACTGGGGAAGTGTCTCTTAGTGGGACTGCTACCCCTTGAGTTTTCCTCCAGGACAATGGGCTTCATCCTTCAGCCCCAGGAATCTGGGATTTAAAGCAGGATCACCCAGCTTCAAGCAAGTCCTCAGCCAAGGCTCAGTTCCAAGGAGCACCAGGCAGGCAGCAGGGGGGAAGTGATGGACTTTTGGATGCCTTTGAATTTGTGGATGAAGTGGAGGCCAGTGACATAGTGAACTGGTGACTCCAGGAGGCCTCTTCTGATCTTCTCTGCTCCTGTGTCCAAGTTTCCCTAAATTGAATATAAGAACCAACTCTACAAGGGCTCACTTAGAGGTGCTCATAACTGTTAAAGCATCATTAGGGTCTTTATACTGACCACATCCCTTCACAACAAACATCTTTTGAATGTTCCCCCACATTATTAGAAGAAGGCAGTGGTTCCTAAATTCAGTTGGGTGGACTGGTGGCAGGCTGGACTGGTGGCAGGTATAAGAATCACACTGTGGGTCTTGCCTTGGGCCTAGGAGTTTATGATTTTAATAAGCCCTCCAGGTGATTATGATAAACAGATGATTCAGAAACTTTGGGATCCGACAGATCTAGGTTTCAATCCTGGCTCTGTTTTACCACTTAAAAATTGAATTTCCTTGCACACAAATAGCCTCTTGGACTAGTTTTCCTGTCTATAAAGTGAGTGATAACAATAACGCCTGCCTCACAGTGGTGTTATGGAGTGAGTGAGATGTTGTGAAGTGTCAGCATGTGAAGCTGAAGTACAGGGTTGACCACTCAGTAAGTCATATTAATATTCACCATGATTTTTATTTATCTTCATTATTATTTTGCTTGTATATCTGATTTCACCTTTTCTCTCCATGATTGTGTCTTCTTTTTATGCCCTGACTATATATTAACATTGCTTAGTTACATAAGAGTGCTCAGACTAAGTTTTACTTAATACACACAGAACAAAGTACACATTATTATTTTGATTTATAGATGAGGAATGGAGAAGGCAATGGCAGCCCACTCCAGTGTTCTTGCCTGGAAAGTCCCATGGACGGAGGAGCCTGATGGGCTGCCGTCTATGGGGTCGCACAGAGTCGGACACGACTGAAGCGACTTAGCAGCAGCAGCAGCAGCAGCATAGATGAGGAAAGAGGTACAAAGATGTTAAGTAATTTGTCCTAAATCACATAATCTCCAGGTGCCAGAGCCGAAGTCTAATGCAGAACAATGGGATTCCTATAGCCCAGAAGGGCAAAGTTGAGTCATCCCTTTGTATCCACAGAGCATTTCATCCTTGGGTGCTCACACCACTTGTAGTTGGCTCTCTGAGTCTGTGGATTCTGCATCTGCAGATTCGACCAACCAAAGATGGAGTATTTTTACAGCAGTGGGAGGAGACAGTATCTACTCTCACCCTTCTTCAAGGCTTCATTATTATATGTTTTGAGTATTTGCATAATGGTAAAGAAGCTCCATGGATTCCTCAGTGCACTTTAAGTTTTACCAGCTGAACCCTTCCCCACAAAGGGGAAGCAGATTGATGAAATAAATGAGGGCTGGTTTCCATCACCTGGCTAACCAGAGGAGGCTGCTGATCAGCAGCACTGGTACAACCATGTTAGAAAGCTGAATTGCCTGCAATCCCACTTGAAACCTGCATTTTAACAAGGTCCCCAGGTTGAAATCTGACAGGTACTAAGAGGAGGCAGAACCGTCGTGCGGAGTAAAAAGCCTGATCCAGGTAGCAGGGTTCACATGCTTGCACAGTTGCGCTCTTTTCCTGATTGAAGGAGTTGGAATTTCTAGGTGAAAATGCCTCACCCTCAGTGAGGAGGAAAGGGCTGCTATACTTAGATGGGAGTGTGTGTTGGAAGTTTATCCCTGCTACATCCATCATGCAGGAGTAGATGGGCTCCTGCCATTATTTTTATTCACATCCCTTGGAGTCCTGCCGACATCATTGTTTAGGTGTCAGCACCACGTGGGCTCACTCGGATAGGCTCGTAACTATTAAAGTATGTGGGGGTCTCCCCCTTGACTAGGTCCCTTTACCATAAACATTTTGAATGCTGCCTCGCATTGTTGGAGGAAAGCAGTAACAAGGAGTAGTGAAATTGGATCTTGATTTCCATCTTCCACTTTTGTATGAGATGTCATGAACAGCTAGTGAGTGTATTTTTGACTACGAGGGCCCCCAGCAACTTTCTCTCTTGAATTTTTGTTTACTCCCCAATTTAGAGCTTCCTAGGTTAGTTTTATGGTTCACTGTTGATTTGTGAGTGTTAGATATGCAACTCTGAGAAATTGGCATCATCTAAAATATATAGTGTATTGTGGATTTTTAAAAGTTAAAGATTATGTCTTTTTTCATTTACATTTAAATTTTATTGAAGTATATCCTGCATACAGAAAAGATCACAGATCTTATGTGTGCAGGGTGAGGAAATACATTAAGGATGCATAGCTAGCACCCAGCTTAGGAAACAATACTTGAACTGCAGAAACTTCTCACCACTCTTTTCTAGTCACTATTCCCCGTTATTCTCTCACCAGGGTAACCAATATCCTAGCTTCTTATACTGTAGATTAGGTTTGCCTGTGGGAGTCATATTTTTATATCAGAAAAAATACTTTATTTTAAAAATATTATAGTCATTTTCACAATATTGATTTTTCCAATCCATGAACATGGTATATTTCTCCATCTATTTGTGTCCTCTTTGATTTCTTTCATCAGTGTTTTATAGTTTTCTATGTATAGGTCTTTTGTTTCTTTAGGTAGATATACTCCTAAGTATTTTATTCTTTTTGTTGCAATGGTGAATGGTATTGTTTCCTTAATTTCTCTTTCTGTTTTCTCATTGTTAGTGTATAGGATTGCAAGGGATTTCTGTGTGTTAATTTTATATCCTACAACTTTACTATATTCATTGATTAGCTCTAGTAATTTTCTGGTAGAGTCTTTAGGGTTTTCTATGTAGAGGATCATGTCATCTGCAAACAGAGAGAGTTTCACTTTTTCTTTTCCTATCTGGATTCCTTTTATTTCTTTTTTCTGCTCTGATTGCTGTGGACAAAACTTCCAAAACCATGTTGAATAGTAGTGGTGAGAGTGGGCACCCTTGTCTTGTTCCTGATTTTAGGGGAAATGCTTTCAATTTTTCACCATTGAGGATAATGTTTGCTGTGGGTTTGTCATATATAGCTTTTATTATATTGAGATATGTTCCTTCTATGCCTGCTTTCTGGAGAGTTTTTATCATAAATGGATGTTGAATTTTGTCAAAGGCTTTTTCTGCATCTATTGAGATAATCATATGGTTTTTATCTTTCAATTTGTTAATGTGGTGTATTACATTGATTGATTTGTGGATATTAAAGAATCCTTGCATTCCTGGGATAAAGCCCACTTGGTCATGATGTATGATCTTTTTAATATGTTGTTGGATTCTGTTTACTAGGATTTTGTTAAGGATTTTTGCATCTATGTTTGTATCAGTGATATTGGCCTGTAGTTCTCTTTTTTTGTGGCATCTTTGTCTGGTTTTGGAATTAGGGTGATGGTGGCCTCATAGAATGAGTTTGGAAGGAGTTTACCTTTCTCTGCAATTTTCTGGAAGAGTTTGATTAAGATAGGTGTTAGCTCTTCTCTAAATTTTTGGTAGAATACACCTGTGAAGCCATCTGGTCCTGGGCTTTTCCTTGTTGAAAGATTTTTGATTACAGTTTCGATTTCCATGCTTGTGATGGCTCTGTTAAGATCTTCTATTTCTTCCTGGTTCAGTTTTGGAAAGTTATACTTTTCTAGGAATTTGTCCATTTCTTCCAAGTTGTCCATTTATTGGCATAGAGCTGCTGGTAGTAGTCTCTTATGATCTTTTGTATTTCAGTGTTGTCTGTTGTGATCTCTCCATTTTCATTTCTAATTTTGTTGATTTGGTTCTTCTCCCTTTGTTTCTTAATGAGTCTTGCTAACGGTTTGTCAATTTTGTTTATCTTTTCAAAAAACCAGCTTTTAGCTTTGTTGATTTTTGCTATGGTCTCTTTTGTTTCTTTTGCATTTATTTCTGCCCTAATTTTTAAGATTTCTTTCCTTCTACTAACCCTGGGTTCTTCATTTCTTCCTTCTCTAGTTGCTTTAGGTGTAGAGCTAGGTTATTTATTTGACTTTTTTCTTGTTTCTTGAGGTAAGCCTGTAATGCTATGAACCTTCCCCTTAGCAGTGCTTTTACAGTGTCACATAGGTTTTGGGTTGTTGTGTTTTCATTTTCATTCGTTTCTATGCATATTTTGATTTCTTCTATGATTTGTTGGTTATTAAGAAGAGTGTTATTTAGCCTCCATATGTTTGAATTTTTAATAGTTTTCTTCCTGCATTTGAGATCTAGTCTTACTGCATTGTGGTTAGAAAAGATGACTGGAATGATTTCAGTTTTTTTGAATTTACCAAGGCTAGACTTATCGTCCAGGATGTGATCTATTCTGGAGAAGGCTCCGTGTGCACTTGAGAAAAAGGTGAAATTGATTGTTTTGGGGTGAAATGTCCTAGATATCAATTAGGTCTAGCTGGCCCATTGTGTCATTTAAAGTTTATGTTTCCTTGTTAATTTTCTGTTTAGTTGATCTATCCATAGGTGTGAGTGGGGTATTAAGGTCTCCCACTATTATTGTGTTTTTGTTAATTTCCCCTTTCATGCTCGTTAGCATTTGCAGCACTGTTTATAATAGCCAGGACATGGAAGCAACCTAGATGCCCATAAGCAGATGAATGGATAAGGAAGCTGTGGTACATATACACTATGGAATATTACTCAGCCATTAAAAAGAATTCATTTGAATCAGTTCTAATGAGGTGGGTGAAACTGGAGCCCATTATACAGAGTGAAGTAAGCCAGAAAGATAAACACCAATACAGTATACTAACACATATATATGGAATTTTAAAAGATGGTAATGATAACCCTATATGCAAAATAGAAAAAGAGACACAGATGTACAGAACAGACTTTTAGACTCTGTGGGAGAAGGCAAGGGTGGGATGTTCTGAGAGAACAGCATTGAAACAAGTATACTATCAAGGGTGAAACAGATCACCAGCCCAGGTTGGATGCATGAGACAAGTGCTCGGGCCTGGTGCACTGGGAAGACCCAGAGGGATGGGATGGGGTGGGAGGCGGGAGGGGGGATCGGGATGGGGAATACATGTAAATCCATGGCTGATTCATGTCAATGGATGGCAAAACCCACTACAATATTATAAAGTAATTAGCCTCCAACTAATAAAAATAAGTGGAAAAAATAAAAAAATTAAAAAGATTGCTGTAATAAAACAAAACAATATTATAAATCAATAAAAGCAAATGTTTTTCGAGGAATACACAATAGTTAACAAATTCTGTAGTCCTTGGTTTTAATTTTGTCTTCTTAGTTTGAAATAATTTCAAACTAAAGTTTCAAGAATAGTATAATAACCTTGTTTCCTGAACAACTGAAGAGGAAATTTCTGGCATTAATACCCTGTCACTCCACGCCACCGCCCGATATTTTAGTGTATCACTCACAGGGACATCCTACTACCTAATGATAACACAGTCATCAAAATCAGGAACATAACATTGATATAATCAATGCAATATAATCTGCAGATACCTTCAAGTTTCACCCACAAGTCCAGGATTGTGTATTGCAGTTAGTTGTCATGTCTAGCTTTCTTCAAATAGGGGACTTCCTCAAGCTTTCCTCGATTGTCAGAGCCCTCACAGTTTACTAAATTGCAGGGCAGTTATTTTTGTTGAATGTAAGTAAGTTTGAATTTGTCTGATATCATAATTACATTTCAGTCAGGCTTTAAAATTATTATTATTTTTTTTTGGCAGGAATATCACAGCAATGATGATCTTCTCACTGCCTCCAATAGGTGGTGCACAATTCCAGTTTGTTTTATTAATGGTGACATTCGCTTTGATCACCCTTCCTTATTGTTGAAGTGTTCTTTCCCCCTTTATACTTAGTATTTTGTGGGAGGTACTTTGAGACTATTTGAATATTCCATTCTGCATCAAATGTTCACCCATCAGTTTTGGCATCCATTGATTATTCTTGTCTGAATCAATATTAAGTTGATTGCCAGATAGTGATTTTCATATTTAGCTCATTCATTCTACATTTATCAGTTGGCATTCTGCTATGAGGAAAAGCTTTCTCTTTTCCTTATAAATCAGTCAGTTAACAGATTCATTCATTTATATCAGTGTGGCCTCATGGATTCCTATTTTATTTATTGAGTGTTTGCCAACAAGGCCCGTCTAGTCAAGGGTATGGTTTTTCCAGTGGTCATGTATGGATGTGAGAGTTGGACTGTGAAGAAAGCTGAGTGCTGAAGAATTGATGCTTTTGAACGGTGGTGTTGGAGAAGACTCTTGAGAGTCTCTTGGACTGCAAGGAGATCCATCCAGTCCATCCTGAAGGAAATCAGTCCTGGGTGTTCATTGGAAGGACTGATGCTGAAGCTGAAACTCCAGTACTTTGGCCACCTTATGCGAAGAGTTGACTCATTGGAAAAGACCCTGATGCTGGGAGGGATTGGGGGCAGGAGGAGAAGGGGACGAGCGAGGATGAGATGGTTGGATGGCATCACTGACTCAATGGACTTGAGTTTGGGTAAACTCTGGGAGTTGGTGATGGACAGGGAGGCCTGGTGTGCTGTGATTCATGGGGTCGCAAAGAGTTGGACACAACTGAGTGACTGAACTGAACTGAACTAAATCTGTTATCATCAGTATTTATCAAATCTGTTATCACATTGTCCCCAGTTTGACAGTACTTCCCTTGATCCACCCTGCCCAGGCTCTGACATCCCACACCGGACTGTGCTAATGTCCTCCGCATCCTGCTTGGCCCCACACCTGCCAGTTTATTCTGCTCCCCTAGCCTTCCCAGAGTCCCTGTTGATCCCCAGTGGCTTCTTAATGGGCCACTGCCACCACCTAGCACCCTTACGTAGACATCTGCCTTAGTCCACTCAGGCTTTGGCAGCCTGCACTGAGTGGTGAGGTCCCTCTCCTCCTGTGCCCTTGCTCAGCTATCTTGCCATCACTATGGTGACCCTGACTCACAACTAGATTTCCTCCTCACTCTGCTCAGATCCTAATGCCTCCCACTGCTGTCACTGTCCCTCCACACAGCTGCCTTCCTTACCCCCTCACCACAGGCCCTCCCTCCCACCTTGGAAGTTCTCCAAAATTACTCTGCAGGACTCCCACACTCTGGAATCCCACCCGCCTATCTTGCTCAGCCCCTTCAATTAATGTTTAGACTGAATTATTCAGGAGAGATGGCAGGAAGACAGAGACTGTTGTGGGGCTGACCCTTTTATAAGGCTCAGTGAACACGATACCCAGGGCCCACGATACTTTTGGGGGCCCACCCCATTGTTGTAGTCTTAATTTCATTTCAATTCAGAAGAAATAATGAAAATAATAATAACCATGAGTATAATAGGCTTTCCAGGTGGAGCTAGTCTTAGCTTTGTAAGCCCAGCTCCTTGAAGAGTTTCTGTAACATATGTATTTCATAATATGATTGTGAAATTAGTGAATGAGTAAGCAGCCAATCTCCAGTATTCTTGCCTGGAGAATCCCAGGGACAGAGGAGCATGATAAGCTACAGTCCATAGGGTCACAGAGTTGGACAAGACTGAAGTGACTTAGCACACATTGCACACATGAGTATAATAGTGAATCCAGTCTGAGTATGTTTGTGTTTATATTAACACAAGGTAAAACTTTTAATATTGTTTTATTGGAGGAAGGGACCCATGAAGACAAAAGTGCCTAGAACCCATGAAAGTTAGTGTGCACCCCTCTGGTGTCTTAGCTTTGTAAGCCCAGCTCCTTGAAGAGTTTCTGTAACATATGTATTTCATAATATGATTGTGAAATTAGTGAATGAGTAAGCAGCCAATCAGTGGGGCTTATAGTTCTTATGTTTCCCATAACAGAAAAGACAAGAACAGAGAAAATAATATTTGTTAATGGCCTCTTTACTAGAATGCATGTTTTTTTACTCTAATAGTTCAAAGTTTTCCATGTATTCATCCATTCATTTAAATATTTCCTGAGTACCTACTATATGCCAAGGTCCTATTTCTTTTAAGTGTGCCTGGCCGGGACTGAGAAATGTTTGCTTTAGTCTTAGGAGAGCAGAATGTGTCTATAATCCCTAAACTAACCAGCCAGTGTGGGGATGGAACTGGCCCCACCTCCTTAGCAGAGCTCTCTACTTCGTGGGGCCCACAGGTTAAAAATATGTTAACATAATCCTCCAGGTCCAATAGTATATATCTTTGCTCCATGCAGCCTTTTCTATGCCACTGAGATTAACTAACTCTTATTTTTCAGTATGAGTCGATCAGAAATGCACATGTCATCGTAACTGGCTTAGTTCCTGATTCTGTTAGTTGCTATTTTTAACTTTATTTTTTCTTTGACCATGCTTTGTGGCTTGTGGGCTCTTAGTTCCCCAACCAGGGATTTAACTCTGGGCCCATAGGCAGTGAAAGTACCGACTGCTAACCACTGGACTTCCAGATAGTACCTGCTTTTTAAACAGTAATAAAATCAAATCCAAGGCTCAGGCTGGGAACTTGGTCTTCTTGGTTAGGTATAATTTGAGATGGATGAGATGTTTGGAGCCAGAATTGTTTACCATCTACTTTTGAAACTTGAATTTAATGTAGTCTTCACATACCACAGAATATTCTTCTTTTTATTTTTTCAACTACTTGGATATGTAAAAAGTACTCTTAGTTCACAGGACATATAAAAACAGGCAGTAGCCTGGATAAACTTGGGTTAGTTTGAAAACCACTGACCTACAACACTGGAAGGGTTCAGATAGTTTACCATCTACTATTTTACTGAGAACATCCTCATTCTAATCTCACTAATTTAAATATATCATAGTTCACAGTGTATAAAGTGAGTTAAAATTTCCTCTGCACTTGGAAAACACAGTAACAACATAAGCATGATTATGTAAGTAATGCCTAATATACTTAAAATAATGTAGCACTTTCAAGTACCCTTGAGTACTTTGACATAAAAGCTTCCATTAGCACCCTTACAATGTTCTAGGTCAGTGGTTTTCAAACTGACCCATGGCCAGATCCTGCCTACTGCCTGTTTTTGATGAGCCTGTGAACCAAGAACTTTTTTGTTGTTGTACATATTTAAGTGGTTGAAAAAATAAAATGAAGAAGGATATTCTGTGATAGGTGAAGACTATATTTGATTCAGGTCTTATTATCCATAAATAAAGTTTTATTGGACCGAGCCACACCTGTTTCCTTGTGTATTATCTGTAGTTGATTTCCAATTATGAAGGCCAAGTTGAATAGCTGTATAGTCCACAAGATGTCTGCCATCTGAAACTTTACAGAAGAGTTTGTTCTAGGTGTTTGGGATACATCAGTGAACAAAACAAAGATCTTTGTATAAGTGGAGGACATCGCTCCTGGTTGCTAGACCTCGACAATCGAAAGCTCCTTACTTCCTGCCCTGTACTTGGAATACATTGGATTGGCCAAAAAGCTTGTTTAGATTTTTAACATTTTACAGAAAAATCTGAACAAACTTTTTGGCCACCCCAATATGTTCTACCCACACCATCCCATAGTTAGAGCCATTTCAAAGATGCAGCCTTAAAAATGTAAGGTCTTGTCAAGACCATCTGTCTGAGTTGTGTATGTGGCTGAACCCCATTAAACCTCTATGTAAACTTGGAAAGTCCTGGTACTATGAGTTGACACTGGGTTAGACCTCCTTATCCTGACTTGCATAAGCACCTGCTCAGACTGGTACACTGCAGAGTGGTGTTACTGGTTATAAGGAATTAATGTTCAGCATTTGTGGCCAACATTCCCCAAAGATTTGGGGGCATTTTTCAGGTAAATGGCTTGCAGCCCACTTGGGCAAACTCATGAAATTGAAAGGTTTTGATACTAGAGTATTCTGGTTTATATAAAGTATTTGTTTGGAAAATTCATATTTTTATTTCTGTCTTTGTAATAAAAGTCACTCAAAACTCTAAATTTTATCCTTGGAAACCCCATGGTCTGTATGTCAGAGTTAGGCATCTCTGAGCATCAGGCCACTGATTACTATATATCTTTTATGGTAATTAATAATCATCCTCACTTCATTTAGGGGTTGGTTTAGACATTCCAGCTGGGTCACCACATGGTATGGGTTAGACTGAGGTAGAACAAGGAGGAGAAGCTGTCAGAATTGTAGGGAGAGCGAGATAAAACTTGGCTTTCTAGTGTGGTGGGAAGGTAAGATGAACTACCAGTTCAAGTTCCAGAATGAACAAGGTCATAGTAGATTTAATCTTTTCCTAAAGTCCCCTAAGGGATTTAAGAGGATGAGAAGTAATTCTCAGTATGTAGAGCTGAGATAGTATAGGAGTTTTTTTGTTTTTTTTGTTTTGTTTTGCTTTCCAAGGAAGATGGAAAAGTGGGAAAGCCTTAGATATGTTGAACATCTAGATGAATTTTTATATATTCATTTAGAAAATGAACCAGAGACAGACCTAATCTGGAGTCAACTGGAGGGAGGGAGGAAGAGAGGGAGGGAAGAGGAGCAGGAGAAAGAGTGAGAGAAAATGAGGGAGAGAGAAAAGCTGATTTGAAGCCGAGGCTGGGGATATGTAAACAAGGAGAGAGAAAAAGAGGCCCTTGAGACCAGGTGCTTCACAGGGGAAGGCCAGAGCAAGAAGCCTCTGATGGTGAGACTGCCTGGAAGGCTGAGAAAAGAAATGTTGAATATAGATTTTTAACATTGACTGTGATTATGTACTCTTTAGTAGTCAAGGGAAGAGGGAAGCATGACTAAGTCTACAATTTACAGTTTTTCATAAGAGGAATATGGAAATTGAGTTGATAATAATAACTTTGACAAGGGATTCTGCCTTTCCATTGTCTTACAATGTTGGAGAAATATGGTGATTTAGATTTGAGAAATAATTTGGAGGATAAATTTGGTTTTGTCTTTAGGTTACATAACTTTGATCAGTAAAGTATGATGAAGACTTCTGTTTCTAGCAGTATGGTGGGCTAGAGTATCTGGTACCTTTTCCAATGCAAAAAATCTAGAAATGCTGGACAAACTACAACAGGCATTCTTATCAATGCATAGTTACAAGAATTTGCAAGAAAAGAGGGGAAATTCCCAGGGCTAAAACTCGAGTAAAATGAAAACCAGAAAGGGTTTGTAGGTCTCAGTAACCAATGTGCTTAGTTTTTAATGGCCTTACAAGAACAGGAGGCAAAGCCTTATGCCTACTAGAGGTGTGTACAAAGCAGATACCTGCAGTGGTAGCAACAGTGAACAGGGTGGACTAGAAAATAAATTTTTTAGTCCGATACCCACTGAAAAAAAGTGTTTCATGATGAATGGTAAATACAGGATTATTCTTACATGGTTTAGGGGTTCAAATTTGTATTTTTCACATACTCTAGTAAAAACCAAACTAATAAATTACCATAAATGTGAATCCTTTGACACCTGGTAGAAGTAAATGCAACATTTGTCTGGAAGGACATAACCTCAATCCATGTCCTGCAAGACAAATCATGGGAGTTAATTCCCAGGAACTTCAGATACTGGAATTATTGATATTTCTAAAATAAATATGTCCAATTGAGTAAATAAACCAATTAAAGAAAAAAATATAAAAGAGAAACAGGGCCTTACAAACAGAAGAGATTAGCTAATTTGAAAAAAAAATCAAATAGTTTTCTGAACAGTATAGAGTAATTGATAGTAAACTTATTGGAGAGAAATCAGCTGATAGACTTATGGGAGTTCCCTTGTAATAGCACAAGGAGCTATATTCAATATGCTGTGATAAACCATAATGGAAAAAAAATATAAAAATGGATATATGTATTTATATAACTGAATCAATTTGCTGGGCAGCAGAAATTAACACAACATTGTAAATCAACTATAATAAAAAATCTCAATGGAAGGGTTAAATTTCAGATTATATGCAGATTAAAGAAAGAATAGAAACTTTAAGCTAGAAATAATTAAGAATGTACCAGAGACAGTTAAAGAAGGATATTTTCTTTGGCTAGATTTCATACATCTCTTTGGGTTACATTCTGGTTATGCTGGCATTGTTACTACACCCCTAAAGAGAAGAAAGTGACTTAGGGTTCTAATTACTTAGAACTGTCTTATTAGCTCAAAGATAAGGTGATATTAAAATATTAAAAGTGGAAATTTTCTTATAATCATAGATATGATATACATTTTTATCACCCTGTCATTGGCAGATGGGCATCCAAAGAGAAGTGTGTGTGTCTTTGAAAGACTCAGTAATTTCTGGAAGAGTAGACACACAATGTGTTTCCAAGGACATGGAGAAGAAAGAGTTGAAAAGTGTGATGAAATGATGGTAACTGCTTTTTCTTATTTCAGAAATCTTGGTCAGTGTGCATAATAAACTGCCATTTATAAAAAGAAAAAAATACATGACACATTTACTTACATATGCATGTAACACATAGGAAACTATCAAGAGGGGTTGCCTCTGGTCAGGGAAACTGGAGACTGGAGGAATAAATCAGTAAGGGGAAGAGATTTATTTATATGTATATATTAGTGATTCCCAAACTTTTTAGTTTGAGGACTCCTTTAATATTTTGAAATTACTGAAGTTACCAAAGAGTTTTTGTTTATTTGAGCAATACATTTATTGAAGAGATTATCCTTCCCCCAGTATATTCTTGGTTCCATTGTTGTATTAGTTGGCTATATATGGGTGAGTTTATATTTGGGGTCTCTAAATGGAACCCAGTTCAGTTCCATTCAGTTCCATTGCTCAGTGTGATCTGCTTTTATGCCCGTATCATACTGTTTTACCAACTGAGCTATTAGGGAACACAGGGACAAGGGCCAAGAGGAGCTACTCCATGTTCAAGGTCAGGAGGGGAAGCCGTGAGAGATACCCCATGTCCAAGGTAAGAGAAACCCAAGTAAGATGGTAGGTATTGCGAGAGGGCATCAGAGGGCAGACACACTAAAACCATAATCACAGAAAACTAGCCAATCTGATCACACGGACCACAGTCTTGTCTAACTCAATGAAACTAAGCCATGCCATGTGGGGCCACCCAAGACGGTCGGGTCATGGTGGAGAGGTCTGACAGAATGTGGTCCACTGGAGAAGGGAATGGCAAACCACTTCAGTATTCTTGCCTTGAGAACCCCATGAACAGTATGAGAAGGCAAAATGATAGGATACTGAAAGAGGAACTCTTCAGGTCAGTAGGTGCCCAATATGCTACTGGAGATCAGTGGAGAAATAACTCCAGAAAGAATGAAGGGATGGAGCCAAAACAAAAACAATACCCAGTTGTGGATGGGACTGGTGATAGAAGCAAGGTCCGATGCTGTAAAGGGCAATATTGCATAGGAACCTGGAATGTTAGGTCCATGAATCAAGGCAAATTGGAAGTGGTCGAACAGGAGATGGCAAGAGTGAATGTCAACATTCTAGGAATCAGCGAACTAAAATGGACTGGAATGGGTGAATTTAACTCAGATGACCATTATATCTACTACTGTGGGCAGGAATCCCTTAGAAGAAATGGAGTAGCCATCATTGTCAACAGAAGAGTCTGAAATGCAGTAGTTGGATGCAATCTCAAAAACGACAGAATGATCTCTGTTTGTTTCCAAGGCAAACCATTCAATATCATGGTAATCCAAGCCTATGCCCCAACAGGTGACGCTGAAGCTGAAGTTGAACAGTTCTATCAAGGCCTACAAGACCTTTTAGAACTAACACCCCCAGAAGATGTCCTTTTCATTATAGGGGACTGAAATGCAAAAGTAGGAAGTCAAGGAACACCTGGAATAACAGGTAAATTTGGCCTTGGAATACGGAATGAAGCAGGGCAAAGGCTAATAGAGTTTTGCCAAGAGAACGCACAGGTCATAGCAAACACCCTCTTCCAACAGCACAAGAAAAGACTCTACACATGGACATCACCAGATGGTCAACACCGAAATCAGATTGATTATATTCTTTGCAGCCAAAGATGGAGAAGCTCTATATAGTCAGCAAAAACAAGAATGGGAACTGACTGTGGCTCAGATCATGAACTCCTTATTACCAAATTCAGACTTAAACTGAAGATAGTAGGGATAACCAATAGACCATTCAGGTATGACCTAAATCAAACCCCTTATGACTATAGAGTGGAAGCGAGAAATAGATTTAAGGGACTAGATCTGATAGAGAGCCTGATGAACTTTGGACGGAGGTTCGTGACATTGTACAGGAGACAGGGATCAAGACCATCCCCATGGAAAAGAAATGCATAAAGGCAAAATGGTTGTCTGAGGAGGCCTTACAAATACCTGTGAAATGAAGAGAAGTGAAAAGCAAAGGAGAAAAGGAAAGATATTCCCATTTGAATGCAGAGTTCCAAAGAATAGCCAGGAGAGATAAGAAAGCCTTCCTCAGTGATCAATGCAAAGAAATAGAGGAAAACAACAGAATGGGAAAGACTAGAGATCTCTTCAAGAAAATTAGAGATACCAGGGGGACATTTCAGGCAAAGATGGGTTCAATAAAGGACAGAAATGGTATGGACCTAACAGAAGCAGAAGATATTAAGAAGAGGTGGCAAGAATACACAGAAGAACTGTACGAAAAAGGTCTTAGTGACCCAGGTAACCATGATGGTGTGATCACTCACCTAGAGCCAGACATCCTGGAGTGCAAGGTCAAGTGGGCTATAGGAAGCATCACTACAAACAAAGTTAGTGGAGGTGATGGAATTCCAGCTGAGCTATTTCAAATCCTAAAAGAGGATGCTGTTAAAGTGCTGCACTCAATATGCCAGCAAGTTTGAAAAGCTCAACAGTGGCCACAGGACTGGAAAATGTCCATTTTCATTCCCAAAGAAGGGCAATGCCAAAGACTGTTCGAACTGTTGGACAATTGTGCTCATTTCATATGCTAGTAAGGTAATGCTCAAAATCCTTCAACCTAGGCTTCAACAGTACGTGAAGTGAGAACTTCCACATGTACAAGCTGGATTTAGAAAAGTCAGAGGAACCAGAGATCAAATTGCCAACATCTACAAACTTGTATGCAGGTCAAAAAGCAACAGTTAGAGCCAGACATGTAACAATGGACTGGTTCAAAATTGGGAAAGAGTACATCTGGCTATATAGTGTCACCCTGTTTATTTACCTTCTATGCAGAGTACATCATAGGAAATGCCAGTCTGGATGAATCACAAGCTGGAACCAAGATTGCTGGGAGAAATATCAACAACCTCAGATACGCAGATGATACCACTGTAATGACAGAAAGCAAAGAGGAACTAAAGAAGCTCTTAATGAGGATGAAAAGAGGAAAGGGAAAAATCTGGTTTAAAATTCAGCATTCATTGGGTCATTTATTTTTCTGGAATTGAGCTGCAGGAGTTGCTTGTATATTTTTGAGATTAATCCTTTGTCTGTTGCCTCGTTTGCTATTATTTTCTCCCAATCTGAGGGCTGTCTTTTCACCTTGCTTATAGTTTCCTTTGTTGTGCAAAAGCTTTTAAGTTTCATTAGGTCCCATTTGTTTATTTTTGCTTTTGTTTCTAAAATTCTGGGATGTGGGTCATAGAGGATCCTGCTGTGATTTATGTCGGAGAGTGTTTTGCCTATGTTCTCCTCTAGGAGTTTTATAGTTTCTGGTCTTACATTTAGATCTTTAATCCATTTGGAGTTTATTTTTGTGTATGGTGTTAGAAAGTGTTCTAGTTTCATTCTTTTACAGGTGGTTGACCAGTTTTCCCAGCACCACTTGTTAAAGAGGTTATCTTTTTTCCATTGTATATCCTTGCCTCCTTTGTCGAAGATAAGGTGACCATAGGTTCGTGGATTTATCTCTGGGCTTTCTATTCTGTTCCATTGATCTATATTTCTGTCTTTGTGCCAGTACCATACTGTCTTGATGACTGTGGTTTTGTAGTATAGTCTGAAGTCAGGCAGGTTGATTCCTCCAGTTCCATTCTTCTTTCTCAAGTTTGCTTTGGCTATTCGAGTTTTTTTTGTATTTGAATTGTGAAATTATTCGTTCTAGTTCTGTGAAAAATAACCGTTGGTAGTTTGATAGGGATTGCATTGAATCTATAGATTGCTTTGGGTAGTATAACCATTTTGACAATATTGATTCTTCCAATCCATGAACACGGTATATTTCTCCATCTGTTTGTGTCCTCTTTCATCAGTGTTTTATAGTTTTCTATGTATAGGTCTCTTGTTTCTTTAGGTAGATATACTCCTAAGTATTTTATTCTTTTTGTTGCAATGGTGAATGGTATCGTTTCCTTAATTTCTCTTTCTGTTTTCTCATTGTTAGTGTATAGGAATGCAAGAGATTTCTGTGTGTTAATTTTATATCCTGCAACTTTACTGTATACGTTGATTAGCTCTAGTAATTTTCTGGTAGAGTCTTTAGGGTTTTCTATGTAGAGGATCATGTCATCTGCAAACAGCGAGAGTTTCACTTCTTCTTTTCCTATCTGGATTCCTTTTACTTCTTTTTCTGCCCTGATTGCTGTGGCCAACACTTCCAAAACTATGTTGAATAGTAGTGGTGAGAGTGGGCACCCTTGTCTTGTTCCTGATTTCAGGGGAAATGCTTTCAATTTTTCACCATTGAGGGTGATGCTTGCTGTGGGTTTATCATCTATAGCTTTTATTATGTTGAGGTATGGTCCTTCTATTCCTGCTTTCTGGAGAGTTTTAATCATAAATGGATGTTGGATTTTGTCAAAGGCTTTTTCTGCATCTATTGAGATAATCATATGGTTTTTATCTTTCAATTTGTTAATGTGGTGTATTACATTGATCAAAAAATGGGCCAAAGAACTAAACAGACATTTCTCCAAGGAAGACATACGGATGGCAAAAAAACACATGAAAAGATGCTCAACATCACTCATTATCAGAGAAATGCAAATCAAAACCACAATGAGGTACCATTACACGCCAGTCAGGATGGCTGCTATCCAAAAGTCTACAAGCAATAAATGCTGGAGAGGGTGTGGAGAAAAGGGAACCCTCTTACACTGTTGGTGGGAATGCAAATTAGTACAGCCACTATGGAAAACAGTGTGGAGATTCCTTAAAAAGCTGGAAATAGATCTGCCATATGACCCAGCAATACCACTTCTAGGCATACACACTGAGGAAACCAGATCTGAAAGAGACACGTGCACTCCAATGTTCATCACAGCACTGTTTATAATAGCCAGGACATGGAAGCAACCTAGATGCCCATCAGCAGACGAATGGATGAGGAAGCTGTGGTACATATACACCATGGAATATTACTCAGCCATTAAAAAGAATTCATTTGAGCCAGTTCTAATGAGATGGGTGAAACTGGAGCCCATTATACAGAGTGAAGTAAGCCAGAAAGATAAAGACCATTACAGTATACTAACACATATATATGGAATTTAGAAAGATGGTAATGATAACCCTATATGCAAAAAAAGAAAAGAGACTCAGATGTATAGAACAGACTTGTGGACTCTGTGGGAGAAGGTGAAGGTGGGATGTTTCAAGAGAACAGCATTGAAACATGTATATCTAGGGTGAAACAGATCACCAGCCCAGGTTGGATGCATGAGACAAGTGCTCGGGTCTGGTGCACTGGGAAGACCCAGAGGGATGGGGTGGAGAGGGAGGTGGGAGGGGGGACTGGGATGGGGAATACATGTAAATCCATGGCTAATTCATTTCAATGTATGACAAAAACCACTGCAATGTTGTAAAGTAATTAGCCTCCAACTAATAAAAATAAATGGGGGGAAAAAAAAGGAAAAAAAAAGAAAATAAAATTCAGCATTCAAAAACTTAAGACCATGGCATCTTGTCCCATCATTTCATGCAAATAGAAGGGGAAAAAGTAGAAACAGTGACAGATTTTATTTTGGGGGGCTCCAAAATCACTTCAGATGGTGACTGCAAACGTGAAATTAAAAGACGCTTGCTTTTTGAAAGAAAAGCTATGACAAACCTAGACAACGTATTAAAAATAAAAAGACATCACTTTGCCAAGAAAGGTTTGTATAGTCAAAGCTATGGTTTTTCCAGTAGTCATGTACAGTCATGTACATGTGTGAGTTGGACCATAAAGAAGGCTGAGTGTTGAAGAATTGATCCTTTCGAATTGTAGTGCAGGAGAAGACTCTTGAGAGTCCCTTGGACAGCAGGGAGATCAAACTAGCAATACTAAAAGAAAATCAACCCTGAATGTTCATTGGAAGGACTGATGCTGAAACTGAAGCTCCAATACTTTGGTCACCTGAGGTGAAGAGCTGACCCATTGGAAAAGACCCTGATGCTGAGAAATATTGAGGGCAGGAGGAGAAGGGGGCAACAGAGAATGAACAGAGAATGAGATGGTTGGATGGCATCACTAATTTAATGGACATGAGTTTGAACAAACTCCAGGAGATAGTAAAGGATGGGCAAGCCTGGTGTGCTGTTGTCCATGGGATTGTAAAGGGTTGGACATGATTTAGAGACTGAACAACAACAACAGCAATTATTTAATATTAATAATAAGTGACATAAAATGAAAATTATGTGACCATAAATATCAATATAAATGCATTAATGATTATTTTTGAGTATATTGAGTTAGTTTTGAATAATTATGAACATTTTTGATCAACAAGGTGTGTTGATTTTTGAGGATTTCCATATTTTTCTCCAAATTGGGTCTATTTATTTTTTATATTTTTATTTTTCTGATTTTTGAGTGCTAGTGTTATTTCCCTATCCTTAAACAATCATGTGAATGGGAACCTATCTGTAGATTTGGAGCAAATATCATTGGAGAAATGGTGTCTAGAATTTGTATATCACTGATGACATTTATTTGGGGAATGACTTCAGGACTGCAGGTGATGATGGCATTTAAAAAATCATTTTAAAAATTAGATTTATTTTTTATTCAGGTAATACTGATTTATGTAACATTATATGTTTCATATATTCAACATTAATATTTCTACCTCTGTATACAGTATAGCACTATTATATTTCTACTTCTGTATACAGTATAATTTCCATCTATCACCATGTAGTTGACTTCTTTATCCATTTCACCCTCCACATCCTCCCGTTACCTCTGGTAACCACTACTCTAATCTCTATATTTATGCATTTCTTTTTATTTGGGTTGGTTTGTCCATTTATTTTTATTTATTCATTTTTATATAATATTATACATATGAGTGACATTATATGCATCAGATTTATTTCACTTAGCATAATGCTGTCAAGGTCCATTCATGTTATTGCAAATGGTAAGCTTTCATTGTTTTTATGGCTGAGTAGTATTCCATTGTGTGTGTGTTTATATATATGACTTCATACACACATATATATGTATACACACACACAACAAACTACTACTCAGTCATAAAAACAATGATATCTTGCAGTTTTTCTCAGGTGACACTAGTGGTAAAGAATCTGTTTGCCAGTGTCTGCAATGCAGGAGACATGGGTTTGATTCCTGGGTTGGAAAGATCTCCAGGAGTAGGAAATGGTAACCCACTTCAGTATTCTTGCCTGGAAAATTCCATGGACAGAGGACTGGCGGGCTACAGTCCATTGGGTCACAAAGAGTAGGACACAACTAAATGATTGAGTAGATACACATACACTTCTTCATCTGTTCATTCATTGGGAACTTCAGTTATTTTCATATCTCAGCAATTATACCTAATGTGATGAACATAAGGGTGCATGCATATATCTTTTCAAACTGGTGTTTTCATGCTGTGTGCTAAGTTGCTTCAGTGTGTCTGACTCTTTGCAATCCTATGGAGCATAGCCCACCAGACCCCTCGGTCCATGAGATTCTCCAGGTAAGAATACTGGAGTAGGTTGCCATGCCTTCTCCTAGGGGAATCGTCCCAACCCAGAAGTTGAACCTGTGTCTATGATGTTTCTTGCATTGGCAGGCAGTTTCTTTACCATTAGTGTTTTCATATTCTTGGATAAATACCTTGTTTGGGGGGTAACTGGATCATATGGTAGTTCTATTCTTAATTTTTTGAGGAACCTCCACAGTTTCCCATAGTGGCTGCATCAATCAGTGTACAAGGGTTCCCTTATCTTCACATCATCACCAACACTTGTTATATCTTGTCTTTTTGATAATAGCCATTCTAATATGAATGAGTTGGTATCTCACTGTGGTTTTGATTTGTATTTCTCTGATAGCTAATGATGTTAAATGTCTTTTCACGTGCTTGTTGGTCAACTGTATGTCTTCTTTGGAAAAAATGCCTTTTCAGGTCCTCAGCCCTTTGGATAATGTTTGCTCTTTTGTTGTTGAGTCGTATGAGTTCTTTATGTATTTTGGATATTAATCCCTTATTAGATATATAGCTTGTGAATATCTTCTTCTGTTTGGTAGGTTGTCTTCTCAATTTGTTGTACAGAAGCTTTTTAGTTTAGTGTAGCCCCATTTGTTTAATTTTGCTTTTGTTTCCCTTGCCTGAGGAAATGTATTTAGAAAGATATTGCTAAGACTGACATCAAAGAGTATGCAGCCTATGTGTTCTTCTAGGAGTTTTGTAGTTTTGGTTCTTACATTCAAGCCTTTAATCCGTTTTGAGTTGATTTCTGTGTATGGTGTGAGGTAGTGATCTAGTTTCTTTCTTTTTTCCTTTTTTGCCTGTGGCTGTCCAGTTTTCTCAAAACTATTTATTGAAGAGACTGTCTTTTCTCCACTGTATATTCTTTGCTTCTTTGGATGATGGTATTTTTGAGGAAGTGCAGAACTACATTGTAACTCTGGGATAGTTCAATAAAATACTTCTACTTTCTACCTTTCCTTTTCCTTTCCCTTTCTGCCTCTATCTCTCCTTTTTTCCTTCCTTTCTTGTCAAGACTCAAATGTCTCGTGTTTGAAACACATGTTTTCCTTTTGAAATTCTTTAGTAGTAGCACAAAATGCCATTTATACATAATAGAACCTACGGTACTGCCTGGCATTTATTAGATCTCAATATTTGCTTATTGAACTGAACAAATTGCCCAGATTACGTTTAATTTGTTATAGCTCTGAAATTTGTTCTCTAGTTATCATATGAAGAAGGAAGAATCTTCTCACCTCTTCTCTAATATACAACTGTATTTAATGTTGTATTGTTTCCTTTTTGTAAATTATGATTGTTTTAGAATAGTCTGTTTTCACTCTACTTTTATCTTTCATATTACAGTATAATCATTTTTGTAGTTCTTTTAGATATAATTTTAAAAGTGTGCATCATAGTTCCTATCCTTTTATTTATTTATTTGTTGCTGTATACTTGTTGTTTTCCAATATTTTAATGCTATAAAAGTGCTACAGTGATTGTCTTGATATATAAGGCAATTTTCTTTAGTATTTTGCAATATTTCCTTAATATATTTTTGATATGTGTAATTACTGGGCCAAAGGACCCAGAGCATATTTATTAGGTTGATGAAAAAGTAATTGCAGCTTTGAGCCATGAATTTTAAATCATTATAACTAGACTCACACACATCTTTATTAATCAAAATAGGAACCATTACAACCAACAGATTTTTGCCAACAAGAAATAAGTTTATATATTCCTGTAGCATGAAAATCCATGCTTCAGGATTCAATAAACCCTTGAAAAACATTTTCTGCATCCTGCTGGTTGTAAAGTATTTTCACTGCAAGAAGTTGTCAAGATGCTTGAAGAAATGGTAGTCAGTTGGCAAAAGGTTGAGTGAATATGACATATGAGGCAAAACTTCTTAGCTCAATTTATTTAACCTTTGAAGCATTTGTTGTGCGATGTGCAGTTGGGTGTTGTCATAGAGAATTGCGCCCTTTCTGTTGACCAATGCCAGCTGCAGGCATTGCAGTTTTCAGTTCATCTCATTGATTTGCTGAGCAGCTTCTCAGATGCAGTGGTTTCACCTGGATTCCAAAAGCGGTAGTGGATCAGATGGGCAGCAGACCACCAAGCAGTGACCATGATCTTTTTTTGGTATAAGTTTGGTTTTGGCAAATGCCTTGGAGCTTCTTCTTGGTGCAACCCCACTGAACTTGGTCATCACCAGTTGTCATATAAAATCCAGTTTTCATCACACATCACAATTTGATCAAGAAATGGTTTGTTGATATTGCATAGGATAAGATAAGATGACACTTCAAAATGACAGTTAGTTTGACTTTCGGTCAGATCATAAGGCACCCAGTTATCGAGCTTTTACACCTTTTCAATTTGCTTCAAATGCTAAATGACATGGAATGGTTGACATTGAGTTCTTCAGCAGCTTCTCCTGTAGTTCTAAGAGGATCAGCTTCAGTGATCCTCTCAATTGGTTGTTTTCAACTTTCAATAACCAGTCACCACGCTCCTCTTCTTCAAGGCCCTTGTCTCCTTTGCAAAACTTTTTGAACCACTGCTGCATTCTGTGTTCATTAGCAGTTCATGGGTCAAATGCATTGTTGATGTTGCGAGTTGTCTCTGCTGCTTTATAACCCATTTTGAACTTGAATAAAAAAATCACTGGAATTTGCTTTTTAATCTAACATCTTTTCTATAGTCTCAAATAAATTTAAAATAAATAGCAAGTAATAAGTCATTAACAAAAAACATAAAACAAGAAGTGTGCATTAAAAAGATGTATAACATAACCACATTTATTTAAGAATATATTCCAATAGCAAATGGCAAATTTCAACACTGCAAAATCGCAAGTACTTTTGCACCAACCTAATAGTTACTACTAACGTTCAAGGTATAAAGCATTTTTAAGTCTTGTGATACATATAGAATTGTGTTCTGAAAGGTTAACAGCTTTATGTGCATATTCTTGCTTCCTTACCTTTGCGAGGATTGGATATTCCCATTAAAGTATTTTGGTGTGAAAAAATATATATCAATATTTAACATGCATTTTTTGTTTTTTAATTTTTGCAATGTTCTGTTGGTTTCTGCCATCCAACAACATTCATCAGCCATAATTATACATGTATCACTTCCCTCTTGAGCCTCGGTCCCCTTCCACACCCTACCCCTCTTGGCCATCACAGAGCGCCAGATTGGGCTCCCTTGGATATACAGCAACTTCTCATCAGCTATCCATGTTACACAAGAGAGTGTGTGTGTGCTGATGTTACTTTCTCCATTCATCCCACTCTTTCCCTCCCCCACTGTGTCCACTAGTCCACTCTCTACAACTGTGTCTCCATTCCTTCCTTGCAAATAGGTTCACCAATACAATTTTTCTAGATTCCATATATATGTGTTAACATACTATATTTGTTTTTCTATTTCTGACTTACTTCACTCTGTATAGTAGGCTCTAGGTTCATCCACCTCACTAGAATTGACTCAAATTCATTCTTTTTATGACTGAGTAATATTCCATTGTATATATGTACTACATATGCATTTTTAAAGATATTGGTGAGGCTGAAATTTTAAAATGTATTTTGTTAATCATTTAAATTTTAAACCACAAATGATGCATTTTTCTAAAACCTACTTCAAACATCTTAAATACTGTGTTTTTCCCAAACACATTTATTCTGCTCAACCACTCTCTTTTCTGTCATCAGCTATCTTTCCCAATCTCATCAGTGATGGTTCATATTTCATCATCTCTATCCTAGCTCAACCTTCTTTCAACAGATGATTTTGCCTCCTAAACACCAAAGCAACAGAGGTCATTAACTGAAACTTTGACTTCCCTTTCCTCTGCCTCCAAATGCCTGTTATGTGACAGTGAACAGCAATCAGGAAATGCATAAGTCTGTAGGAGTAGAATCCCATGGGTTGTCAAAGGGAAAAGCCCAGCTGAGAAATCTGGAAGTGATCCTTTGGTGGTGGTGAAGGCCCAAAACAATATTATCTGGGAGAGAGAGGGAAAGTTAGTCATTACCACCATGCAAAATGTAATGGTTCCTTCCCTTTAGCAAAGTCAGCATTGAGCTAGCATTTAAGGCAGGAAATGCCACACCATTGTATCCACAATTCTGTAGCAATGCAATCAGGCATCTCAGAAGGAACCAGGCCAAATTAGAATTTTAACATTTTCTTAAAATCCCTTACAACTTTGCCTTTGCATTTCCTATTTTTCAGTCTTCTGTTCATTCATTCAACCACTGTTTATTGAGACACTTTATTATGATTTTAAGAGAGTCAAAAATACCTGTTTTCACGAAACTTAGAGTATTCATGAAGTAAATGAGATAAATCATGGTATGATTAAAGGTGATATTTGCTAGGCAGTAAAAAGAGAATGAGGAGTTCTAGTGCAGAGGGAAATTGATGGAATTACAAATAGGAAGTTAAGGAAGACCTATCTGATCATAAATTCTGAAAGAAATGAGAGTACTAGCCATGCAGATATCTGTGAGATGAACCTAATGAACAGAGGGAAGAGCAAGTACAAAGGCTCTATGGCAGGAAGCAGCCTGATGCCTTCAAGGAGCAACAAGGAGCCCAATGTGACTGGCAGAGTGACTGAGGAGATAAATAGGATGAAAAGAGGTCAGGGGGGTAACCGAAACTGTTCATGGTAGTTTTCTCAGCCACTGTGATTAGTTCAGCTTTTCTTAAGGGTGAGGAGGGAAGTCACTGGATAATTCTGAGGAGACATCAGTTCAGTTCAGTCACTCAGTCATATCTGACTCTTTGTGACCCCATGGACTGCAGCACGCCAGGCCTCCCTGTCCATCGCCAACTCCCAGAGTTTATTCAAACTCATGTCCATTGAGTCAGTGATGCCATCCAAAAATCTCATCCTCTGTCGTCCCCTTCTCCTCCCACCTTCAATCTTTCCCAGCATCAGGGTCTTTTCCAATGAGTCAGCTCTTTGCATCACGTGGCCAAAGTATTGGAGTTTCAGCTTCAGCGTCAGTCCTTCCAATGAATATTCAGGACTGATTTCCTTCAGGGTGAATTGGCTGGATCTCCTTGCAGTCCAAGGTACTCTCAAGAGTCTTCTCCAACACCACAGTTAAAAAGCATCAGTTCTTCGGTGCTCGGCTTTCTTTATAGTCCAGATCTCACATCCAAACATGATTACTGGAAAAACCATAGCTTTGACTAGACAGACCTTTGTTGGCAAAGTAATGTCTCTGCTTTTTAATATGCTGTCTAGGTTGATCATAACTTTTCTTCCAGGGAGCAAGTGTCTTTTAATTTCATAGATGAGACATAGCAAGTGAATATGTAGAAATATGCAGTATGTCAGACGTTGAAAATTGCTTGGAGAAAGATAGAAACAAGAGAAAAGAAATGGTGATGCACCAGAACAAAGGAGAGAAGACCAAAATGAATAAAATTAGAAGTGAGAGGAGAAGTTACAAGCAATATCACAGAAATGTGAACAATCATAAGAAAATACTGAGAGCAATTATATATGACAACAAATTGGGCCATTTAGAAGAAACATATCATCTTAAAAGACTGAATCAGGAAAAACAGAAAAATCTGAGTAGACCAGATTTTTATTATTTGTTACTACTCATTATTCCTTATTTATTATTTATTACCACTCATTAATAGTAATGAAACTGAATGAGTAATTTAAAAACTATCAATAAGCTAAAGTCAAAGACCAAAAAGCTTCATGGGTGAACTTGACCAATATTTAGAGAGTTAACATCAAGGAAATGAATGCTTCCAAACTCATTCTATGAGGCCAGCATTACCCAGATACCAAAACCAAAGTTACGCACAAAAATTTATAGGCCATTATCCCTGATGAGCATAGAAGCAAACTGCTCAACAAAATGTTAGCAAATCAAATTTAACAATGCACTGACGGGGCAGAGCGGGGTTCGGGAAGAGTGGGGGCTGAATCTCTCGGGAAACTCAGGGCCTGTCACGGGCAGCAGCTCCCTCTGTTTCCTTGAAGTTCTTCCACCTACAGCTCTCTTCCTTTTTTTTTTTTTTTTTAAACAAATCAGGTTTAAAAGAAGCCACAAAGAGGCTTTTGTTTTCTTTTGGTTGAAAGAAGGCATGGGTTTAATAGTCTCACCTCCTCTCCCCACACCACAGCCCAGACCTGCGGGGCCTCCGGAGACGACCGTGGTGTCCAAGACCTCCCGGGGTTTCCTCTCCTCAATCCTCTAGCTTCCCCGTGCGGCCGTCTCGGGCTCCCGCACCTCCGCGCCCCCCAGGCCCCTTTCAGGCCCCGCCCCGCGGGCAGGGGGACTGCGAAGGGCTGGTCCTCGCGGGCCGAGGAGGTGAGGAGGACTGGCCCGCGCCTTTAGCTGAGGAGCCCTCTTCTTCCTGAGGGGGCTTCTCCAACACGTCGAGCTTCCGAAACATCAAACCCAGGGTTCCTTCCCCCAGTGAGCGGTATCCGAGGGACGGTTCCGATGCCGGGTTCGCTCCTAAAGCGGTTCCGCTCACTGTTGCACCACTGAGTCTGTGGTTAGCTGTGAGACTGGGTTTCCTTCTTACAGCGGGTCCCTGCCTAACTCTGACCCAGAAACCAGCCCCTTTAGAGGAAATGCAGAGGGCATCAATGAAAGTGAATATTGGAAGTGGGCCTCTTTCTCACTTGGGAACAAAGAATTGATTTTAAGTCTAAAATGATTTTAAAGAACAATAGACCCAAGTGTAGATATTCAGAAGGCGCTCTCCAGGAGAATGGGTTAAGAGTTTTTTAGTGCAGTGTTTCCCATCTTCACACCAGGTAAAGGACAGGTGTGTTTCCTCATACTTTCTTCCTCCATTGGTACTTTTTTTTTTTAATGCTTTTCTGTCAGGTTTAAACATTTTGAAGTGTCCCGTTGACAAGAACATATTGTAAAACAAAAATTTAAAGAGTAATATATGGTATGTTTGTGTTCCTGTCATAATAATTTGATTATAAGAAAATTACTTACGAGGGCTAAATTACACTGTGTAAATGTCACTCTTAAAACTCGCATGTTTGACATAGCTTCTAAGACCCATGTAATTTTTCTGTGTCCGTTTTGAATTTTTAAACTTTTGATGAAGAATTAGAGAATATGAAAGTATTTCTGAATAAAAATAAATCTACAAAAAAAAAACAAAAACAATGCACTGAAAGAATTATGCATTAGGATCAAGTAGGATTTATTCCAGGGATACGAGGATGGTTCAGTACTTGCAAATCAGTCAGTGTGACACACCACATAACATTGATAAAAATCACATGATCATGTCAATAGATAGATATAGAAAAAACATTTGACAAAATTCATCATTGCTTCATGATAAAAACTCTCTACAAAGTTGGTGTAATGGGAACTTACCTTAACATAATAAAGCCTATTTATAACAAAGCTAACATCATGCTCAACAGTGAAAAATTAAAGCATTTTCTCTAAGATCACATTTTTTAGCAGCATATGGTTTAGTCTCCACATGTTTGCAATTTTCCCATTTTCTTCCTGTATTTGATTTCCAGTTTTATACTATTGTGTTCAGAAAAATACTTAACATAATTTCTGTCATCTTAAATTTGTTGAGTCTTGGTTTTTCCCCCCTGGTATGTGATCTGTTCTAGAAAATGTTCTATATGCACTTGAAAAGAATGTGCGTTCTCCTGTTCGTGGTTGGAATGTTCTGTAGATATTCATTTCAACTTCCAATTTATGTGTCACTGCTTCCTTATTGATCTTCTGTCTGGGTGATCTGTCCATTGATGTAAGTTGGCTGTTAGAGTCCCCTAATTTTATGATATTATTATCAGTTTCTTCCTTTATGTCTGTAAATATTTACCCAATTATTTGCTATGTTAGGTGCATATATGTTAATGAATGATATTCCTCCTTTTGTATTGATCCCTTTATCATTATATAGTGCCCTATTTTGTCTTTTGTTATAGACCTTGTCTCAGCCTTGCTCTCTGAAATCTATTGAGTGTTACCACACCCAGGAGAAGGGGACGACAGAGAATGAGACGGTTGGATGGCATCACTGACTCAATGGACATGAATTTGAGCAAACCCTGGGAAATGGTGAAGGACAGGGGAGCCTGGAGTGCTGCAGTTCTTGGGGTCACAAAGAGTGGGACACAACTGAGCAATTGAACAGCAAAACACCCAGGATCAGGCTAGGTGCTTAGAGACACAGTGCCTTTGTTGCACCCAACAGCTCCATCGGGGTACTATTATTATCCTTCCCATTTTACAGATTTGGAAATGGGGGGTCGGAGAGTATAACTTGCTC
Source organism: Odocoileus virginianus (assembly GCF_023699985.2). Classification (NCBI taxonomy): domain Eukaryota; kingdom Metazoa; phylum Chordata; class Mammalia; order Artiodactyla; family Cervidae; genus Odocoileus; species Odocoileus virginianus. Next base: position 24,832,918 of record NC_069684.1, read on the forward strand.
ATTATCAGAATGCTGGCATTCAGCAGGATACAAATCCAAGTCTTACTAACTCAGGGTTTTTCAACCTCAACACTATTGATACATTGGACCAGAATATTCCTTGTTCTGGGGACCATTCTGTGCACTGTACGATGCTTCCCAACATCTCTGGGGTCCACCTGCAAGATGCCAGTGCCAGTTCCCACCCCATGGAGTGGCGAAAACCAAAAATGTCTCTAGACATGACCAGATGTGTCCAGGGGGCGGGGTAAAATCCCCTTGTTTAAAAACCACTGCCCTGACATGAGGGTGGGGGAGGTGGGAGACATGGCAGACATCATCATTATTACAGAGGATGAGGGACTATGTTGTTTGGGAAGATTCTGAATGCTGATATCAATCTCTGACCCCTGGAAAGACAGGTGAGTTCAGTTTTTTCTTTTCTGCTTTATGATGAAAAGGACGAAGCCTGTTCATTCATTCTTTCATTCAGTAGACGTTGCTGAGCACCCACTAAGTACCAAACCTTGATCTAGCCTTTGAGGAGAAAGCAAGGAACAAAACAAAAATTCCTGTCCTCAAAGAGGTTACATTCAAGGTAATATGTGAACAAGTGAAGCATGTGGTATCCCAGAAAATGATAAAGGCCATAGCAACAGAGTATGCAGGTGGGCCAGGGTGGGTGTAGGAATACTGCTGGGGACTTACGGTGTTAAATAAGGTGGCCAGGGTTGGCCTCACTCAGAAGGTGACATTTGAGCAGAGACTCACAGTAGGGGAGCAATTGAGGCCAGCTGAAGTCTCAGGGAAGAATGTTGCACAGGGAATAGTAAGTGCCAATGCCCTGGGGCCTCTGGCAGGTTGAGGACTAGTAAGTGCAACCAGAGTGGAATTAGGAGGTGGTGATGAGGTCAGAGTGTTGTTGGAAGGAAGAGTGTGGGTGATGTCCACAGTCACTTTGTTGTTGTTCAGCCTCTAAGTTGCATCTGACTCTGCAGCCTTGTGGACTACAGCATGTTAGGCTCCGCTGTTCTTCACTATCTCTCAGAGTTTGCTCAAACTCATGTCCATTGAGTCAGTGATGCCATCCAACTGTCTCATCCTCTGCTGCCCTCTTCTCTTTTAGCCTTCAGTCTTTCCAAGTATCAGGGTCTTTTCCAATGAGTTGGCTCTTCATATCAGGTGGCCAAAGTATTGGATCTTCAGCTTCAGCATCAGTTCTTCCAATGAATCTTCAGAGCTGATTTCCTTTAGGACTGACTGCTTTGATCTCCTTGCAGTCAGTTAGCCAAGGCCATTTCTAGTAGCAGTGCTAGATGCAAGTTTGGACTTTGGAGCTCTCCTTTCCAGCTGGGTCAGGTTACACAAGCCACTTCCCCCTCTGTACGGGCCCTGTCCTAGAACCAGGCCCTCACCTGAGTTTGTGACTCACCTAGCTGGACCAATGCTTGCAAAACATGGGAAGGTGGAGAGTGCAGGTGGTGCAAGTATAAGTGGAGCAAGTCTGCCAGCTCCCAGCTGTGTCAAATGGTCCTGTCCTGAGCACAGTCTCCTCTTGGCCTCTCCCACGGTAGAAACAGCAGGATGCTGATTTCGTTCCTCTTCCTGCTCCTTGCTACAGTTTGCGTGGCCTTCGTGGGTGTCGGACTATGGGTTTTCAGCAACCACTTCCTCACCACAGACATCCCTGCTGCCATCAGCCATCCAATGAGACTGCGGGTCTTCAACTGCATCTTCCAGCTTTTGATAACATGGGTGAGTTTTGTGTTTTGTTTGTCCCCTCCTCCAGAGAATAATATCCCTGGGTCAGGAAGATCCCATGGAGAAGGAAATGGCAACCCACTTCAGTGCTCTTTTCTGGAAAATCCCATGGACAGAGGAGCCCGGCAGACCTTTGCAGTCCATGGGGTTGCAAAGAGTTGGACATGACTGAGCAAGTTCACTTTCTTTCCAGGGAATTAAGAGCGGGATTAGGAAAACAATGGGCTGCCCTGGTGATTTAGACAGTAAAGAATCCGCCTGCCAGTGCAGGAGACCCGAGTTCAATCCTTAGGTCGGGAAGCTCCCCTGGAGAAGGGAATGGCTACCCATTCCAGTATTCTTGCCTGGAGAATCCCATGGACAGAAGAGCCTGGCAGGCTACAGTTCACGGGGTCGCAAAAGTCAGACATGACTGAGAAACCAACACTAACTACCTAGAAAAAGGACATACCAGTACTTTCAGTTAAATTAACAGTCACATCATGGCTGTGGAGGCTGACAGTGTATTACCAAACCTGAAGATTTTCTATTGGATAACATGATTCTTAACCTCTTCCTGATGTTTTTCAAGCTGGCCTCAGCTAAGAGCTACAACATTGATTCACTTAATCAAAATGATTAAGCCAAAAATGATTCACTTCCTCAGATAACAGAGAAATTCCACCCCACCTCCTGTCTTATTTTCTCCATGGCATCCACCATTCTGTGGAGTGGTGAAGACAGAGATAATTGTGCTGAATTTGGGGCCCGTGTTGGCTACCTGCTACCTAGAACCAGCCAACCACAAAATAAAGAGATGCAGCAGATGAGTAAATGAGTAGAGATGAGTGCAACTCCAGAATGTGACTTTTTAGAAAAATATTTTGTTGCTCTCGAGAGATGGAAAACTCTTTCTGTAATATAGTCAGATTCTGCTCCTTGTTGCTGGTTTGTATAATTTAATCAAATACTTGTAAGTAGATCATGGCAAGGATTGTGTAAATATTGCCAATTAGGATTTGCTATGATTTTCCAGAGGGCTGATGGAGATTGGATACAGAAGATACATTTAAGTCTCTTACTTCATGAAAAGTGATGGCAAGCACTTGTTCTCAATGTAACCTTGATGGAGGAGGACTCGGGGGCCAGTTTTCTTACCTATAGGGTCAGCTTGTACGAGATGGGATGGTTCAGTCCTGTGGTTTTCCTGGCCTTGACTCTCATAGTCTACACTTTGGGTTTCCAAATACAGTGACTCAATTTCCTCATCTGCAGGATCAGGGAAAGTAATAGACCCCAGCTTCATAGCACTTGGTGGGTACATAATGAGTTAATCTACCCAGAGTGGACTTTATGTGCCCAGTACAGAGTAAACTGTCCATAAATATTAGCCTTATTGCTATTTTTAAATTTTTTTTTCTACAAAGTTGTGTAACTGCTATGTGTCACTCTCCCTTCCCAGCTCTGAGGATTAGTGATGGGTGAAAGAAATAAAGCCCCAGACAGAGGTGACTTGCAAGCAGTCTGAACACTAGTGGAAGTGTGGGGTGGGGAGTCAGCAATAAATAAGCAAACTTGCTACAAATAAACCAAATGACAGAGTGGCAGGTGCTGTGAGGAGAGTAAAACAGTAGGGCTACAGTAGAGTATAGTAGGGTTTCTTAACCTGGACTTCCTAGAACCCCCAAGGGAAACAGAATGCAAGGAGCTCATGAGTTTGGATGAGGTGGAAATTGCCCCATTTTCACTTAACCTCTAATGCAAATGGGGTATTTCCTTCCATCATGCATGAAGGGAACAAATCACATTGGGACAGCAGAACCCTCAACTCTGTCAGCAAGAGGAATCACGGATATTCTCAGAGCCTATTACAGGCATAGCAGATTGCAAACAATCACATGTGTACCTTGTTCTTTTGAAATTATGATAGTGTTAGACCAGCCACTAGATCTTCCTATTTAGTATGCTAATAAGGAAGTACTGAAGGTATACTATTATAGCATACATTTACTCTAATATTTTTATAACTATATTTCAGTAAAATGTAATAATCCTATGTGTTTTATTTTATATATTCAAATGTATTCTGTGAAAAGGCCACAGACTTTGCTAAAAGCCAAAATGCCCTTGGTACAGAAAGGATGAGGGACCACTGGAAAGAGAGTGCCCTGGCAGAGAGCCCACGTTACTTATTTATATTTTTTATCATGCTAACTTACAGACATAGCCCAAGGAGACAGAATAGTATAAAGAGGCCTCAGACATTCAGCCCATAGCATTCATGATTATTGATTCTCAGCCAATCTCACTTTATCTGTGCCCCTACGTTTTCCCTCATTCCCATTTTCTTATAAGTGGATCCCAGATATCGTATTATTTTATCTAAAAATATTTCTGTAGGTATCTCTAAAAAACAAGACCTCCCTCTGCCCCACCATCCCTTTAAAAACACATAACCACTATTCAATTATCACTTATAAAAATAGCAGCAGGTGCTTAGGATGGCCATGATGACTAGAATGGTCCAGAAAGGCCTCCCTGGGAAGAGACCACACATGCAGCCTGAGGTGGGAGCCTTTCCAGGGTCCCTTGAGGGGTGGCCAGAGCCTGGTTTTGTGGGGCTAGATTTCTGAGGAGAGAGGATTGAGAGGTGCTGGTACTGGAGCAGTGAGGGTCTCGGTGAGGATGGATTTTCTGCAGATAATGGAGGCACAGCGGGGGACTTGCAGGCTTGTGGTCCAGTCTGCAGCCACTCCGCAGAGGGTACTGCGGTGATAGAGCCCTGGCACAGCACACTCTGAAACCCTTCTCATCCCATATCCTTTTCTCTCACCAACAGGGGATGATTTTTGAGAAACTGAGAATCTGCTCTATGCCCCAGTTTGTCCGTTTCTTTCACGATCTGCCACCACTAAGGAAGCATCCAGATGTGGTGGTCAAGGACCTCCGGTTTGGGACGATCCCTGTGAAGCTCTACCAGCCCAAGGCATCCACAAGTGGTCTCAGGCCTGGCATTGTGTTCTACCATGGCGGCGGGGGCATCCTAGGGAGCTTGAGTAAGAGTCCTTTCCTTAGATCCTTTGCCTGGAGTGTGATGTCCCAGAGCACAGCCGGGTGGACACACCTTTCAGCAGGAGGTGGCCCTCCTGTCATTTTCCCAGGGTCTCAAAGCTGCTGGTGTGACCAGGGGACACCAGGACAGTTACTGGGGCCCAGATCATATACATATGTATACATATCATACATACATATTAAGGGTTTCTCTGGTGGCTCAGACGGTAAAGCGTCTGCCTGCAATGCGGGAAACCCAGGTTTGATCCCTGGGTTGGGAAGATCCCCTGGAGAAGGAAATGGCAACGCACTCTAGTAAGTCTTGCCTGGAAAATGTCATGGACAGAGGAGCCTGGTAGGCTACAGTTCACGGGGTCATAAAGAGTCAGACATCACTGAGCGACTTCACTTTCTTTCTCTCTCTCTCTCTCTCTCCCTATACACACACACATACACACACACACACACACAATTCACATAACATAAAATTCACCATTTTAAACTGTGCAATTTGATGGTATTTAGTACATTCAAATGTGTGACCACCACCTCTATTTAGTTGTAAATAAGGATTAAAAACAATGAAAACTCAAGTGTGTTTCACAATAGGTATTGCTTGAGACAAATTACTGGTACAGACAGACAGAAGGACCAAAGAGTTGAGGAAAATTAATGAGGAGGGAAATGAGTGCAAAATTGGGTCAATGTTATTATATATCTTAATTTTTTCCATTGCGGAGAAATTAGGGAGAAGAACCACCTTTACATAGTACTTCTTGATCTGTGGAATGCCAGGGTCCCTTTGCTGTAGACTTTGAGAATAAGGGATTTAATACAACTGTGGTTTTGTTTTGGTTTACATAATCAATGATGGTGAGCCAATATCTATTTGTTGACATTATTAATATTAATATTTACATGGAAGATACTATGAAATCTGTGTAGAACCATAATCTCTTTTGTAAAATTTTTTTTAATTGTAGTAAAAGCCACATAATATAAAACATATTTATTGGTACAGTTCAGTGGCACTAAATACATCCACATTGTACAACTCTCACCATCATCCATTTCCTGAATTTTTCACCTTCCTAAACTGAATCTCTGTCCCCATTAAACACTTAGACCTCATTTCTCCTCCCACCACCCCCTGGACCCTGGCATCTACCAGTGTACTTTCTGATTCTATGAATTTGACTGTTCTATATTCTATGTACCTCATGTAAGTGGAATCAAACAGTATTTGTCTGCACCAACATATATTGGAAGCATCTCATCTGAGTCCCCAGCAGCCCTATCATTGTCGTTATATCTATTTTACAGAAGAGGAAATCAAGCCTCAGGGAGGTGAATGAACCTGCCCGGTACAACTTTAGGTCAAGCTAAAAGGAGGAAAACTTGGGATCTGAACTCAGGTCTGAATCTATAGCTTACCCACTGAACTACTGTACTCCACGGTCAGACATCTTCTCAGATGCTGTGAATGTACTGTAGAACAGATAGGGTTGCAGGTGGGGGGTGGGGGTGAGTCTTAAAGAAAGCTGTTGAGACAGCTTGACAGAGAGTGAGAAAGTAGAGAGGGAGGCTGACTATAGCTGGAGGAGGATCTGCAAAACCTTATTAGAATCAGCCTGGCCCTTTGACCTCTGAGGTTATCCTTAAGAAGGGGCAGGTGAGGATGGCTGGCAAAAGGAGCCCACTAACCTCCCTAGCGTGAACATTTCAAACCTTTCATTTTCTAGAAACACACCATGGCATATGCTGTAACTTGTGCAAGAAGAGTGATGCAGTGGTTCTAGCAGTCGGGTGAGTAAGGCAAGGATGCGGAGATGCTGGGATTCCAGGAGCCCCGGGGCAATAAAGGGGAGGGAGCCAGGAGTCTGTGGCAGGCAGGTGTTGAGGGATGCCAGGAGCAGAGGCTGTGAGGTGACGGTGAGCAGGAGGGCAAGGAGGAGAGAGGGGAAGGGAGAAGCAGGGAGAGGCGGAGATGGGGCATTCCTCCTGCGGTGGCCCTTAGGTATCTTTAAAGGGTTAGCAAAGAGATTTTTGGTTCTTCTTTTTTTTTGGTAATATGGGTTACATTTTTTTCTGGAAACCTGTATTTTGTACTGCCATTCCAACCTGGCCATCATTCTTGGTCACTGCTCCCTTTTTAAGGTGTTAATAATCTGTAAATAATCTATTAAATCCATTTTTGGAAACTGCATTAAGAAATGTTCTTTAGGAATCCATCTGGGAGTAACTGGGGGCTTAAAAAAATAAATAAATAAAGGGTGCCTTTAGAGCATTGCAGCCTCTGGAAACTGGATAGGGGGTGGTATTTGCAAAGTGCATCTGGGTGGTCTTTGCAAAGTACATCCAGGGCAGAGCTTCACTACCAGTGCATGTCTGGGTGGAACACTACTTGGAACAGAACAGTCCTGCACCTTCTAAACACTGACTACCTCCCTCCACCAAATGCGCACAATGCCCTGCGCTGTTACCAGGACAGCCTCAAACAGTGCCACATCATTTCCAAGTGCTCTGGAGAGGGAGGTCCACCCTGGTGAGACCCACTGAAGGAGGCAGGAAAAATGAAAAAGCCACTGTCTCTCCTAACGTATCTGGGTGATCTGGAACCTCAACAGGGCACGGAGACACCTGGAGAGACCCTCCCTGGGTCTCCTGCCTGCTGCCTGACACATCATCACCCAGGGCCTGGATGGTTCCTTCTGATCAAGCTCTTCCTGCAGTTTCATTTAAATGAACATGCAAGGAGGAGATATCCACTGCCAACATCTTGGTGGGGATATAGCCAGTGAAGTAAGTAAAATTGACAGAAGTCAGTCCTCAGATGTTTCTGAGCTCACGTGCCTGGGCATTGAAGGCTTTGTCTGTCATCTCATTTAAGCCTTCTACTTTGACTTCACCTTCTCAAGCTTCAGAAAAAGAACTTAATAGAAGAAATATGGGCAGAAGGATGTTAGACACAGGTGTTTGGGGCCCTGTGGGAGTGGTGAGTGTAAACCATATTTGTTGATTCCTTTTCAGATACCGCATGGTGCCTAAGCATAGGTTTCCAATGGTAGTAAGAGACTGCATGGTGGGTACAATCCACTTCTTGAAGTCCTTGAATAAGTATGGGGTGGATCCAGCCCGGATCATAGTCTGTGGTGACAGTGTGGGCGGGACCGTGGCAACGATTCTTTGTCAAAAGTTTGTGGACCGTTCTGATCTCCCCAAGATTCGTGCTCAGATCCTCATCTATTCCACTGTCCAGAGCCTGGATTTCCAGTCCCCTTCCTATCAGCAGAACAAGAACATGCCGCTGCTCAACCAGAATTTGACCTTCTATTGTTGGTGTGGTTACCTGGACATCAGCCCCTCCTGGAGAAGCACCGTACTGAAAGGCGCCCACTTGCCTGCGGAAGTCTGGGAAAAGTACAGGAAGTGGTTGGGTGCAGAAAACATCCCGGACAGGTTTAAGAAGAGAGGTTACCTGCCTGTGTCCCGTGAGCCCCTGAATGAGGCTGCCTATCTGGAGACAAACATCATTCTGGATGTGATGAACTCACCCTTGATTGCAGACGATGAAGTAGTGTCTCGGCTCCCTGAAGCTTGCATCGTGAGCTGTGAGTACGATATACTTCGGGACGAGTCGCTGTTGTACAAGAAGCGGTTGGAGGACCTGGGGGTTAGAGTAACTTGGCACCACATGGAGGATGGTTTTCATGGAGTGTTGACCACCATTGACATGAGATTCTTTTACTTCCCCTGCTCCTCGAGGATTCTGGATGCTGTGGCTCATTTCATAAAGGGGCTGTGACCATCTTCCTTCCTGCTGCGGTTGCAATAGTGTGGATTCTGCCATCATCTGATTCTCATCGGGGGTCCCTGTTGTTCATGTTGGTGATGCTGGGTAGGGCTGGGGAGAGTGTGGAGGTTACCATGTCATCTTACTTCAGGTTCTGGAATCCTAGAATGCATGTCTCTGATGTCTAAAAGGAGAACAGCAGAAGAGACAGGTCTAGGGGAAGGGTGGGCTCTCTGTCCATGATCCATGATCACTGTCAGGGAAAAATCAAGCTGACATTCTTCAGTGACCATTTGCAAGAGGGAATGAGCAAGTAAAGACCATTCATGGCCTCCCTGAGGGAGAGTTCATGCTTCCCAGGCTGATCCAGGCTGTGGGCAACAGGAGTGTCTACTTGTCTGGGCCTTGGAATAAGCTGGGAGCATCATGTGCAATCTCGTGGGCCTTTTCCAATCTGGCTCAGAGGGCAGGGGTCCTGATGTCCTAGTGCTGGGTTGTGGTGCAGAAACTGGTTTCATCTTCCTCCTCTGGGTACATGGTGACATTTTTCCTGCCCTTTCTCTGTCTCTGAGCTCAGAGTCTCAACTGCCTGGACTGGAAGAGTGAAGATGGATTGAGTAGGTTTTCCATGGTAGTTGACACTTAGTGGTAGATAAAGACAGACTGGAGCTCTTGGAGTCAAAGTCAGGCATTCAGCCAAGGGCTTGTAAACAGTATTATATGTGCTCAAGGAGCAGAGTCCAGAGGAAAGCTAAGTCCCAAGCCGGAGACCTATGAAGATGAAATCTGATCAAACTCAGACATGTCCACAGTGGAAATCAAAGGAGGGCCCAAAGAACTGAAGATATGTTAGTGAGAACTATCACTACTTTAAGACACAGAACTAGCTCAAACTGGCCTAAATCAAAGAGAGAATGTATTGGCTAATGTAGCTACAAATTGCAAGGATAAATCAGGCGTGGTTTGATCCAGGTATGCAACCAGTATCACCAGCTATGTTCTCTTTACTATAGTCCATGCTTGTGAACTTCACTGTCCCCTCTCTAGATTTGGCCCTGAGTACCTCCAGGCTTGTCTTTTCCCATAGTCAAATTCATTATAATGAACTTACTTCTCAGCAGTCTCAGCAGAAATCACACTGCAATTCGATGACTTTGTTGGTTTTCTGAGTGGTGTATCCAGTTGCTAAAACCAAGAATATGGAATGCTATGAGTGACCAGCCCCAAGTCCCATGCCCTCCTTGGAGTGGAGGGTGGGATCAACTCCATCTGGTGCTTGGATGGGCATGGGGGATGGATGAGTTCTCCCTCACGTCAACACTTACTCTACTGTAGAAGCTCAACTGAAGCCTGAGTCAAGGTCCTTGGAAGTGGCAAGAGATGTCAAGGACCACTGGGCAAGTTGACCACTTGCCACTCAGGAATAAAAATTCCTTTGAAAGGGATAGCCCAAGCTCTCAGGATGACCCCACCTGGTCCTCAGCAGGCTCTGCTCCTGACTGGCCAGTGGCTTTTATAGGCCAAGAAGCAAAGGACCTGCACAAAGTCTACTGCACAAAGGGCCCCATGTTTGCCCTTAACTTGCATTCAGGTGAATGTTCAAGCTGACATGTGGGGCAGAGAGGAATCCCACTGGATGGCTTCTTGGTCCATTCACAGCAGGAAGAGCAGCTTTGTTGGAGAATTAGGAACAACTCACTACAAGCACATAGCTTGCTGGCCACTCAGCTGTTAGAGAGAATTGTCCCCTCTGAAACAGGTCTCTGAGCTGACTGGTGGCCTTGGGCCTGTATTGTGGCCTTGGTTCACCCCCAGCTCTGGAGATAGGTGGAGGGAAGTGAGCCAACCTTCTGGAAATTTTGGTGGTCAGCTCTTCAATGGTGGGATGGTGAGGAGTAGGTGAGCCACAGGAAGATGGTGCCCAGGGGAGATAGTGGGTTACCCTTTCACCCACTTGCACTAGGGTATGGAAGAATGCTGGGTGGGCTTATTTCTGAGGCTGCTTCCTTCTGCAGGCTGTGGGAGAGATGAAGCCCTTTCACCCACAATGGTTGGTTTGATCTGGGGACATGATACTCCTCTCTTCTCCTTTATGCTTCCTGGCCGTCCTTCCTGCAACCTGTTCCTGAGGCTCAGGGAATGGAAAAGGGGTAGGAATGAATGTTCACTGAGAGTCCGCTGCACGCTAGGCTCCATTCAGGGCTGTTTAAACCTGCCACCTCACTGTGATGAAAAACAGCTATGCTGGGTTGCTGCCTAGGCATTTCATGGTATGACAGCTCTGCTCACATCCCGAGTCTGGACATTATGATAAAGACCCGTACTTAGGATTCCCACCACAAGTTCCTGCTTCTCCCTGGTCATCTTTTAGAATAACCATTCTAGAGTTGAGCCTGTGAAAATTTAGTGACCTCCACCCCAACACCTTAGAAGGAATAGGTGCTTGCTTGCTGTCCTCTTCTTCATCCCCTGCTCACTTGTGACCTGGAACAGAGGACTGCCCTCGCTGCCCCTGCTCACTGCACACCCCCACCCCACCCCCATTTCTGGGATCTGTAAATAATAAATATTGTGACTTCACCTGCTTTGTGTGAGTGTATTGAAATTGTACTTTCAGTTGAAATCACCCCTAGGTGTTCACTTCCTCAAAGAGAGAGTTTGGATGCGGGGGGAGCTCCCTGTTGACCCTGTGTGAGGCGCTGGTGTCCCCTCATTCAGCAAGCCATCATCACCAGTCTTAACTTCACACACCAGCTATGCCGTCCTGCTCCACCCCACCCTTCACTGTGTGTACCGTGAATTCTACAGACTGTGTACTCTTAAGCCCATTTTACACATAAGGAAACTGAGGCCCAGAGATATTAACCACACTCATTTCCTGACCCTTTCTAGTCAGGCTCAAGGTGAGCTGATTCAGTAGTTTACCCAAGGCCTTGTAGTTGGTGGGACATTGAGCGTAGCAGCTCTGGTCTCACAGCAAACCCTTTCTGCCAAGCCCTGTAGCCCATTAGCTCGTTTCTTTCCTATCATTCAGAATTTAAATGAGAGACATGACTGAGTCAATGACCTCACGTGAGTCATTTTCCGTCCGGCAGGGTGTTAGCTACCCTCTGATCTGAGGCAGATTGATAGTGTCAAGTCTTTTTGCCATCAGGTTTTATTTATTTTTTTGCTTTCTTGATTTTAGCTTTCTCTAAGTCACAATGGCTTTGGAATAGGTAACCATAGCCCCATTTGGAAATGCACAGCTGGCGTGCCCTGCTAACACGGCTCGGAAGATGGAGCCACCTTTAAGCCTAGACGCTCCGGGAGTGTTTTCTCAGTAAGTTCCCAGGACTTCCCTGTGAAGATCTGCCAGTTTGCCTATAACAAGTGCCATCAGATAAAAGATAACACATTGTAACTAAAATTGTTTTCTTTTGTCAGAAGGCAATTGAGGACAAGATCTTAGGGCAAAGTAAAAAAAAAATGGTGTCTTCCTCAGGGTACTTCTCACCTCCACCCAGGACCTCCCTGTCTGTCTGGCTCTAAACCTTGTCTCCCTCTACCCCTGTACCCTCTGCACTGGAGTTCCTGCCTGCTCTCTCCTCCTATCTCTGGACTCGCTAGTGATATACAGGCTAGTACAGGTCAGGCTCCACTGAAGTGACAAATGGCACCACAGTCTCAGTATCTTATGGCAGCAAAGGTCTATTTCCTGCTGAATTACATATTACAACAACCCTCAAATGTCAGCGGCTTCCCAGGTGGCTCAGTAAAGAACCTGCTTGCCAGTGCAGGAGATGTGAGAGATATGGGTTCGATCCCTGGGTCGAGAAGATCCCCTGGAGGAAGGCATGGCAACCCACTCCAGTATTCTTGCCTGGAGAATCCCATGGACAGAGGAGCCTGGTTGGCTACAGTCCATAGGGTTGCAAAGAGTTGGACACGACTGAAGCACCTTAGCAAAGGTCAATGGCAGCATGGCTCCACATTCATCTACCCCCAGATCCAGGCTGATGGAGCAACCTCTATTTGAGATATCTCTGGTCTCATGGCAGAGGGAAAAAGAGCATGTTGACTCACGCATTGGCTCCCCAAGCTTCTGCTTAGAAGTGATGCTCACTGTTTCTGCTCACCTTTCATTGGTCAGAGCAAAACCTGTCTTGTCAACTAAGCTTGATGTTGACAGGACAGAGGAGAATAAGAAGAGTGGCAGAAACTTGTGGTCAGTATTACAGCTAACCACACTCTCGATCATAATATTTTCATTTCCATTATTGTTCAATTGCTCAGTCGTGTCTGACTCTTTGTGACCTCATGCACTGCAGCATGCCAGGCTTCCCTGTCCTTAACCACCTCTCAGAGCTTGTTCAAACTCATGTCCATAGAGTCGGTGATGCCATCTCATCCTCTGTCGTTCCCTTCTCCTCCTACCTTCAATCTTCCCCAGCATCAGGGTCTTTTATGATGAGTTAGTTCTTTGCATCAGGTGGCCAAATTACTGGAGCTTCAGCTTCAGCATCAGTCCTTCCAATGAACACCCAGGACTGATCTCTTTTAGGATGGACTTGTTTGATCTCCTTGCAGTCCAAGGGACTCTCAAGAGTCTTCTCCAACACCACAGTTCAAAAGGATCAGTTCTTCGGCACTCAGCCTTCTTTATGGTCCAACACTCACATCCATACATGACTACTGGAAAAACCGTAGAAACAAAGAAAGTGAAGTCGCTCAGTCATGTCTGACTCTTTGCAATTTCACAGACTGTAGCCAGCCAGGCTCCTCTGTCCATGGGATTTTCCAGGCAAGAATACTGGAGTGTGTTTCCATTTCCTTCTCCAGGGGATCTTCCTGGCCCAGGGATCAAACCCAGGTCTCCCACACTGTAGGCAGACTCTGTACCATCTGAGCCACCAGGGAAGCCCAAAGCTATGGCAAAACCATAGCTTTGACTATATAGATTTTTGCTGGCAAAGTAATGTCTGCTTTTAATACACTCTCCAGGTTTATCATAGCTTTTCTTTCAAGGAGCAAGCATCTTTTAATTTCAAGGCTGAAGTTACCACCTGCAGTGACTTTGGAGTCCAAGAAAATAAAGTCTGTCACTGTTTCCATTGTCTCCCCATCTATTTGCCATGAAGTGATGGGCCTCAATGCCATGATCTTAGTTTTTTGAATGTTGAGTTTTAAGCCCTTTTTTTCACTCTCCTCTCCCACTTTCATCAAGAGGCTCTTTATATAAGTGATGTGTTGCTAAAGAAGACTCTTGAGAGTCTCTTGGACTGCAAGGAGATCAAACCAGTCAATCATAAAGGAAATCAACCCTGAATACTCATTGAAAGGATAATTCTGAAGCTGAAGCACCCATATTTTGGTCACCTAATGTGAACAGCTGACTCATTGGAAAATTCCCTGATGCTGGGCAAGATTGAGGGCAGAAGGAGAAGAGGGTGTCAGAGGATGAGGTGGCTGGATGGTATCACTGATGGCAATGGACATGAATGTGGGCAAACTCCGGGAGATGGTGAGGGATAGGGAGGCCTGGCATGCTGTAGTCCATGGGGTTGCAAAAAGTTAGACATGACTGAACAGCAGCAGCAAGTGATATGCAAAGACACTCCTTTTGTTTATTTGGCCGCACTGTGTTACTTGCAGAACCTTACTTCCCAGACCAGGGATGGAACCTGCGTCCTCTGCAGTGACAGCACAGAGTCCCAACCACTGGACTACCAGGGAATTCCCTTTTATAAAAATATTCTCCTTTTAGAGATAAAGCTAAAGTCTCTTTGACCACCCTCCCTCAACTCTAGTCCTTTTGATCTGGATGTATCTGCTGTTACCTTCTTTGGGGAGTGCAGGGTTGGTTTCTCAACCCTTTAAAACCTGTTTCTAGGCTTTCACATGTACAGATAGGCACCTACAGAAAATACAGAGTGTTATTTTGTGGGATGGCTTAGCTGTATATTGTATATAACAGAGATTATTCTGTACCTGTTGTACCACTTGAGTTTTTGTTTTTTCACTCAACAATGTATCTTAGAAATCCAGCCTAGCAAACCATATAGATTCCTCTTGCTCTTTTTAGCTACTGCATGGTAATCCATGGGATGGCTCTATTATAGTTCTTAGCCATTCCCTACAAATTTGTAGTGAATGTATCTGCATGTGTCCCCTTCTGCATGTGTGATTCTCATTGATAGATTCAAGAATGACTGAATCTATCCTTGGCCTGACACAATTTTCCACATTAATAGATACTGTAAAGATTCCTGTCTGGGCTTCCCTGGTGGTCCAGTGGTTGGAAGTTTGCCTATCAATGCAGGGGATATGGGTTTGATCCCTGGTCTTGGAAAACCCCACGTGCCATGGGGCAACTAAGTCTGGGCACTGCAACAAAGAGTGGCCTCTACTCGCCACAACTAGAGAAAGCCCACACGTAGCAATGAAGACCCAGCACAGCCAAAAATGAATAATAACAATAATAATTAAAAAAATGACTGTCCCATCCCCTCCTTTTCCCCAGCAGATCTCAGCTGGGAGGGAAGTAGTTGGATTGTAACCACCAATCCCAAAAGCAAAAAGAAAATTGATTTTGAAAGAAAATTGAAAATTGCTTAACACCTGGTTGCATGGGACATAATTGACTGGCAGGTCTGTATTTTAACGGGAAATGTCCTTAACTCAAATGAACCTCTTCAAGAATCAGCTGAGGAGTTGGGGCAGGCTGCAATGTTACTGGTGTGTTACCTCTAACATCCTTACCTTCATCTAGCAAAGTAAAGGACACCAGAGTCAGCAGACTGGCTCCTCTTTCCCAGGTTGCCAAGGCTTGCTATTGGCTACATCACCTCCTGCTCCAACATTGCAGCTTGTTTCTTGCAAATGGCTGTACAAGGTTGACTCTGATAAGGCAGTACCTGGGGTTTAGTTTCAAAGCACTTATTGCAGGGAAAAACCCACAAGTGTGGGTCTGACCTCCTTATTGTGAAACAACTCCCTGCTTTGTCATCACCAAAGGATAGAGCAGTTTTAATTTTAAGTTGAAGAGACATTGCATTCTGGGTTTGTTACTGAAGCTTCTGAGAAGAGGCAGAGTGATGGAAGACACATAATCTAGAACCAGTTGGAGGCCCAGCATTTATTTAACCTCCTAAGCCCTCAGTTTTCTTGACTTGAAATGGGGATAATCATGTTGAGCACATCTGGGTGTTTGTGTAAAGCAGGCTGAATCAATGTAAGTTGTGATTAGGTATCTGCTGTTCAGTTGGACAGTTACAGACAAGCTGGTTACCAGACTCATAGCTTATCCCCTGGCGGGGATAACAAGCTGTTTTTGTGCTCAGGAATTCTCTATTCAAAAAGAATATACATTGTTCTCTTTGGGTATTTTTGCCCCAGTTTCCCAAATTCACTCCTCTAATATAGGGAAAGGAATGGATTTTGTTGCTAAAACAGGCTTGGTTTAGGCACAAAGGAAAGAGAGGGTTGAGCATTTATTGACCTCTTATATGTGACAGGTATTTTATGAAGTGTTTTGTAGGTGACATTTCATTGTATTCTCATAATCTTATTTTATTAAGTATAGGATATTGACTCCCAGTTTTGTTTTTGCTGTTCAGTCACTAAGTTGTGTCTGACTCTTTGTGACTCCAGGGACTGCAGCACTCCAGGCTTCCCTGTCCTTTACTGTCTCCCAGACTTTGCTCAAACTAATGTCCATTGAGTCAG
The DNA here is from genome assembly GCF_023699985.2 of Odocoileus virginianus. Lineage (NCBI taxonomy): Eukaryota > Metazoa > Chordata > Mammalia > Artiodactyla > Cervidae > Odocoileus > Odocoileus virginianus. The sequence goes on from NC_069684.1 coordinate 24,849,188, forward strand.
TGATGCCATCTAACCATCTCATCCTCTGTCACCCACTTCTCCAAGGAGAAACTAAAGAGCCTTTTAATGAGGGCAAAAGAGGAGAGTGAAAAAATTGGCTTAAAACTCAACATTTAAAAAAATAAGAGGATGGCATTTGGCCCCATCACTTCACGGCAAATAGATGGGTAAAATGTGGAAACAGTGACAGACTTTATTTTCTTGGGCTCCAAAATCTGTGTGGGTGGTGACCACAGCCATGAAATTACTCCCAGTTTATAGATTAGGACACTAAAGCTGGCTTGACCCAGGAACTTGTTCAAAAGGAAACAGCTGATAAGAGGTGGGACTTGAAGTAGAAGCCAAGTTTGTCTGAGTACTCAGCAATCCCTTCCCCTCCATCCACAATCCCATTCCTTGTGCAATAACCCGAAGCTGATTGCCCATCTTTAAGAAGTATTTCTAGGATGTACTGGACTGGGAGAAGTCAATTCATTATCCACCTGTGAGGTCTCACCATAGAAGGGTGCCACCTTCTCTGAAATTAGACCCTTCTCCTGTGGCTTGCCGAGCCTGCTGTAGCTCCTCCTGTGTAGTGCTGAGCAGACACCAAAAGTGTCTGAACCTACGTTGGATTAAAGTGATCCTGTTTTTAATAGGCACAGGTGATTGTAAAAGCAAATGGCAATCATCTCTGGAGGAAGATAGTATCATCCTAGACCTCACACCATTTTCACATTTAGTTTTTCAGATACCAGGCCTATGAGAAGAGAGAAACTAGCAATAGAAACCTACAGAAACAACAGGTAAAAAGAAAGGAAGCCACAGACTATAAAATAGCTCTGCTTATTATGTCCAAGTAAAGTCTATATACATATATTTATAAATATAATCTATATAAATAGAATATATACATCTTTATATAATGGCAACCCAATCCAGTACTCTTGCCTGGAGAAGTCCCTAGAACAGAGGAGCCGGGCAGGCTATATAGTCTGTGGTGTCACAAAGAGTCATACATGACTTAGTGACTAACACAATATGTAACTACAATCTATAAATCTAAAATATATAAATCTGTAGATTTATAAATCTACAGATTTGAACATTTGAGGCAACAAGGAATAATCTATAATTCAGAAGTTAAAAAAAACCTGGAATTGTAAAAAGTAGCATATATACATAGATTATTAATCAAGCAAAGTTTAGAACTGAAAAATGCAACAAATCAATGGGTGGGTTTAATTTCACACTGGGCACACTTGAGAGAGGATCTGTGGGCTGGGATATAGATCAGAAGAAACTATTCAGAAGTACAAAGAAACAAAAGGATAGAAAATACAGAAGGGGGTCCAGAGACTTTGAGGATTCAGTGAGAAAGTTGTGGCAAATATGCAGCTGGTGTTCCGGAAGGAACGGAGGCAGAAGCAATATTTGAACTTGTAATAGCTGAGAATTTCCTAAAATAATTGAATGAGTAAATGTCATATATTAATGCATATATATGGAATCTAGAAAAATGGTACTGATGAACCTATTTGCAGGGCAGGAATAGAGATGCAGACATAGAGAATGGACTTGTGGACATGGGCAGGGGGAAGGAGAGGGTGGGATGAACTGAAAGAGCAACATTGACATATATGCACTACCATGGGTAAAATAGCTAGCTAATGGGAAGCTGGTGTATGGCACAGGGAGCTCAGCTTGTTGCTCTTTGATGACCTAGGTGGGTGGGATAGGGGTTGGGAGGGAGTCTCAAGAGAGAGGCAATATATGTATGCATATGGCTGGTTCATGTTGTTTTACAGCAAAAACTAACACAATATTGAAAAGCAGTTATATTCCAATTAAAATGACTATAAAAAGTATTTTATACTTTCCACTATACTTATCTTTATATGTATATTTTGGGCAAAATCTCTAAAATACTGATGCAAAAGGGGTGATCAACAATGCCATATCTTGACTCTCTGAAAAGACTAATAAAATTGATCATTATCTAATGAGACCAATACAGAAAAAAGTGCAAGAGTAAATTCTAGAAATAAAAAAGGGACTCCAGCACAGATCCTAGAGATATTTAAAAAAAAACAAGGGGACATTATGAACAACATACTATCCCAAATTTGAAAATTTAGATGCAATTTGTAAATTCCTAGAAAAACACAACTCACCAAACTGACAGAAAAGGAAAGAGAAAAATGAGATTAGTTTTGTAACTAATAACAAATATTAAGTCTACAATGAAAAGCCTTCAAAAAAAGATAAACAAAACAAAAATCTCCTGGCCCAGATGCCTTGACTTACTTTATATTCAGGGATTAAACACATTAATCTTATGTAAACTGTCCTAGAGAATATAAAAAGTAGGCATACTCTTTCTGCGAGGTTAACTTAATTATAAAATAAAATCTCAAAAAAATTGCAAAGTGAAACATTCAGGCTACAAAAGTCTTACTCATGGATATAGAAACAAAGCATTTCTAAAAAACATTTGGCAAGCAGAATCCAGAAATATTAGAAAAAAGCATACTATATCATGATCATATATATATGACAGTTTAATACTAGAAATGCAAGATAGTTTAACATTGCAGAATTAATCAATATAATTTATCACATTAATGGATTCAATGAAAGAAACTGATTATCTTAATAGATGCAAAAAATTAAATATTATTTATGAAAGCTGTCTCAGCAAATTTAGAATAGAAGGAAACTTCTTGAACTCAATAAATGGCATTTATAAAAATATCATCCTTAATAGTAAACATTAAACTTTTTTCCTTACTAGGAATAGGACAAGAGTTGCTCATGTTGTTTTTAATCAACATTGTATGCGTGGTCCTAGGCAATGTAAAAGACAAGTATAAAACCAATCAGAATTGGAAAAGAAGAAATAAAATAGTTATTACTTGCAGATGCTATATTCCTGCATGCAGATTCTCAAAGAATCTACAGGGAAAGTACTAGAGTTAATAAGATAATTAACAAAGTTATTATTTAAAAAAATTAATTGTATTTTAATATATAGACAATAATCAGAAAATGAAATAAAAATAATTCATTTAAGTAGCATAAAATATAAAATACATAGGAACAGGAAATAGCAAGAGAGTGAAAAGAACTCACAGAATGAGAGAAAATATTTGTTAAACTTAAATCTGATAAGGGATTAATACTCAGAATTTAAAGAACTCCTACAACTCACTCCCACACACATCCACAAACACCCACCCACCCACACACAATTTAAAAATGGGCAAAAGACATTTCTCCAAAGAAGGTATACAAATGGGCAATGAGCACAGAAAAGATGACCAATACCTTTTGTGTGTGTTAGTCACTTAGTCATGTCCAACTCTCTGAGACCCCATGGACTGTAGCCCACCAGGTTCCTCTGTCCATGGAATTCTCCAGGCATGAATACTGTCCATTTCTTTCTCCAGGGGATTTTCCCAATCCAGGGATTGACCCACATCTCCTGCACTGAGGCAGATATTGGGAAAATACAAATTGAAACTACAATGAGGTACTACCTCACACCTATTAGGATAGGTTATCAGGAAAAAAAAAAAGAAAGAAAGAAAAAAGAAAAAATAACAAGTGTTGGCAAAGAAATGGAGAAACAAGAACCCTGTGCATTGCTGGTGGGAAAGTAAAAATGGTGTGGTTGCTGTGTAAAATAGTTTTCTGGGGCTGATGCCACTCTTAGGTGAAAACTCAATAGAGTGTATGTCAAACAGTTATCTGTAAACCAATTTTCACAGCTGCATTATTCACATAGCTGAAAGGTGGAAGCAGTCCAAATGTCCATCAACAGATAAAGAAAGTGTGATATTATATATACACACACATACAGAAAATAGAATATAATTATTCAGCCATAAAAATCCAGCACTGAGGACTCTGCAGTGGGAGAGACCTCGTTTCAAAGATTGGTTATTTCATGCAGTTTGACTACATAGCTTCTCTTTGGTATCATTTTTAACTAAATAAAGTCAAAGAGTTTTGCATCAAAAAAAAGAAAAGGAATGAAATTCTGACACATGCTACAACATGGAAGGATCTAGAAAACATTAAGTTAAGCAAAATAAGTTATGACGTACGTGGAGCAATCGAATTCACAGAGATGAGAAAGTGGAAAAGCGGTTACCAGAGCTTGAGGGACGGTGGAATGGGGAACAATAATTAACCATTATTGCTTAATGGGTACATAATTTCTGTTTGGGATGATTAAAACGTTCTAGAAAATGTGGACTAATAGAAATAAAGACTTATACACTGTTGAGGGGATGCATAATAAATTGATGTAATGCTTTAGAAAATATTATTAGTTTGGCATTGTCTAGCAAAGTTAAGACATGCATACCCTATGACCCAGAAACCCTGCTCCTAGGTATATATCCAAGAGCAGAGGTTTTCAAAGCATGGTCCATGGACCCCTGGAGATACCCAGGCTCCTTTCAGGAAATCTTCAATGTCAATACTGTTCCAGGTAGCAGTGCTAAAGAATCTGCCTGCCAATGCAGGAGACACAAGAGACTCGAGTCCATCCTTGGGTTAGGAAGATCCCCTGGAGAAGGAAATGGTAACCCACTTCAGTATTCTTGCCTGGGAAATTCCATGGACAGAGAAGCCTGGGAAGCTATAGTCCATGGGGTCTCAAAGAGTCAGATACGACTGAGCGACTGAGCATGCCTTCTTAATGGTATTAAGGTATTATTTGCCTTTTTCCATGTTCTTGGCATTTGCACTGATAGTACAAAAGTGATGGTGAGTAAAAATGCAAGAGACTGTGCCTAAATCAAAGCAGTGCCATTATCAGTCATATTCTTCACCACCACACACTTGCAGTTTAAAAAAAGTCACTAGTTTCACATAGAGTGTCCGTGATGAAGAAGTAGAAATTATTAATTTTATTAAATCTTGACATCTGAGCAGACATCTTTTTTACATGCTGTGTGATGAAATGGGAAGGACACGTGTGAGAAAGCACTGCTGTGGCATGTCCATGTTCAATGGTTCTCTTGAGAAAAAATGCTGTGTGTGCAATTGTTTGAGTTGTGAGCGAAGTAAGTTGGGCTTTTTTTTGCACCTTGTGGGATTTTAGTTCCTTGACCAGTGATCAACCTGAGCCCCTATCAGCGGAAGCACAGAGTCCTAACCATTGGATAGCCAGGGAATTCCCAGGGCTTTTTTTTTTTTTTTAAATGAAACTTTTACTTGGAATAACAATTGGAAGACAAAACCATCGTTATTCAAGTTGGAACATTTGCCAAATGTGTTTTAAAAAATGAATGACGAAAGGCTCTCACTTCAAAGAAAGCAATAGTCAGTAGTTACTGCCGATAACAAAACTTTGAGCTTTCAAGCTAAACCTAAAATTTTTGGAAAACTTGTATCTACCAATATGACTTTGTCAACTTCCTACTATGTGCTTTTCTGATGATATCAGTAGGGATATTAGCAAATGTGATTTTGGGGAATATTGTATAGTGAAACATGTTAACGTTTGGAAGATCTATCTGCACAGCTCTATAAAATAATATTTTCCAAAAGACCACCATGATGTTACAAAATTACAAGTAGGTTAAAGATCTATCCAAAGTACAAGATCAACCAGTGGATTTTAATATAATAGAGCTCAAAGAGTTCATTGAGTAGTTTCAGACTCCACAGTCCAATTAACCTTTGAAAACTGCCACTTGGGGACTCCCCTAGCGATCCAGTGGTTAAGACTGTGCATGTCCATTGCAGGAGACATGGGTTCCATCCCTGGTTTCAAACTGGGATCCCACACACTGCAAGACATGGCCAAGAAAAAAAAAAAAAGCAAACCAAACAATTAATTTCAAAGGCTAGGAAAATTCTTCTCTCTCTTATAACTACATATCTCTGTAATAGTGATTTTCTCCTTTAAACTAAACAGCATACTCCAATAGATCAAAAGTTTGTTGTTACTTATAAATTAATAAATATTAATATATAATTCATTGGGTTGGCCAATTCTGTGGTGTAAATATTCCTACCATGACCAGTTTCAAGTAACCAACATGACTACAGAATGTAGTGTCAGCTCTCACAAACAGTCTGGCTCCAGACCACTAATATAATCCACACTTTTCTCGTGGTTCTTCTATAGGTTTTATGAGACTAAAAATTTGAAAGAACACTGCCCTAGAAAAATGGCACTATCTGGCCATCAGGAGACTTGTTCTGTGCCCCCCAGACTCATAGGAACCACAGCTACAAGGGCTTCCCTGGTGGCTCAGATGGCAAAGAATCTGCCTGAAATGTGAGAGGCCTGGCTTCAATCCCTGGGTTGGGAAGATCCCCTGGAGAAGGGCATGGCAACCCACTCCAGTATTCTTGCCTGGAGAATTCCCATGGACAGAGGAGCCTGGCGGGCTACAGTCCATAGGATCACACAGAGTTAGACACGACTGAGCACTTAAGCACAGCACAGCCACATGCAACACAGATGATTCTTAAAAACATTAACTGTATTGGGGAAAAGCAATCAGACTCAGATGAATACATGCTATAGGATTCCATTTATGGAAAGCATGGAATTTATTATAACTAAATTGACTATAAACCATTTCATTTATTTTTAATGTAATTTTTCATGTTTGTGTTACAGTTTATAATAAGAACTTTAAAAAAATGTAATTATACAGAACACGTAGCTCTCCTATGTTTTGATTGGTAGACATCCCGTCTTCTTGGCTTAAGCCCTACCCAAATATAGTCCTGCCAAATAAAAGTTTGCTCTGTTCTATCTACCACGCCCTTTCCTTGCCACATTCTTTGTTTCAATGCAGAACAGTTTCCTGGAATTCCTCTACTTTAGTTTCAAGGTCATTGGAAAACACTTTTCTCTGAATTGCCTGCTTGAAATCGAATGTCTTTACTTGTGGCAAGCAAAACTACTAAAAAAGAAGAACTAAAGAGCCTCTTGATGAAAGTGAAAGAGGAGAGTGAAAAAGTTGGCTTAAAACACAACATTCAAATAACTAAGATCATGGCATCCGGTCCCATCACTTCATGGCAAATAGATGGGGAAACAATGGAAAGAGTGACAGACTTTATTTTTGGGGGATCCAAAATTACTGCAGATGGTGACTGCAGCCATGTAACTAAAAGACACTTGCTCCTTGGAAGAAAAGCTATGACCAACCTAGACAGCATATCAAAAAGCAGAGACATTGCCTTTTAAAAGTCCGTCTAGTCAAAGCTATGGTTTTGCCAGTAGCCATGTGTGGATGTGAGAATTGAAAAGAAAGCTGAACGCCGAAGAATTGATGCTTTTGAACTGTGGTTTTGGAGAAGACCCTTGAAAGTCCCTTGAATTGCAAGGAGATCCAAATCAGTCAATCCGCAAGGAAATCAGTCCTGAATATTCATTGGAAGGACTGATGCTGAAGCTGAAACTCCGATACTTTGGCAACCTGATGCGAAGAACTGACTCACTGGAAAAGACCCTGATGCTGGGAAAGATTGAAGGCAGGAAGAGAAGAGGATGACAGAGGATGAGATGATTAGATGTCATCACCAACTCAATGGACACAAGTTTGAGCAAGCTCCGGGAGTTGGTGATGGACAGGGAAGCCTGGTGTACTGCAGTCCGTGGGGTTGAAAAGAGTTGGACATGACTGAGAGACTGAACTAAACTAAAAATAAGACTACAGTGTGCTGCTTCTTTAAAGTGAAGCTACTTAGTCATATCTGACTCTTTGTGACCCCACGGACTGTAGCCTACCAGGCTCCTCCATCCATGGGGTTTTCCAGGCAAGAGTGGTGGAGTGGGCTGCCATTTCATTCTCCAGGGGACCTTCCCAACCCAGGAATTGAACTCGGGTCTCCTGCATTGCAGACAGACGCTTTACCATCTGAGCCACCAGGGAAGCCTACTGATTCTTTAACTTAACCATATATTGCAGGCATCTTCCTATGTCAGCATTTTTTAACAGCTACAGGGTATTTCATTATATGATATGCTACAGTTTGTTGAGCCAGCCCTCCATTTGTAGATATCTAGATGGTTGGTTCTTAATTTTTTGGCTTAAAGAATAAGCAAAGTCATGGTCTTTATCTCAGTGGACTGAGCTCTATTGGAATGGATCCCTGGTCTAGCCACTGAGCATTGTACTAATAGCTCCAGGTCAGTGCTCTGGATGTAGCATATGCTTGATAGAATGACTGTGGAATGAATGAATGAAGATGATCTGAATGAATCATATTTATTAGCATTCTTCCTGGAAGCCCCTTAGGCAAAGGGGCAGATGGGCAATGAGCAGAGCCCAGTGGTAAAAGAACTGAATCAGAGTGGATTTAAATCCTAACTCTCCACATGTGTGACTTGAGGTAGCTATTTAATCCCTCTTTACTTCAGTGTCCTCATCCATAAAATGGGTACAGTTATGGCACCTGCTTCATAGGACTCTTTGAGGGTTAAACAAACGAGTACATGTAAAGGTCTCAGCATGGGTCTAGAATGTCAGCATTCATTAAAGGGTAGAATGTGATCATCATCTCAGTTCATCTAGGTATTAAAATGCAGCATGCATGATACCTCTTGGTAACCAGGAGGTTACATGACATGGAAACCAGGTCCTTCTGGCTCCTGCTTTTGTGGTGATTGCTGTTCATTTGATTTGCTTTTTTAACATCAATTTTGCTTCTGAGGAATCAGCTACCCCCTTAAGGAGAGTATTTATACTCATAGTCTATCACCATGGAGATTGTCAACAGTAGGGAATCCAAGATCACATCACCTCTTTCTGGAGACTGAAAGTGGACTCTCAGTGCCCTTTAATCCTGTGAATTTAGCTGGGTGTCATCTACATTCTGACTGCTGAAAAGAAAAAAAGGCACTCCAAACAGCAGCTTCATAACATCTCCCACCTCGAAAACTTAAACTGTGTCAAGTCAAAGAAGCTTGGGACAAATGCAATTTCTTACTGCCATAAGTCCACAGTCATTCTCCACACCAAGTTGGAAGATTGAGACCAAGTATTCAACCAGAGTGCTCACTGGAAACTGGACAGAGGAGAGGAGGAAGGTAAGAAAAAAGAAGGTGGACAGAGGGCTCAGAAGGAGACCTGGCAGGGAGGACGAGTGAGGGCATTGTGTGCATGTGTGCTCAGTCACTCTCTGTGACGCCATGAATTGTAGCCCGCCAGGTTCCTCTGTCCATGGAATTTTCCAGGCAAGAATGGAGTGGGTTGCCATTTCCTACTCCAAGGGATCTTCCCAACTCAGAGCTCGAACCCTTGTCTCCTGCATTAGCAGGCAGATTCTTTACCACTGTACCACCCAAGGGTATTACTATTTCTAAATCAAGGGCCTCAAATATTTGAATCTTAAGAAGGTGGCATTAGGGACTCTATGCAGATAGACTCCCTAACACAGAGGAGTTACATTCAAGCAGTCATCAAAATCCCCATTTATATCTTGAAAACATCATAGTACAGGAGTCAATAAGGTTGTGCCTTGAAGTTCTGTAGTCAGTGGAGTGTTTCTAGGCATCAGATGTTCTCTGTTCCTAACTCAGCTTCATCTTGATTTGAAGAACATCTGCCCTCCCTGGGCGGGCCCTTCCGGATGTATTACCTGCCAAAGCAGGCTTGCCGCTCCTTGTCTTGATGGCCAGGGATGAGCTGCTGCCCTCCAGCACCTGATCCGCACCTTTGCCCTGCTTGTTCATGTCACCATTCACTTTCAAAACGGAGCAGGTGTGCTCCTGGTGTTCCCATGTGTCTTAAAGACCAGCTCAAAGTACTTGCCTAAATTGACCTGCATAAAACTGGGTATCTTCATTTGTGGCAATCAAGACTGACCCACATAAGTTTCTGCAGAGATATCTAGGCATCTTCATATCTTCTTGGAAAACAGGCAATGAAAAGAAGGTGAGACAGGATTGGCAGCTTTGGTGTAAGTGTGGGGAAGGTTAATAGTGACTTCTGAGAACTAGAAGAGGCTCTTTTCATGCGGGAACCTTAGCATTTGTCACCCTTCTGGTCAGACATGGCTTTTGGCCATTTTTAACTCTGACTGCACTTGTCTTTGTTTGTGGAGTAGGTGTGCGTGTAATCCAAGAGCAAGAAAGACTGGTTAAGCAATCCCATTGGGCTCCCGTAGACAAAGCAGTACCTGGGGATATTATGGGCTGATCCTACACCGAGAGGAGATTGTATAAAGAAAGCAGAGTTGGAGCAATTTCAGAAAGATGGCAGACTAAGAAGTTCCAGGCCCCTTGTTTTCCCATGGAAACACTTAAAAAGCAACTATTAGCCTAATTGAAACAAATATATGGGAGCTCTGGAAAGCAAAGGTCTATACCAAAAAAATCAAACGCCCATTTTAGAAAAAGCCACATTCAAAATAGTAGGAAACTCCATGGTGTTTTCCCCTGCCCTCCCCCCATTCCTGTCCCAGCACAGCATGGTGCAGTGTGGGAGAAGCAGTGGCCCAGTCCCAGTTCCCTCCCTGGAACACAGAGGGAGTGGAGCAACACTGTAACTTGTCTGGAAGCTGCCTGAAGGATTGGTCTCTGTTTTGCTAACTCAGAGGTCAAATGGGATAAAGTAGGTAGTTCATATTTCAGGCTAGTAAGAGCTTGGAAAGCAGCAGTGGTCAACAGTTAGTGAAAGCTGCAGGGGACTACAAACTTGCAAAGGTCTGGGGGTAAGAGATTATAGGTAGAGGAAGGCAACAGAGCATCTAAGACTCTGAAAAGGAACCAGAGATGGGCTTCTTGGAAAAATTAAGGAATTTTAAAGCAGCTATGTATACAAGGAGAAATAAAAAGCACACAGACACAGAGTCATAGGCAGGATGCATGCTCACGTTCAGAAAAGTCTTAAGAAGAATTAAAACCTTCTTACCTGACTCCAAGGCTCAGAACATGTCCACTACTTGGTAGAGATCTTTCCTTGTGTGGAGCCAGTCTGCAAAGCCCAGGAGAGATAGCTGTTTTTCTCTCAAGTGCTCAATGTTAAAAAAAAAAAAAAAAAAAAACCAACATAGACATAAAAAGAAACAAGAAAAGATGGTCCATTCAAAGGAAAAAAATTAAATGGAAGAAACAGTCCCTAAAGAAATACAGACAGCAGTAGTACCAGAGAAAAACTAAAAAACAAACAAACAAACAAAAGAAAAACCTGTCTTAAATATACTTAAAGAGCTAAAAGGAAATGTGGACAAAGAATTGAAGGAAATCAGGAAAATAATATATAAGCAAAATGAGAATATTAATGAAAGATAGAAATTCTAAAAAGGAACCAAACAAAAATGTGTGTGTGTGTGTGTGTGTGTGTGTGTGTACTCAGTCGCGTCTAACTCTTTGTGACCCCATAGACTGCCAGGCTCCTCTGTCCATGGAATTCTCCAGGCAAGAATACTGGAGTGGGTTGCCATTTCCTCTTCCAGGGGATATTCCTGACCCGGGGATCAAAGCTACATCTCCTGCATTCGCAGGCAGATTCTTTATTCCTGAGCCACCTGGGAAGCCCAAATGAAAATAATAGAATTGAAATATACTGTAACGTGTATGAAAAAAAATTCATTAGAGACATTCAAAAGTGGGTTTGAACAGGCAGAAGTAAGAATCAGAAAACTTGAAGATAGATTACTTGAAAATATTGAGCCTAGGTAGCAAAAAGAGGAATGAATGAAGAAAATTGAGCAGAGACCAAAGACTTGTGGGACACCCTCAAGCTGACCAATATACTGACTATGGGATAAATTAAAATAGAAAGGGGCAGAGAGATAATTTGAAGAAATAATGACTGAAAACTGCCAGACTAGATATGGATCTACAAATCCCAGAAGCTCAGTAGAGACCAAATAAGTTAAATCCCCAGATACTCACACAGAGACAATTATAATCAATCTGTTGAAAGTCAAAGAAAAAGAGAGAATCTTCAAAACAGCCAGAAAAAATGGACTCATCGTATGCAAGGGAGCCATAATAAGCTTATCATCAGATTTCTCAGCAGAAACTTTGCAGGTCAGAAAACAGTGAGGTGATATCTTTAAAGGGCTCAGTCCCCGCAAACCAAAAACTAAGCAAAACCAAACCCCACCCCCCAAAAACCCCATCCCTCTATTGACTGAGAATAGCTTAGCCAACAAAACTTTCCTTCAAAAGTGGAGAAATAAAAACATTCCCAGATAAACAGGAGCTGAGGGAGTTCATTACTGCTACATCCTCCCCACAGGAAGTGGTAATGGGAGTCCTTGAAGTTGGTATGGAGAAATGCTAAACAGTAACTTGAAATTATATGAAAATATAAAGACCCCTGGTAAAGATAAATGTACAAATATAGACACCATCATTATTATAATTTTGGTTTGTAGTTCCATTATTTTCTACACAATTAAAAAACACAAAAGCATTATATATTATAAATTCATGTTAATGGGTACACAGTATATCAACATGTAATTTGTGACATCAATAACATAAAATGAGGGAAGACAAAGCTATATCAGAGTGGGTTTTTATTAATGAGTTAAGGTAAGATAGTATGAATTTAAAATAGATGGTTAGGCAATTTGGATGGACATAGAGATTATCATACTGAGTGAAGTAAGTCACATAGAGAAATAGTATATGACATCCCTTATACACAGAATCTAAAAAGAAATGATACAAATGAACTTACTTACAAAGCAGAAACAGACTCACAGACTTAGAGAATGAATTTATGGTTCCCAGTGGGGGAAGGGAGGGGGGAATGGATAATTAGTGAGTGTGGGAATCAACATGTACACACTGCTATATTTAAAATGAATAACCAACAAGGACCTACTATATAGCACAGGGAACTCTGCTCCAGGTTATATGGCAGCCTGGATCGGAGGGGAGTTTGGGAGAGAATGGATACATATGTATGGATGGTTGAGTCCATTTGCTGTCCACCTGAAACTATCACATTATTAATCAGCTATACTCCAATATAAAATAAAGAGCTAAAATTAATTAAAAATAAGATAGATCATTATAAATTTAAGATGTTATGTATAATTCCCATGATAACTACAAAGAAAATCTCTCTAAAATATACATAAGAGAAAATGAGAAAGAAAAATAGGTCACTACTAAAAATTAAATAAACACAAAGAAAAGTAGTAATGGCGAAAATGAGGGGTAAAAAGCCCTATAAGACATAAAAGAAAACAAATAACAAAATGGTAAAAGTAAATAACAGTAATTACTTTATTTTTTTTTCTTTTTTTTTCCAGTAATTACTTTAAATGTAAATAGATTAAATGCTCATCAAAAGAGATTTGCGGAATGGGGAAAAAACAAGATTTTTTTTCATCCGCCACCTATCAGACTGTTTTTAGATCTAAGGACATGCAAAAGTTGAAAATAAAAGGCTAGAAAAAGATACTCCCTGCAAATATCAACTCAAAGAGAGTGAGGTGGCACTATATTAATTTCACAGAAAATGAAGTTTAAGTAAAAAAATGTTACAAGAGCCAAAGAAGGGCAGGGTATATTGAAGAAAGGATCATGAAGAAATAGAAAGTATGAATAGACATATAACTAGTAAGGAAATTGAATCAGTAATCAAAGAGCTCCCCAAAATAAAAGCCCAGGACTAGATGGTTTCACTGGTGAATTCTACTTAGCTTTTAACTACTTTAACATAGGCCTTCCCTGGTAGCTCAGCTACCAGGATCTGCCTGCAGTGTAGGAGACCCCCGTTCCATTTCTGGGTCAGGAAGATCCCCTGGAGAAGGGATAGGCTCCCACTCTAGTATTCTTGGGCTTCCTTTGTGGCTCAGCTGGTAAAGAATCCATCTGCAATGTGGGAGACCTGGGTTCGGTCCCTGGGTTGGGAACATCCTCAGGAGAAGGAAACAGCTACCCACTCCAGTATTCTGGCCTGGAGAATTCCATGGACTGTATAGTCCATGGAGTCACAAAGAGTTGGACATGACTGAGTGACTTTCACTTCACCTTAACATAATAAAGGCCACGTATGAAAAGCCCAGCTACAATCATACCCATGCAAAGGAATGAAGTTGGACACCTACCCCACACCATATTCAAAAATTAATTCAAAATGAATCAAAGACCTACATGTAAGGTCTTTAGGTCTATATGTAAGACCTAAAATTATAAAACTCTTAGAAGAAAACAGGAGAAAAGCTACATGACATTAAATTTGGCACTGATTTCTTGGATATGACACTCTAAACATAGGCAACAAGAGAAAAAATAGATAAACTGGACTTCACCAAAATTAAAAACTTTATGCATGAAAGACCTTATTAAAAAGAGTGGAAGCAGGCTCTTGCAGAGAGATATTTGCATATTTATATTCTTAACAGCATTATTCACAGGAACTGGAATGTAGAAGTAATTCAGTGAGAAATGGATAAGCAAAATAGAGCATATACATACCATGGAATATTACTCAATCTTTAAGAGAAATTATGAAATTAGGAAATTATGAAACACGCTACCAAGTAGAAAAACCTTGAAGACACTAAGCCAAGTGCAATGTTCAGTTCAGTTCAGTTCAATCACTCAGTCATGTCCGACTCTTTGCAACCCCATGGACTGCAGCATGCCTGGCCTCCCTGTCCATCACCAACTCCCGGAGTTTACTCAAACTCACTTCCATTGAGTCAGTGATTCCATCCAAAAATCTCATCCTCTGTTGTCCCCTTCTCCTCCCGTCCTCAATCTTTCCCAGAATCAGGGTCTTTTCAAATGAGTCAGTTCTTCACATTAGGTGGCCAAAGTATTGGAGTTTCAGCTTCAACATCAGTCCTTCCAGTGAATATTCAGGATTGATTTCCCTTAGGATGGACTGGTTGGATCTCCTTGCAGTCCAAGGGACTCTCAAGAGTCTTCTCCAACATCACAGTTCAAAAGCATCAATTCTTTGGTGCTCAGCTTTCTTTATAGTCCAACTCTCACATCCATACATGACTACAGGAAAAACCAGAGCCTTGACTAGACGGACCTTTGTTGACAAAGTAATGTCTCTGCTTCTTAATATGCTGTCTGGGTTGGTCATAACTTTTCTTCCGAAGAGCAAGTGTTTTAATTTCATGGCTGCAGTCACCATCTGCAGCGATTTTGGAGCCCCCAAAAATAAAGTCAGCCACTGTTTCGACTGTTTCCCCATCAATTTGCCATGAAGTGATGGGACCAGAAGCCATGATTTTAGTTTTCTGAATGTTGAGCTTTAAGCCAACTTTTTCACTCTCCTCTTTCACCTTCATCAAAGGCCTCTTTAGTTCTTCTTCACTTTCTGCCATAAGGGTGGTGTCATCTGCACATCTGAGGTCATTGATATTTCTCCCGGAAATCTTGATTCCAGCTTGTGCTTCTTCCTTTTGTATTTGGAACCAGTCTGTTGTTCCATGTCCAGTTCTAGCTGTTGTTTCTTGACCTGCATACAGATTTCTCAAGAGGCAGGTCAGGTGGTCTGGTATTCCCATCTCTTTCAGAATTTTCCACAGTTTGTTGTGATCCACACATTCAAAGGCTTTGGCACAGTCAATAAAACAGAAATAGGTGTTTTTCTGGAATTCTCTTGCTTTCTTGATGATCCAGCAGATGTTGGCAACTTGATCTCTGGTTCCTCTGCCTTTTCTAAATACAGCTTGAACATCTGGAAGTTTATAGTTCATGTATTGATGAAGCCTAGCTTGGAGAATTTTGAGCATTACTTTACTAGCACGTGAGATGAGTGCAATTGTGTGGTAGTTCGAGCATTCTTTGGCATTGCCTTTCTTAGGGATTGGAATGAAAACTGACCTTTTCCAGTCCTGTGGCCACTGCTGAACTTTCCAAATTTTCTGGCATATTGAGTGCAGCACTTTCACAGAATCATCTTTCAGGATTTGAAATAGCTCAACTGGAATTCCATCACCTCCACCAGCCTTGTTCATAGTGATGCTTCCTAAGGCCCACTTGACTTCACATTCCAAGATGTCTGGCTCTAGGTGAGTGATCACACCATCGTGATTATCTGCATCTTTGTACAGTTTTTCTGTGTATTCTTGCCACCTCCTCTTAATATATTATGCTTCTGATAGGTCCATACCATTTCTGTCCTTTATTGAGCTCATCTTTGCATGAAATGTTCCCCTGGTATCTCTAATTTTCTTGAAGAGGTCTCTAGTCTTTCCCATTCTATTGTTTTCCTCTATTTCTTTGCATTGATCACTGAGGAAGACTTTCTTATCTCTCCTTGCTATTCTTTGGAACTCTGAGTTCAAATGGGTATATCTTTCCTTTTCTCCTTTGCTTTTCACTTATCTTATTTTCACAGGTATTTTTGTAAGGCCTCCTCAGACAACCATTTTGCTTTTTTGCATTTTTTTTTCCCTTGGGGATGGTCTTGATCCCTGTCTTCTGTACCATGTCACAAACCTCCATCCATAGTGCAATGTTAGTCACCAAAAGACAAATACTGCATACTCCCACTTATCTGAGATACAGTGCGTGCGTGCTCGCTCAGCTGCTTTAGTTGTGTCCAACTCTTTTCAACCCCATGGACTGTAGTCCCCCAGGCTCCTCTGTCCATGGGATTCTCCAGGCAAGAATACTGGAGTGGGTTGCCATACCCTCCTCCAGGGGATCTTCCTGACCCAGGGGTGGAATCAATGTCTCATTATCTCCTGCACTGGCAGGCGGATTCTTTACCAATAGCGCCACCTGGGAAGATCTGAGGTACAGCAGTGTAGTCAAATTCATGAAAACAGAAAGTAGAATGGTGGTTGCCAGGGGCTGAGCAAGGGAAGAATGGAGAGTTGTTGCTTAAAGGGGACAGAGTTTCAGTTTGAGATGATGAAAAAGTCCTACAAATGGATGGAGGTGGTGGTTGCTCATCAATGTGAATGTAGTTAATGCCACTGAGCTGCACACTTAAAAGTAGTTAAAAATGGGACTTCCCTGGTGGTCCAATGGCTAAGACTTCAAGCTCCCAGGGGACCTGGGTTTTCATCCCTAATTAGGGACTCACCTAATTACGTGACTCAGTAGTAAAGAGCCTGCCTGCCAAAGCAGGAGAACCAAAAGATGACGGTTTGATCCCTGGGTTTGGACGATCCGCTGAAGAAGGAAATGGCAACCTGCTTCAGTATTCTTGCCTGGGAAATTCCACGGACAGAGGAGCCTGGCAGCCTACAGGCCATGGGGTCACAAAAGAGTTGGACATGACTTAGCGACTGAGTGCACACGCGCGCGCGCGCGCACACACACACACACACACACACACACACAAGGAACTAGATTCCACATGCTACAACTAAAAAGATTCTGCATGCCAAGACTAAAGATCCTTTGTGTTGCAACTAATACGCACTGCAGCCTAATAAAAATAAAAATAGTCAAAATCGTAAATTTTGTTATGCATCTTTTACTACAATGAATTTCAAAAAACAACCAAAAATTGTGATATAATAGGGTTTTTCTGGTGGCTCAGATGGTAAAAAATGCAGGAGACCTGGGTTCAGTCCCTGGATGGGGAAGATTCCCTGGATAAGTGAATAGCTACCCACTCTAGGATTCTTTTCTTTTAAAATTTATTTATTTTTTTATTGAAGGATAATTGCTTTACAGAATTTTGTTGTTTTCTGTCAAACCTCAACATGAATCAGTCATAGGTATACATATATCCCTTCCCTTTTGAACTTCCCTCCCATCTCCCTCCCCATCCCACCCCTCTAGGTTGATACAGAGACCCTGTTTGAGTTTCCTTAGCCATACAGCAAATTCCTGTTGGCAATCTGTTTTACATATAGTAGTGTAAGTTTCCATGTTACTGTTTCCATACGTCTTACCCTCTCCTCCCCTTTCCCCATATCTACAAGGCTATTCTCTATGTCTGTTTCTCCATTGCTGCCCTGTAAGTAAATTTTTCAGTACCATTTTCCTAGATTCCGTATATATATGTGTGTGTTAGAATAGAATATTTATCTTTCTCTTTCTGACTTACTTCACTGTGTATAATAGATTCTAGATTCATCCACCTCATTAGAACTGACTCAAAGGCATTTCTTTTTATGGCTGAGTAATATTTCATTGTGTATATACACCACAACTTCTTTATCCATTCATCTCTCGAATGACATCTAGGTTGCTTCCATGTTCTAGCTATTGTAAATAGTGCTGCAGTGAATAATGGGATACATGTACCTTTTTAAATTTTGGTTTCCTCAGGGTATATGCCTAGGAGTGGGATTGTTGGGTCATATGGTGGTTTTATTCGTAGCTTTTTAAGGAGTCTCCATACTGTCTTCCTTTGTGGCTCAGCTGGTAAAGAATCTGCCTGCAATGTGGGGGACCTGGGCTCGATCCCTAAGTGGGGAAGATCCCCTGGAGAAGGGAAAGGCTACCTACTCCAGTATTCTGGCCTGGAGAATGCCATGGACTGTATAGTCCATGGGGTCCCAAAGAGTCAGACACAACTGAGTGACCTTCACTTTCACTTCACTTTCATACCATCTTCCATAGTGGCTGTATCAATTTGCATTCCCACAAAGTGCAAGAGCATTCCCTTTTCTCCACACCCTCTCCAGCATTTACTGTTTGTAGACTTTTTGATGATGGCCATTCTGACTGGTGTGAGGTGATTGTAGTTGTACAATGATAACTCATTGTAGTTTTGATTTGCATTTCTCTAATAATGAGAGATGTTGAGCATCTTTTCATGTGTTTGTTAGCCATCTGTATGTCTAAACAGATAAATGTTTGTTTAGGTCTTTTTCCCACTTTTTGATTGGGTTGTTTGTTTTTCTGGTATTGAGTTGCATGAGCTGCTTGTGTATTTTGGAAATTAATCCTTTGTCAGTTGTTTCATTTGCTATTATTTTCTCCCATTCTGTAGGTTGTCTTTTCATCTTGCTTATAGTTTCCTTTGCTGTGCAAAAGCTTTTAACTTCAATCAGGTCCCACTTGTTTACTTTTGTTTTTATTTCCATTAATCTAGGAGGTGGGTCATAGAGGATCTTGCTTTGATTTATATCACCCAGTGTTCTGCCTATGTTTTCCTCTAAGAGTTTTATAGTTTCTGGTCTTACATTTAGGTCTTTAATCCATTTTGAGTTTATCTTTGTGTATGGTGTTAGGAAGTGTTCTAATTTCATTCTTTTACATGTCACTGTACAGTGTTCACAGCACCACTTATTGAAGAGGCTGTCTTTGCCACATTGTATATTCTTGCCTTCTTTGTAAAAAATAAGGTATCCATAGGTGCATGGGTTTATTTATGGGCTTTCTATCTTATTCCATTGGTCTATATTTCTGTTTTTGTGCCAGTACCAAACTGTCTTCATGACTGCAGCTTGGTAGTATAATCTGAAGTCAGGAAGGCTGATTCCTCCAGCTCCATTCTTCTTTCACAAGACTGCTCTGGTTATTCAGGGTCTTTTGTGTTTCCATATGAATTGTGAAATCTTTTGTTCTAGTTCTGTGAAAAATGTTATTGGTAATTTGCTAGGGATAGCATTGAATCTGTAGATGGCTTTTGGTAGTCATTTTCACAATATTGATTCTTCCTATCCAGGAACATGGACTATCTCTCCATTTATGTTGACTTCGATTTCTTTCATTAGTGTCATAATTTTCTGTGTACAGTTCTTTGGTCTCCTTAGGTAAGTTTATTCCTATATATTTAATTCTTTTTGTTACAATGGTGAATGGGATTGATCCCTTAATTTCTCTTTCTGAAGTTTCATTGTTAGCATATAGAAATGCAAGTGATTTCTGTGTATTGATTTTGTATCCTGCAAGTTTGCTAAATTCACTGATTAATTCTAGTAATTTTCTGATACTATTTTTAAGTATTTCTATGTACAGTATCATGTCACCTGCAAACAGTGAGAACTTTACTTCTTCTTTTCCTATCTGGATTCATTTTATTTCTTTTTCTTCTCTGATCACTGTAGCTAGGACTTCCAGAACTACGTTGAATAATAGTGGTGGAAATGGACATGCTCATCTTGTTCCTGGTCTTAGGGGGAACGCTTTCAGTTTTTCACCATTGAGAATAATGTTTGCTGTAGGCTTATCATATATGCCTTTTACTATGTTGAGGCAGTTCCATTCTATGCCCATTTTTTGAAGAGTTTTAACCATAAATGGGTGCTGAATTTTGTCAAAGCCTTTTTCTGCATTATTGAGATTATCATATGGTTTTTATCTTTCAATTTGTTAATATGGTATATCACATTGATTGATTTGTGTATGTTGAAGAATCCTTGCATCCCTGGAATAAACCCAACTTGATCATGGTGTATGAGCTTTTTGATGCATTGCTGAATTCTGTTTGCTAAAATTTTGTGGAGAATTTTTGCATCTATGTTCATCAGTGATATTGATGATGTAGTTTTCTTTTTTGTGTGTTATCTTTGTCTGGTTTTGGTATCAGGGTGATGGTGGCCTCCTAGAATGAGTTTGGAAGTGTTCCTCCCTCTGCAATTTTTTGAAAGAGTTTTAGAAGGATAGACATTATCTTTTCTCTAAATGCTTGATAGAATCCTCCTGTGAAGCCATCTGGTCCTGGGCTTTTGTTTGTTGAGAGATTTTTGATCACAGTTTCAATTTCAGTGCTTGTAATTGGGTTGTCCCTAATTTTTTTTCTTCCTGGTTCAGTCTTGCAAGATTAAATTTTTCTAAGAATCTGTCCATTTCTTCCAGGTTATCCATTTTATTGCCATATAGTTGTTCATAACAGTCTCTTATAATCCTTTGTATTTCTGCACTGTCTGTTGTAACTTCTCCTTTTTCATTTCTAATTTTGTTGATTCGATTCTCTCTTTTTTGCTTGATGAGTCTGGCTAACAGTTTGTCAATTTTATTTATCTTCTCAAAGAACCAGCTTTTAGTTTTATTAATCTTTACTGTTGTTTCTTTCATTTCTTTTTCATATATTATTACTCATATCTTTATGATTTCTTTTCTTCTAGTATTTTTGGGGTTTTTTTGGTTCTTCTTTTTCCAGTTGTTTTAGGTGTAAAGTTAGGTTGTCTATTTGATGTTTTTCTTGTTTCTTGAGGTAAGATTGTATCACTATAAACTTCCGTCTTAGAACTGCTTTTGTTGCTCCCCATAGGTTTTGAATTGTCATATTTTCATTGTCATTTTTTTCTAGAAAATTTTTAATTTCCCTTTTGATTTCTTCAGTAACCTGTTGGTTATTTAGAAACATATTGTTTAATCTCCATGTGTTTGTGTTTCTTACAGTTTTCTTCTTGTAATTGATGTCTAGTCTCATAGCATTGTGGTCAGAGAAAATGCTTGATACGATTTCAATTTTCTTAAATTTACTGAGGTTTGATTTGTGACCCGAGATGTGGTCTATCCTGGAGAATGTTCCATATGCACTTGAGAAGAAAGTGTATTCTTCTTCATTTGGATGGAATTTCCTGAAGGTATCAATGAGATACATCTCATCTAATGTATCATTTAAGACTTGTGTTTGCTTATTAATTTTCTGTTTTGACGATCTGTCCATTGGTGCAAGTGGCGTGTTAAAGTCTCCTACTATTAATGTGTTACTGTCAATTTCTCCTTTTATTTCTGTTAGTGTTTGTCTTATGTATGAGGTGCTCCTATGTTGGGTGCATAGATATTTACAATTGTTATGTCTTCTTCTTGGATTGATCCCTTGATCATTATGCAGTGTCCCTCCTTATCTCTTGTAATCTTTCTTCCTTATTTTAAGGTCTATATTGTCTGATATGAGGGTTGCTACTTCAGCTTTCTTTTGCTTCCCATTCGCTTGGAATATATTTTTCCATCCTCTCACTTTCATTTACATTTACATTTCATTTACATTTACATTTCATTTACACTCACATTTGCATTTAAAGTAATTATTGATATATATGTTCCTATTGCCATTTTCTTAATTGGGTTTTCTCAATTTCTTAATAGGGTTGATTTCGTAGGTTTTTTCCTTCTCTTGTATTTCTTTACTATATAAGTCCCTTTAACATTTGTTGCAAAGCTGGTTTAGTAGTACTGAATTCTCTTAACTTTAGCTTGTCTGAAAAGCTTTTTATTTCTCCATCAATTTCGAATGAGACCCTTGCTGGGTACAGTAATCTTGGCGGTAGATTTTTCCCTTTCAGTACTTTAAATATATCCTGCTATTCCCGTCTGGCCTGCAGAGTTTCTGTTGAATGTATGGCGTTTTCCTTGTGTGTTACTTGTTGTTTTCCCTTTGCTGCTTTTAATATTCTTTCTTTGTGTTTAGTCCTTGTCAGTTTGACTAGTATGTGTTTTGGTGTGTTTGTCCTTGGGTTTATCCTGTATGGGACTCCTTGAACCTCTTGGACTTAGATTGACTATTTCCTTTTCCATGTTGGGGAAATTTTCAACTATAATCTCTTCAAAAATTTTCTCATACCCTTACCTTTTCTCTTCTTCTTCTGGGACCCCTATAATTTGAATGTTGGTGTGTTTGAGGTCACTGAGACTGTTCTCAGTTCTTTTCATTCTTTTTACTTTATTCTGCTCTTCAGAAGTTATTTCCACCATTTTATCTTTCAGCTCACCAATTTGTTCTTCTGCTTCAGATATTCTGCTGTTGATTCCTTCCAGATTAGTTTTAATTTCAGTAATTGTGTTGTTTGTCTCTGTATGTTTATTCTTTAATTCTTCTAGATATTTGTTAATTGATTCTCGCATTTTCTCCATTTTGTTTTCAAGGTTTTTGACCATCTTTACTATCACTATTCTGAATTCCTTTTCAGATCATTTGCCTATTTTCTCTTCATTTATTTGGACTTCTGTGTTTCTAATTTGTTCCTTCACTTGTGTAGTATTTATCTGCATTTTCATTATTTGTTTTTTAACTTATTTTGTTTGAGTTCTCCTTTTCCCAGTCTTCAAGGTTGAATTCTATCTTTCTTTTGGTGCCTGCCCTCCTAAAATTGGTCCAGTGGTCTGTGTAAACTTCGTATAAGGTGAGATTTGTGCTGAGTTTTTGTTTGTTTGTTTTTTTCCTCTGATGGGCAAGGCTGAGTGAGGTGGTAATCCTGTCTGCTGATGATTGAGTTTGTATTTTTGTTTTGTTTGTTGTTTAGATGAGGCATCCTGCACAGGGTGCTACTGGTGGTTGGAACTCAAAGGGCTTGTGGATGCCTCTCTGGTGTTACTAGCAGTCAGCTTCCGAGCCCACTCATCGACAGAAACTCTCTCTCTGGGCTTCTATTGCGACTGCGATGGTGAGGCTCCAGAGGGCTTGGGTCACCTCTTCTGTGAGTCCCGAGGAGAAGCTTGAGGGTGCCCAGTGTCTCTTGTAGACACAAAACCAGTGCAGAGGCTGTTCTCACTCTACTGAGATGGGCCAATGCCATCCCAGGGTGAGTTGGGTAAAGCCCTGGACACCATGGAAGGCATGGTGGCCCTGGCGACTCCAGTATTCTTGCCCAGAGAATTCCATGGAGAGAGGAGACTGGTGGGCTACAGTCCATGGGGTTGCAAGGAGTTGGACACAATGGAGCTTCTAACACTCATTTTCAGGGGAAAGAAAGCGTAGAGCTGGGAAGAGTGAGAAACAAAGAAGAAAAAGAAAGGGACGAGCCAAGCAGAGGGAGGAGCGGCAGGGAGTGACGAGAGAAAGGGGACAGGTGTAGACCATGAGCGACAGGTGACACCAAACAGCTTTCCCAAGGGGTCTTGGACTGGCGTGCCAAGTCCCTGAATGTACTCCTTTTCAAGTACTGAAAGGGAGGGGGTACAGTCAAGCCCACATTGTGCAGGATGCCTACTTACCCTGTCTCTGCCCAGCTTCCAATGGTTGGGAACTGAGGGGATGCAGCAGAAGTTTGAGAAGGGGCATCACAGAAACTGTCCTGAAAAAAACATTTTTTTTTTTTCCAGTTCACAAAAGCCACTGAGAAACCCCCCCAGACCATTTACAGAAATGAGTACGTCCCATTCCCAGGCCACAGACCTGACCAGATCTCCAGGTGGTACAGCAAGAGGAGAGTTGAGGTAAGAGGGCTCAGGGCCCCACACTCTGCCTGGCCCCTTCCCAGTGCTCAGGAGACACTAAACAACCAGACTCTTTCTAGTCTCAGTTCTCTCTTGGGGACACAGGAGTGGTCTCATTAATACCCTCCCCAGCCAAGTGTGGTGCAGGGAGGCTGCTGATATCATTTACCCTTATTCACTGGGTGGGCAGATGTCCACCTGATCACAAGTGGGTGGCGTTTCCCTCGCTGGGTATCCCAGCACTTTTTCTGGGCCATTTTCCCCATCCTTCCACACCCTTCCAACAGGAGGTAGGCAAAGGATGTGTGAAACGTAGACATTGAGTTAGGGTGAGTGTAGTCAGGAATCACACAAGGCACTCCAAAAGTGAGTAGTGATGACGTTTGCATAGACAGTGTTTGTATCATATCACTGATGGCCAAGCATCCTGTTCTTTCGTATGAAAAGTCAAGGGCCATTCAGTTTGCTCTCA
This sequence comes from Odocoileus virginianus, assembly GCF_023699985.2. Classification (NCBI taxonomy): domain Eukaryota; kingdom Metazoa; phylum Chordata; class Mammalia; order Artiodactyla; family Cervidae; genus Odocoileus; species Odocoileus virginianus. The sequence goes on from NC_069684.1 coordinate 24,873,625, forward strand.
CTCGTTGAGCGCCTACTTGTGAGTGTGGTTGGGTTCCAGGCCCCCAGAGCAGGGAGCAGGGCACTGCAGCCTCAGAACCTGCCTCCCAGGCTCAAGACCACACACTGAGACATTTATTAAATTAGGTGAGAGAGTGTTGGAAGCTCAGAAATCCTGGCCCTTACAGAAACAGGAGAGAAAGCCTCCTCTTATATCAACCCTTTTGGGTGCCACCCACTAGGCTCAGCCTGGAGATAATAAGCCTGTAATTGTTCACCCACTGGGTGCACAAGTATGCCCTTTTCTCACTACAGTCTGGGTGCCACCCCAAGTTCTTCTTCTGCCAGTCTGCTGCTTATAGAGGTGATGTCTGTCCCCTCAATTCTACTCCATATAACCCTATCGCTGATGCTGTTGTTCAGTCACTAAGTTGTGTCTGACTCTTATGCAACCCCATGATCTGTAGCCTGCCAGGCTCCCACAACCCTACCTCTGCTTAAATTCTGGGTGAGGGATGGATATTTCCCAGGATGGAGCATTTTAGAACTGGAAGGGACCCAAGGGATTGTCCAGTTCAACACCCTCATTTTCAGATAAAATGTGCCCAAGGGTGGTGAGTGTCTCATCTAAAATCTGTAGCTTGTTGGTAAGGCACTGAGCAGGGGCTGGTCAGCAAATGAAACAGTCAAGCAAGGAGCCTCCTTAGATCTTGTTTTATCATCTGCCAGAGCTGACTACATCTGCCAGAGTTCATCTACCTTGGCCTGCAAGGAGATCAAATGAAGCAATTCTAAAGGAAATCCACCCTGATTATTCACAGTAAGGACTGATGCTGAATCTCCAATACTTTGGCACCTGATGTGAAGAGCTGACTCACTGGAAAAGACCCTGATGCTGGGAAAGATTGAAGGAAAAAGGAGAAGAGAGTGGGAGAGGATGAGATGGCTGGATGGAATCACTGACTCAATGGACATGAGTTTGAGCAAACTCCAGGAGGTAGTGAAGGACAGGAAATCCTGGTGTGCTGCAGTGCATGGGGTAGCAAAGAGTCGGACACAACTTAGTGACTGAACAACAACAATGACAACTTCTGCATCTGGAAATTCATGTTAGGATAAACTGTCATATTTTCAGCTCTGTGTTAGCATCCCTGGCCCACTGGCATTCCTGGACCATACCGGTGGGTGGAGCTGCCAACCACTAGCATTAGTGTGCACTGAACACACAAATACAATTTTATTTTATTTTTGTAATTCTTTTATTTATTTATTTATTACAGTGTTGTGTTGGTTTATGTCAAACAACAATGTGAATCAGCCATAATCATACATATATCCCTTCCCTCCTGAGCCTCCCTCCCATCCCCGCATCCTACCTCTTTAGGTCATCATAGAGTGCCAGACTGGGCTCCCTGTGTTACATAGCAACTTCCCACCAGCTGTCTATTTTAAAACACATGATAGTGTATATATGTCAATGTTGCTTTCTCTTTTGTCCTGCCCTTTCCTTCCCCCACTGTGTCCACAAGTCCATTCTCTATAGAGAGAATGTGTCTCCATTCCTTCTCAGCAAATAGGCTCATTAATACTATTTTTCTAGATTCCATATATATGTGTTAATATGTTATATTTACTTTTCACTTTATTTTTTAAAAATTTATTTGTTAATTGAAGGATAATTGCTTTGTAGAATTTTGTTGTTTACTGTCAAACCTCAACATGAATCAGCCATAGGTATACATATGTCCTTCCCTCTGGAACCTCCCTCCCATAAATATGTGTTAATAAGCTATACATATGTTGTATATCTTCCCATATGCTATATATGTGTTATATATATGTGTGCATGTTATATATATTCTAGATTCTGTATATATATTTTAATATGCTATATTTGTTTTTCTTTTTCTGACTTCACTCCATAAAGCAGGCTCTAGTTTTATCTACCTCACTGGAACCGACTCAAATTCATTCTTTTTTATGGCAGTGTAATATTCCATTGTATACATACCACATCTTCTTTATCCATCCATCTGTTGATGGACAACTAGGCTGCTTCCATGTTTTGGCTATTACAAATAGTGTTGCAATGAACATTGGGAGTACATGTGTCTTTTAGAATTGTGATTTTCTCAGGGTTTATGCCCAGTAGTGGGATTGCTGGATCATATGGTAGATTTAATCCCAGTTGCATTTTAATACAAAGAAGTCAAAATTAGAACCCACAGTCTGAGGTTCCCTGCTCCTAACCATCAATGTATATGAGGTATGTGGCCTAGGTCTCAATACATATTGGGTGCCCTTTTTTAAAAGACCTTTGCTTCCCCATCACAAACCCTTATGAAAGGGATAATCAGTCACACATATATAATCTGGTTAAAATTAAGATATTCCCTCCAACACACGCACAAAATAGAACCAAGCAATGGGACATTCACTCCTGGGGACTCTGTTCAAATAATCTGCTTGTGTGCCTGGACACAACATCATTTTCACATGACTGCTTCAGTTCTATCAGCTCTTCTGGGTCCTTCATCCTGTGCTCCCCCACTGCCACAGCCTGCTTTTCCGTCTCCCACCCCACTTAACTCTTCTCTCTTCAGCTCTTCAAAGTGGCCATGAATCAATGGGATTTTTATCCCCTTCAGTTAGTCAGTCCAGTCGCTCAGTCGTATCCAACTTTTTGTGACCCCATGAATTGCAGCACACCAGCCCTCCCTGTCCATCTCCAACACCCGGAGTTTACTCAAACTCATGTCCATTGAGTCGGTGATGCCATCCAACCATCTCATCCTCTGTTGTCACCTTCTCCTCCTGCCTTCAATCTTTCCCAGCATCAGGGTCTTTTCCAATGAGTCAGCTCTTTGCATCAGGTGGCCAAAGTATTGGAGTTTCAGCTTCAGCATCAGTCCTTCCAGTGAATATTCAGAATTGATTTCCTTTAGGATGGACTGGTTGGATCTTCTTGCAGTCGAAGGGACTCTCAAGAGTCTTCTCTAACACCACAGTTCAAAAGCATCAATTCTTCGGCGCTCAGCTTTCTTTAGAGTCCAACTCTCATATCCATGCATGACTACTGGAAAAACCAGAGCCTTGACTAGACAGACTATGGTTGGTAAACTAATGTCTCTGCTTTTTAATATGCTGTCTAGGTTGGTCATAACTTTTCTTCCAAGGAGTAAGCATCTTTTAATTTCATGGCTGCAGTCACCATCTGCAGTGATTTTGGAACCTAAAAAAATAAAAGTCTCTCACTGTTTCCCTATCTATTTGCCATGGGACCAGATGCCATGATCTTAGTTTTCTGAATGTTGAGTTTTAAGCCAACTTATTCACTCTCCTCTTTCACTTTCATCAAGAGACTCTTTAGTTCTTCATTGCTTTCTGCCATCAGGGTGGCATCAATGCATATCTGAGGTTATTGATATTTCTCCCGGCAATCTTGATTCCAGCTTGTGCTTCTTCCAGCCCAGTGTTTCTCATGATGTACTCTGCATATAAGTTAAGTAAGCAGGGTGACAATATACAGCCTTGATGTACTCCTTTTGCTATTTGGAACCAGTCAGTTGTTCCATGTCCAGTTCTTTGCAGCCAAAGAGGGAGAAGCTCTATACAGTCAGCAAAAACAAAACTGGGAGCTGACTGTGGCTCAGATCATGAACTTCTTACTGCCAAATTCAAACTTAAATTGAAGAAAGCAGGGAAAACCACTAGACTATTCAGGTATGACCTAAATCAAATCCCTTACAGTTATACAGTGGAAATGAGAAATAGAGTCAAGGGATTAGATCTGATAGACAGAGAGCCTGATGAACTATGGACGGAGGTTCGTGACGTTGTACAGGAGACAGGGATCAAGACCAACCCCAAGAAAAAGAAATGCAAAAAAGCAAAATGGCTGCCTGAGGAGGCCTTACAAATACCTGTGAAAAGAAGAGAAGTGAAAAGCAAAGGAGAAAAGAAAGATATACCCATTAGAATGCAGAGTTCCAAAGAATAGCAAGGAGAGATAAGAAAGTCTTCCTCAGGGATCAGTGCAAATTAATAGAGGAAAACAATAGAGTGGGAAAGACTAGAGATCTCTTCAAGAAAGTTAGAGATACCAGGGTATATTTTATGCAAAGATGGGCTCAATAAAGGACAGAAACGGTATGGACTTAACAGAAGTAGAAGATATTAAGAAAAGGTGGCAAGAATACACAGAAGAACTGTGCAAAAAAGATCTTCACGACCCAGATAATCATGATGGTGTGATCACTCACCTAGAGCCAGACATCCTGGAATGGGAAGTCAAGTGGGCCTTAGGAAGCACCACTACAAACAAAGCTACTGGATGTGATAGAATTCCAGTTGAGCTGTTTCAAATCCTAAAAGAGGATGCTGTGAAAGTGCTGCACTCAATATGTCAGCAAATTTGGAAAACTCAGCGGTGGCCACAGGATTGGAAAAGGTCAGTTTTCATTCCAATCCCAAAGAAAGGCAATGCCAAAGAATGCTCAGACTACCACATAGTTGCATTCATCTCACACGCCAGTAAAGTAATGCTCAAAATTCTCCAAGCCAGACTTCAACAGTACGTGAACTGTGAACTTCCAGATGTTCAAACTGGTTTTAGAAAAGGCAGAGGAACCAGAGATCAAATTGCCAACATCCACTGGATCATTAAAAAAGCAAGAGAGTCCCAGAAAAACATCTATTTCTGCTTTATTGACTATGCCAAAGCCTTTGACTGTGTGGATCACAACAAACTGTGGAAAATTCTGAAAGAGATAGGAAAACTGGACCACCCTGACCTGCCTCTTGAGATATCTGTATGCAGGTCAGGAAGCAACAATTAGAACTGGGCATGAAACTACAGACTGGTTCCAAATAGGAAAAGGAGTACACCAAGGCTGTACATTGTCACCCTGCTTATTTTTTCCCCTTGGGAGATGTATTAATAATGTTTTTAAATTTTCTGTGTTTTATGATACTCTGATATTTTAGGCACCTTGCTAATCCTGGCGAGGCTCTACCTCCCAGGGCTAATTCCGAGGGATAATATACAACTTGCCTGCCATCTGCCTTTCAGATTCTAACTAACCAATTCACAGCCCATCCCTCCAACCACCTCTACTATCTGAGACTCACATGCCAGGCTACCATCCCCAACTCCAGAGCCAGGCACTGACAACCAGAGATACCCTGGAATTATTGGAACTTTGCAGTCCTACACCTCTCAAATTTGCCCACCCTGCCTTGCCCATACTCTGTTGGAAGTGTCGACTAAAAAATATAGTCACAACCTGAAAGTAAAGAGTTATTTTATTTGGTGGAGATGTTTAGGACTCTGAGCCCGGGAAACAGCATCTCAGTAGCTCTGGGAAAACTGCTCCAAGCAAACAGGAGGCAGGTAAGGCTATATTCAAATTTGCTACAAAGGGAGCAGGCAGTCTGAACAGCAGAGATCAAGTATCAAATTAAGGAATTTAGCATTCCATGTATGGGAAGATGCAAGCCCCTTGGCTCACTGAATCCATTCCTTTCATATGTACCTCAGCTATCTGGGGCCAATCCTGTTTTCTTGTTTCCCTCGTTTCTTGCATTCCCCTGAACTCCTCAGGAATCACCGTGGCAGGATGGGTGGGAGGGGGGAGGAGGGGAAGTGGTGGTGGTGGCAAGATCTGCTGGATCACAGTTTTGAGAGCCTTTTGAGAGCCCTCATTTACATTAGGAAGGCAGAAATCATTGATGGCTGTGATATCTCCTGTTAATTAATATGGCAGGAGATATTTTCATTTCACAGAAACCAGAACGAAGACTCTGGACCATGCTCTCTTCACTCCTTCTGTCTTCTGACTCACCCTGGTGCTTCCCATGTGGCCCTGTGAGATGTGACATACCCCTTCTCTTAGGAATTGTAAGTGATAATCTCTTCTTTCAAAGGCAGTTGTTTCAGACTTCCCTGGTGGTACAATGGATAAGAATCCGCCTGCCAGTGCAGGGAACACAGATTAGATCCTTGGAATTCGGGAAGTTCCACATGCCATGGGGCTCTTAAGGCTGTGTGTCACGACTCCTGAGCCCTCATGCTGTCACTATTGAAGTCAATATGCTCTAGAGCCCATGCTATGCAACAAGGGAAGCCACTGCAAACAGAAGCCTGTGCACTGCAATGAAGAGTAGCCCTTTCTCGCTGCAGGTAGAGAAAACCTATGCACAGCAATGAAGACCTCGAGCAATAAGAAATAAACAAAAAACAAAGGCAGTCCTCTCTATTGTCAGCTAACAGTTATTGTTGCTCAGTTGCTAAAATATGTCCAACTCTTTGTGACCCCACAGACTGCAGCACACCAGGCTTCCCTGTCCTTCTCTATCTCCAGGAGTTTGCTTAGATTCACGTCCACTGAGTCAGTGATGCTATCTAACCATCTCAACCTCTGCCACCCTCTTCTCCTTTTGCTTTCAGTCTTTTCCAGAATCAGGGTCTCTTCCAATGAGTGGGCTCTTCACATCAGGTGGCCAAAGTATTGGAGTTTCAGCTTCAGCATCAGTCCTTCCAATGTGTATTCTGGGTTGATTTCCTTTCGGATTGACTGGTTTGATATCCTTGCTCTCAAGAGTCTTTTACAACACCACAATTTGAAAGCATCAGTTCTTCAGAACTCAGCCTTCTTTATGGTCTAACTTTCACATCCATACTTGACTACTGGAAAAACCACAGCTTTGTCAGCAAAGTGATGTCTCTGCTTTCTAATACTCTGTTTAGGTTTGTCATAGCTTTCCTTCCAGTGAGCAAGTATTTTTAAGTTTCATGGCTGCAGTCATTATCCACAGTGATTTTGGAACACAAGAAAATAAAATCTGTCACTGCTTCCACTTTTCTCTCATCTATTTGCCTTGAAGTGATGGGACCAAATGCCATAATCTTCATTTTCTGAATGTTGATTTTTAAGCCAACTATTTCTGACTGAAACAAAAATCTTGTGTACATGATCAAGAAGGCAGGATTGTGCCCCAAACCAGGAGAAACAGTAAGAAAATCCCTCCTGGCTTCTCTTCTTCCCCCGCTGGGTTGCCTCTTCAGAACTCCCCTTGGCTGATGGGAAGCCATCAACCTTGTTTGATGGGAACCCTTGGTTGATGGGAACTTGCTTTCCCTGATCTCGGAAATAGACTCCAGACATCCAGATCTGGTGATGTGGATCTTAGGAACTCCGGCTTAATGTCTGTGCACATCCTCCTTGACTTCCTCTGGCATTGTGATCTGACTGGTTTATAGAGCCATTACTTGAAATACTGGGTGCAGCCAGTGTATTTAGGCCATAGCAGACATGGACCTCCCCATCTGCTCCAGACAAGAGGAGGAGCCTGGGAATCCATGTTATCCTCTGTCAGGGAATGTTTGACGGGAGGATTCCTACGTGCGGTCTCTCATGAGTCCTTTGTCCCTCTTCAAGCGGAACAGCACGCTGCTCCCAGGGACTGAGGTCATTGTGTGAGGCAGGCTTGGGTCTCCTTTAGTAAACATTCTCTTTAAGACAAAACTGCTTAGTCCCCTTCCCCTTTCTTGAGATATGGATTGTCTCCTGACCTTGTGAGTAACATTACTCCTTGTTCCCTTGGGAACCGTTGCAGTTTGTTTGGTTTGCTGAACTCTATCATTCCCGAAAGAAGTTTCTTGTACTGCAGCCTGTATATACTCATAGAAAAATCATTAAAACACCTTTGCTTCATCAAGCTTAGGTCCCCGGGTCTTTTGGGTGTGTGTGTCTCTCTCTTTCTCTCTCTCCTTTTCTGGCTGACTCTCTAGAACGTGGAGACCCGTTGTGCTCACTTTTCTGCCCGGGCTTCTAAGACCCCCTCGAGGCGCCTGGTGCCTTCGTGAGCGATGCAAGTCCTGTGTCAAGGACTTTATTGGTCTTCTGCGTAAACCAAGGGATATCAGCCTCCTTGTCTCTTTTACTTTCTGATCGCTAACTCTGTACCACAAGGTTCCGGTCCATTAAAGGACCCCAGCAAATGTGGCCAAGGAACAGGGACACTGGTATACGTGGCATATCGGGTGGAGTGACTCATGGACCTATTGAGGTCGGTAAGTACTAAGGCATGGGTTAAAAGGCTGGCCAGCCCCATTACTTTTCTACTTTACTTCACCACTTCTTTACATTTCAGGGACTTCTGGTTTCACGCCAATGAATAGAGGCTTGCCTTCAAACAGTAGTTAAACATAATCCTTAGTTTCCTCATAAATGCAGTTTTGACTTATAAATTTGGCTCCGGGTCAAAGAAAATGTTAAATGAGCAGCCAAACAAGGAAAAACTATTCCAATTGATCTCTAGCCCCTATGGGCTCTCATTAAAGCTGTAATTCTGCCATTTAAAGGTATATTCTAGCCCTTCCAATATTCAGCAACAGACAAAACACTTATTATAAACATATAAATTAAATGATTAAACTTTACAAAAAGCTCAATTAAAACATTACAAAATATCTCAAAATTTTCTTGCTAGCCCTGCCCTGGCTGCTCCAAATGCTTCTCCTCTGCCAACAGTCGCAACTCCAAAAGTCTCTTTGTTGGAACCTAATGAAAAGTTACATTAATTTTTAAGCTAGTCTAGAAGCTGCTATTTCCCGTACTGTAATCGGGGAAGAAACAAAAAAAAAAAACAGCTAGAGAAATTACTTGCTTATGAGAATGCATATCAGAGAATGTCAAAGAGCTATCGCTCCAATTCGTGAGACTGGAACTATTATTGATTATTTGAAAGCTTGTTGCAACCTAAGATCAGAAACTCAAAAGATGCAAATGCTGGTTGAAACAATGGCTGCTACCTTTAGAAAGGGAAATGAAAGATGCTTTAATTGTAGAGATAAAAATCATTTAAAAAGGGACTGCCCTAAAAAGGCTAATAAAGTACCAAAAATTTGCCCTCGCTGCCGTAGAAGAATACACTGGGCCAAAAGTTGTAAATTTAAATTTGATTTTGATGGAAAACCTATTCCGAGAAACTCCAAACAGGGGACACCCCAGGTCCTCTACAACAAAAACCAGGGGCAAATTCTGTCTTTTCCCTCAAACCCTCAACATCCGGCAGTGCTGCCGTCGATATACCAGCCCTAAATGATTTTTTCCTTTACCCTCAAGCAGTCCCTACTAGAGTGCCTACCGGACTTTTTGGACCCCTGCCCCCACAAACTTTTGGTCTTTTGCTTGGCTGATCTAGTCTGACTTCTAAAGGAATTACTGTTCACCCTAGAATAATTGATTCAGATTATAAAGGAGAGATTCAAATTCTGATGTCATCTCAGATTCTATGGCAATTCAAAAAGGGGGACAAAATTGCTCAATTACTTCTTTTACCTTACATTTCTATTAATTCCTCTAATAATGTATGGACAGGTGGGTTTGGCAGTACAGATCAAAAACAATCTTTGTGGACATCATTAGTATCTGAGTATGCCCGACCAAATATAAATATCAAAATTAATGGTAAAAGATTTTCTGGTCTCCTCGACACTGGATCTGATATTACTGTTATTTCCAAACATTTATGGCCCAAATCCTGGCCTGTACAAAAGGTCTCTTGCCAAATTGCAGGAATTTCTCAAACTAAAGTACAAAGAAGTTTATCAAAGTGTTCAAATATACTCATGTGAGGGACCAGAAGGCCAACCTACAACATTAAAACCTTATGTGATAAATGTACCCTTTAATCTAATAGGAAGGGACTTACTTATACAATGACAAACTCAGATATACATTCCACATTTTTCCTAGGGGCCACTGCTCATTTTACAAACAAAACAGTTATTAAAGTAACTGAGAAAATTTATGAGCCTATTTAGACAAAGCAATGGCCCCTTACAAAAGAAAAATTACAAGCTACTAAAGAACTTATAAACACACAATTAAAATGGAAACATATTGAAGAATCTTGCTCTTTTTAAAACTCTCCTATTTTTGTTATACAAAGGAAATATAACAAATGGTGTCTCTTAACAGAGTTTAAAAAAGTTAATTCTTTTTTGAAACATGGTACTGCATTGTAACCAGAGATCCCAATACTATTCCTCAAAATTGACACATTATTATTACTGATTCAAAAGACTGATTTTTTAATATGCCTTTACACCCTTTAGACTGGGAGAGACTAACTTTCTCTCTCCCTTATCCTAATCATATCGGGCCTCATAAAAGATTTCAGTAGACTATGTTACCTCAAGGTATGCTTAAAAGTCCTGCTACTGCTGCTGCTAAGTCACTTCAGTCATGTCCTGCTCTATGCGACCCCATAGATGTCAGCCCACCAGGCTCCCCTATCCCTGAGATTCTCCAGACAAGAGTACGGAAATAGGGTTCCATTGCCGTCTCCATAACAGTCCTAGGATTTGTCAAAATTTTGCAGCCAAGGCTTTACGTCCTATGTGACAAAAATTCCTTCATGCATATATCATTAACAATATACAATAGCTACAAAAAGAGAAAGGATATTTTGGACACTGAATGGCTATGATATATTTTAGACTCCAGTAAAAACTGATGAAAATAAAATCTTTATTGAAATTGCAAAACCGGTTCTTCTTACACGTGCAGTTAGGAAAAAGTTAACTTGCTAAAACATTTTTTGTTTTCTTTAGAGCTCCAGTTCTGCCTGGAAAACAAAATAGGCCTAAAAAAAAAAACCTTAAGTTAACTCTTATCATGTCCTGGGGATACACAACCCACTCTATCTAAGACTCCAGCAATGAGCAAATTGGTGGAGCTCAAAATAAATAAATAAAACAAAAAGATATTTTAAATTTCATAAGGGGAACTATGTCTATGTATCTAAAATTATCTATGTCTCAATGTATGTTTTTGTTTTTAGATAGTGTGGAGTTAATGGGCTCTATTTGGATTCAGCTTTACATGAACTGAAGGGTGTTCAATGTTGGGTATAATGTTTATTTAATTGTGAATGTGATTTCAATATAATTATTTGTTAATCTAGTAGGGACATGTCTTGAGTCATCAACATTATATAATACTTTATTATGCCTTGGTTTAAGGTAAACTAAGTTTGTCAACAAAAAGGTAACTCTTTATATATATATATATACAAATATATAGGTGAGATGAAAACTTTTAGATAAGCTCTATTAAAAAGAATTGTATTTTTGATAAAATGATCTATTCTCTATAATCTGGAGTGGTCTCTTGGGATTAGAGTGACTTAGGTTGCTGGAGTTGTGCTGAACTAAGTAGTAGAAGTTTGTTGAATGGCTGGGTCATTTCCAAATGAATTAGGATTTTAAAGCGTTAATTGCTGAACATTGGCTTACTCTTACAAGGGGATTTTCTTGCAAAAGAGCTGAAGAGATTTTGAGCTGTTAATGAATATAAATATATATTTATATAAAAATAGATACATATATAATATAATATGATTTGAGAAATATGTTCAACGGTCTATAAAATGCTAACATACAAGACATTTCATGGTTGCTATAAAAAAGTAAAATATATGCTTTTAATAGAAAGATATAAGAAATGGCAAATAAAATGATGAATACAAAAATATTTTTTTAATTGTTAAAACATTTATTATAAAATAAAATGGTATTTACATAAGCTTTACTAGACTAGTTTTTCATTGTCGTTCTAGCTACAGCAAATGTTCTTTCTCCAAATTAAACCAAATTAGAAACAAGAAAAAAATTCTGAAAAAACAATATTTAACAAAATTAACTTTGGTCAACAGATACATTCAGACTGCAAATATATTAAAAAATGCAGTTAAAATGCTTGGGTGGATCACAATCAAAACCACAAAGTATGATGTGTTTATTTGAAATAAACAATGCATTTGTTTATTGTGCTATCATACTTTGTTTTGGCCTTTTAACTTTTAAAGATATTTAGTGCTAAAATTTTAAAAAGGCTTATGACAAATGAAAAAAAAACTTTATGGCAAATTGATGTAACTCATTGTCCTGAACTTTCTTCCTCTTCCTTCTTACATGTCTCGATCAATACAAATTCTTCTTTTCTAGGGGCAGCACCTCTCTAAGGTAACACTACACAACATGTTATAACCCACCTATCAACTTACTTCACGATAATGAGAACACCTAATTCTATAAAAACAGATAATGACTCTGCCTATATTTCTAAACAGTTCAAACAATTTTTACATTCATTCTCTATTAAACAGATTACAGACATTCCTTATAGTCCACAAACACAAGACATGATTAGACAAACACATTACACACTGTAACTGCAAATGAAAAAGTAAATAAGAAAAAATACACAGAAACACTTTTGTCTTCCTTGTCCAGAACAAACTTTACTAGATTCTGGTGTAGTGTAGTCTTTAAGGCTATAACTATTGTTAATATGACTTTATTTCTGTTTTCAATCTGTAAGATTCTTAAAGCAGGGCAAAAATGGCATAAAAAAGGACACCATTTCCCAAATAGATTATTTGTTCCTAAAAATATGAAAAATGTAAAATGTTTGCCTTCTTTTCAGGTCTATCTTAAAAGTGTAGTCATCCTCTTTAACACACTAAACAGTAAGATTCAACAGTTGCTAAGCTACATTTCTTTTTCAAAGACAAGGTCAAATATATTTAGATGTGAGCAACATTTCATTTGTCAAGTTGTTCTACATCACCTTTTCAATAATTTCACTTAAAAAAAAAATTTTAATGGTTACTCCTAATCCTTTGCCCCAAATAACACAAACCACAGCCAAATATCAGTCCCAAACAGACTTCTGAATGATTTTTTTCTTTTAGACTAAAATATTTCCTAAGAATGTTTTCATCATTATCGCTTTCCTTTCTTTTTATAACTATTGTTAATATAGCCTTATTTGTTTTAAAGTTTTTAAACTTACCACAAAGAGATGTTTTGACAAAAACAAAAAACAAAAAAACAAACAAACACACAAAAAAGTTTTTAAACATTATAAGACACCTCCTTTCCTTTGCCCATTTGATATCAAGATGGGTTAACTAATCAATAAAAATCTAAAAAACCAATCTTACAGGGAAAGGATATACTTCTATTTCTCCAGATAAATCCAACGAGCTCACATGACTCCCTCTTCAAAAGATGCAACCTAAGGGGGCCCCCAGCATTCAGACTAAAGATAAAACAACAAACCCCCCACCCCAAAATTCCAATATATGCCATGCGACATTAAAAATTTCCAAAAAACGCCACACTCAACGTCATCGACCTTATGATCTCCCTACTTGGAGACAGATAAAAACCCTTACTAATTAAACTGAAAACCTGATTTCTCAACAGGGAATGCCTCAAAATCCTAAAAATATTTTTCTTCGCTATGCTTGCTTTGCTTGCTTTTGCTTCCCCCGCTCAGGCCAACTTGATTGATCACACTTACTGGGCTTATATACCTAACCCCCCTTTTTTATTGTAGGTTGTAAAATAGACAGATATAAGACCAATCATATCCACTAATGAGTCAACACATATGCCTCCTCCTTAAAACTTGGAGGGGCCCTCTCATCCTAAAAAAAAAAAAATAAAATAATTAATACCTTTCTAGATTATGAAATCCTTCCTTTGTGTATAGACACAACAAGATTATACATTAACGTTAGCCAACAAACTTAGGCCTTCCCCTGCCTCCAAAAGAAGACTTTCTGATGCTTCTTAGATAACTTACTGCTCTTTCTTTGTCCATGAATCATGTTTATACTACTAAAACTTAAAAAAAAAATTTAAAAAACCCAAAAAACATTATGCAAAGGGTTTACTAATAAAAACTTTAAATATATTCCTGTTCATTAGAACAAATGTCAGGCCAAACCAAAAAAATTAATGTTTATAGCTAATCATACAATTGTCAATTGAAGACCCTATAGTATGTGGTTACTGAACTGCTCAGATGATATTAACAATACTATGTATGATTATATTACTCAAGTAACATAAAAAAATACTACAATAGAACATTACCATGACAGAGGACTTCTTGGCTAGCTTGATGATAAAATAGCCCCCACCTCGTCCTCAAATCATCCTTGATAAACAGATTGGGCCTAAACAATGAGACATCTGAAAACTTGCTACAAACACCAAAAAACTTGGGACTTGGACCAGACATTCCACAGAGACCAATCATAGCTATAACAATTATTTCTTTCACTATAATCAATCATATTTTACACAAGCCTATGTTCCACTTCCTTTTGTTGTAGCTATAAAAAATTTACAATTCAATAAGACTTTATGTTCTATAACATACATAAATTGTAAATTATATACTTGTCTTAAGTCCTCTATTTCCTTAAAAAATGACTCCCTTTTGATTCTTTGATCTCGACATAATCTATGGTTACCAATAAATCTCCAATGGCCCTAGAAAAAAGATCCCAAGGCTAGACTTGCTTCCCAGTTATTTACTAAATTGCTCTAGTGATGTAAACGATTCATTAGATGGCTGATTTTTGACATTATAGGGTTAACAACTATTTGCACCATTGCTGCCATCACTAGCGTTACTTTACAAACCTCAATTCAAACACATAATTTTATCCAAAATTAAACTAAAGATGCTCATATTATGTGGGCCACTCAGGCTCAAATAGATAAAGATATGAAAAAAAAAATACAAGAACTGAAAACAGCCATCAAATGGGTTAAAGATCAATAAACAGATGTACAAAAACAGATGATGCTAAAATGTGATTAAAATTCTACTCAATTTCCTGTTACTCCTATTCATTTCTATAATAGTGGCTACAACTAAAAACAAATCAAATTTCATTTTTAAAACGTATATGATAATACCTTTCTAAATGTACAGTTATTACCAAAAAAAAAAAAAATGTGAAACCTTTTCTAATAATCTGCCCTCTTCCACTAGTATGAAAACTTTAGCTAAACAATTAGCTGATCAATCATCTGGGCTAGACCCACATGGATGGTTTCAAAGCCTTACTCATAACAATGGGTCTAAAACTATAATTTTGGTGATTATCTTAACAGTTGTATTTGTTGTCTGCTGTTGTCTTCATACAAAGATTGTTAAAACTAAATAGACTCTGATGGTCAAAACTCTCCTTACAAATATTATAAATAAATAAGGAAAAATTGTCGGGAATGTTTGACGGGAGGATTCCTACGTGCTGTCTCTCATGAGTCCTTTTTCCCTCTTCAAGCGGAACAGCACGCTGCTCCCAGGGACTGAGGTCATTGTGTGAGGCAGGCTTGGGTCTCCTTTAGTAAACATTCTCTTTAGGACAAAACTGCTTAGTCCCCTTCCCCTTTCTTGAGATATGGATTGTCTCCTGACCTTGTGAGTAACATTACTCCTTGTTCCCTTGGTAACCGTTACAGTTTGTTTGGTTTGCTGAACTCTATCATTCCCGAAAGAAGTTTCTTGTACTGCAGCCTGTATATACTCATAAAAAAATCATTAAAACACCTTTGCTTCATCAAACTTAGGTCCCCGGGTCTTTTTGTGTGTGTGTCTCTCTCTCTTTCTCTCTCTCTCTCCTTTTCTGGCTGACTTTCTGGAGCGTGGAGACCCGTTGTGCTCACTTTTCTGCCCGGGCTTCTAAGACCCCCTTGAGAGGGCGCCTAGTACCTTGGTGAGTGATGCAAGCCCTGTGTCAAGGACAATATTGGTCCTTTGTGTAAACCAAGGGATATCAGCCTCCTTGTCTCTTTTACTTTCTGATTGCTAACTCTGTACCACAAGGTTCTGGTCCATTAAGGGACCCCAACAATCCTCCCCTGTAAATCAGACCAGGCCCCTAGGATTCCCTTTTAGGGCCAAGAGGATTTTCTTAGGAAAAGCAGTGATTCAGGCAAACATCCCAGTGTCAGGAGAACACAGCTTTCTCCTCCCTGTAATTTCTCCCCATTAAAGAAATCACTTGCTGAGTTTCCAGCTGAGGGAGACTTAAATCCTTTGCAGGAGAAGGCAATTCATGGAGCATTCTCTGACTCTTCCCATAGTAGCTGATGGAAATAGAAAGTACAGATGTCAGGCTCACCATATATCATCGTTCACTTGCCTTGGAAATAGACACCTGTGTCATGTGAGTGTATGCTCCTCGGTTCTTTGTCTAGTCACAACAAAAATTTGGAGTGACGGACATTGAAGCCCCCTTGGCGGGTCACTTGGAGGACAGACCGTATTGTAGCTCTTAAATAAATCAGTGTTATAGCTCAGTGTTACAGCTCTATTTATTTAGATAATAGCAGGAAAATCCATCTTCAAGGCATGAGGGCATGTCGATCCAAAGATGCGAAGAGAAGATCGCCCCATTGCGCGCGGGGCGGGGGGGGGGGGGGGGGGGGGGGGGAAGGGGGGCGGGGGGTGGCAGAGACAGAGAGAGAGAGCGTTGGCTCCTCTTTTTATATGTTTCTCTGTCCCTGGGCCTGTCTTATGTAAATTGGGCCAGCCAGGAGTGTTGTTTGTTTTACCTGAGGTTCTCACTCTGGTCCTCGGACCTTCCTTTGTTCTATTTTTGTGGGCTTTCCCTTTCAGGTCTTTTAGCCACCGCCATTTTGGACTCTTTTTCCCTATTCTAACTACCTAACACTTGGATGGATGAGATTCAAGACAAATCAAAGGGGGTAATTTCAGATCACAAGGGCATGAAATGAGATAGCACAGGCTCTTCCTGTTCAGTTGGGTGTCTTGACTTTCATTTCAATGTGTCCCCTTAGTCATTTTCAGGATGAGTTGACTTGGCTGAGGGCCCCTCATACAGAGACTTGACTGCAGCCAAACTGCGGTGTGTCTTTAAGGTGAGCTGTGTTGGGGTGGGGCAGACAAGTGTGTCTCCCACTGGTGCTCCCCAGGACTCAGGCAGACACATCTCCATAGCAGGGACCCTCTCCATCAGCACCACAGACTCCATAGCGGGCAGCTTCTGCCTCCAGCCACAGCCAGAGGGATGCCTCGCTCCAACTGGTAACATGTGCACTGTGTCTGTCCTTCCAGGGGCTCCCATACAAACACCTGATCACCCACCACCAGGAGCCCTCGCAGCGCTATCTGGTCAGCACCTACGATGACCATTACAACCGGCACCACTATCACCCAGGCTTGCCGGAGCTCCGCACATGGAACAGACATCAGCTGCTGTGGCTCCCAGAGAAAGCCGACTTCCCTCTACTTGGTATTTTTTCCTTTCGGGATCGTCCCCTTTACTGGGCTCTAAGGGGTTCATAAGCACATAGGGCTGAGGTGTGCCCACCTTAGTGGGAGGACCCAAGCAGGTGACCCTGACTCCAGCAGAGCATTAGAATGAGAAGGTAAGGGAAGAGTCCTATTTACCCCCCAGGTCACCCACCCTCTCCCTGTGATGCTGGATGATGTTTCTGTGTGATGAAGCCCTCACCTGCAGCAGCATGTTTACCTGGAGCACAGGTGATAGAGAGCAGCATTGCTGCACACTCAGATCCATCATCTACTTCATCAACACTGACTGAGTATTCCCCAGGTGCCTGCCCTATTGAAGCACCTGGGGACACAACAGTGACAAATAGGGAGGAATTCCTGCCCCCAGGGAATTTATACCCCAGTGAAGAGACATAGAAGATTTTATCGAAGGGGAAACATGTACACATGGCTGATTCTTGTGAATGTATGGCAAAAAACCACTACAATATTGTAATTAGCCTCCAATTAAAATAAATAAATTAATTTACAAAAAAGGAAGATATTATCAATGAGTAAGACAACCTAAGATTTAGTAAACATTATCATATTGGATTGGGATAGGTGGTACATAGAAAAGAAAACCAGCGGGTAATGGGGAGAAAGTGAGGTGGGTATGTTGAGTCTCATTTGGGTGGGATGACGGGACAGTCTTTGTGGAGGAGATCTAAGTTGAGAAGGAGGGAGCTATGCAGGAACTGGGGGGAAGAGTGTTCCAGGGAGGGAAGGCATAGCAAGAGAAAAAGCTTTACATCAGGGGTAGAGGAGGTCCAGGTAGGGGCTCACCAGAGTATGGATTGTGTCCTTCCTGCAGAAACAAGACTTTGCTCAGATTTGCAGGGAGAGTGACTTGATCTGACATCCATTGCAAGCTCCCACCACACTTTGCTCTTATCTTTCTGCAGTTCTACCCTTCGATATGAAGGGATATAGGGTAGAGGGCAAGCTGCTTGTTACAGTGCATTTCTCTGTAAGAGTTTCTCCTGCAGGTCACTCTCCCAAGCACATGCTCTTCCCACCTGGGCCGGGTCAGTGAGTACCCAGGAGCTGATGGGGTCATGCTCAGTCAAGTCATCGAGCTGAATTGCCCAAGGTCTCCGGCAACGTCTGGTCCCTCCTGAGCAACAGGAGGCAAGCCACACACTGAGAACTTCAGGGCTTGGCAGGATCAGCACTTTCTTGCAAACCTCTGACCTGAATTTGATCCTTGGGTTGGGAAGATCCCTGGGAGAAGGAAATGGCATCCCCCTATAGTATTCTTGCCTGGGAAATTCCGTGGACAGAGGAGCCTGGTGGGCTACAGTCCATGGGTTGCAAAGAGCTGGACACGAATGAGAACACAGACACTACTCTCTCTCCCCTCGGGTACACTGACAATCCAAGTGCCTGGTCCAGCAGCCTGGAACCTCCAGAGCCAACCGTTCGTTCTCCTGTCCCGAGGATGCTGGCCTCCTCCTTTAAGCCTTGTTCACCCGGATTCTGGTTTGTCTTGCAGGTCCCCCTACAAACTATGGACTCTACGAACAGTTGAAGCAGAAATGGCTCCCACCACCAGAGGCCACCCTCAGAGAGAGTATTTACACTTCCTCCTACCCCAGACCACCAGCAGCTGCCATGTCCCGGAGGGAGCATGCGATTCCCGTGCCTCCCCCACGCCTGCAGCCTGTCCCACACTTTTGAGATCTGTCACCCCATCACAGCACAGGTGGGGCCACCTGGAGACCCACCTGGAGACCACCTGCCAGACAGCAGGCGGCTGCAGATACACCCAGAGTTTTAAATCAGGCTCACCTGAGGGGCCTTTGAAATCATGGTCCGGGTTTTATGGTTCCTGTCCTTCCTCCAAATCTACAGGTTCCTTTCTTTTTCATCCCACAAATAAATCCTTTGACACAAGGTAAGACATGTGTGCAGAAGAGACACTTGTATGTCAGGAGAAATGGAAGGACCCTTACGTTCCCTCATTTCACACAAGGGAAAACTGAGGCCCAGAGAAGTAGCATGATACCAAATTCTCACAACTTGCTACTTACCCTCCAGGAGTGAAGTTTGTTGAATGACTGATGGGAGAAGAGGGAATAGAGGAAGGTTGTGGTGAAGACACAAGGGACAGCTGAACTGGAGCCGGGTGGCCTCCTCACGCCTCCTCCACCCTCCATTCATCCAACAAACCTCCCCTGAACCATGGTTAAGCCAGCCTCTGGCCTCAGACCCTTCAGTCCAGCAGGAAAGGGATCTTACACAAATACTGATGTGAAAGGGTGATGTCAGGGGGTCAGGCTCACAGAGGTGGGGAGTCAGGGGGCTAGTGGGGTCCTAAGGGAGCTCCCTGAGGTGTGCTGAAGTAAAGGGGTGCATGACAGCAGTCCTGGGGGCCATGAGGACATGACCTGGTCAGGGAGGGCTTCCCTGCGGAGGAGACACAGGCTGAGACTGCAATGCTGAGAGGGACCAGTCAGGTGCATGGACAGGTGGCTCAGGCTGCAGGGTGGCTTGTGTGAGGCTCCAAGTTGGGAAGGGGCCTTGCAGGTTAGGTAAAGGCCCAGAAAGATAGTGTATAAAGTCCTTACTGCTGCTGAAACAAATACCATAAACTCAGTGTCTTAAAGCAACACAGATTTAGTCCCTCCAGTTTAGTTCAGTTCAGGCGCTCAGTCATGTCCGACTCTTTGTGACCCCATGGACTGCAGCACACCAGGCTTCCCTGTCCATCACCAACTCCCGGAGCTTTCTCAAACTCATGTCCATTGACTCGGTGATGCCATCCAACCATCTCATCCTGTCGTCCCCTTCTTCTCCTGCCTTCAGTCTTTCCCAGCAGCAGGGTCTTTCCTAGTGAGTCAGTTCTTCACATCAGGTGGCCAAAGTAATGGAGTTTCAGCTTCAGCATCAGTCCTTCCAGTGAATAATCAGGACTGATTTCCTTTATGATGGACTGGTTTGATCTCCTTGCTATCCAAGGGACTCTCAAGAGTCCACTCCAACACTACAGTTCAAAAGCATCCATTCTTCATTGCTCAGCTTTCTTTATTGTCCAACTGTCACATCCATACATGACTACTGGGGAAAAAACAGAGCTTTAACTACAGGTCTGAAAATGAAAAGTCCACAGGGGACTTTGGGGGCTCTAGGGGTGAGTTATTTCCTTGCCTTTTCCAGCTTCCAGGGCCACCTGCGTTCTTTGACTCCTGGCCTCTTCCTCCACATCCAGAGACTGCAGCGTAGCATCTTCATTCCTGTCTGTCTCCCTCACTAAGGACCCTGTGAATACATCAGGCCCTCTGGGTAATCAGCATCATCCCTACATCTCAAAATCCTTCATCATAGCTGCCAAGTTCCTCTTGAGTATAAACAATCTTATTTAAAAAAAAAATCTTATTCACATAGTCCAGGGATGAGGATGTGGTCATTCTAGGGGCGGGCATTTTTTCATCTGCAGCCTGGACACCAGGCAGGAGTTCTCTGGGCTCAGTACATGTTTCATCCCTTAGACCTCAATTCATGTAGCTAGTCCTTCCCAGGCATTTGAGAAGGTGGAGGCACAATGGTTGGGGATGGAGGTGGGACTGAGTGGATTCCAGAGTCTATGGCTGCCCACGTGTGGTCAGTGTTCCATGACCTTACACCCACACGCACACACACTCTGAAAAATGGCTGTTAACACTGCAGTGACCAGGAGTACTTGAGCTGGATTACTGAGCATTCAAAAGTCAGACTAAAACAGTGCTATCAGATTAACAATTAGGCTCACCCACCTAAGCAGTGGTCTGTTTGGTGGAGGATTTTCTGACCTTCTCTGATAGAGTGGAAAGAAGGAATTGAGCCAGAGCAGATCTTTTCCCTACATCCTTGCTTTACCTGGACTCTCAAAAAAAGGAGCCTCAGCATCTCTGGCAGATGTGGTGGAGGTTGGAGGAGATACTTCCTAAAATTCCATTATCGGTCCTGCCCTCTGAGTTTCTGGATCAACAGGTTTGCAGAGGGGAAAGAAATCACTTTTAGAACAAGTTCTCAAGCGATACTGATGCTGCTGGTTGGGGGACCAGACACTGGGAACTACTGTAGAAGGTGGAGCTACTCCATTTTTATTTAATTTGGGCAGTTTCTGAAATAACAGACTCTTCAGAGAAAACAACAAGGAAAACATCTGAACCTCATGCTCTTTCATACTTCCTCCTATAAGATAGGAGCCTATGACTCCAGTATTTTACTAGAAAGCTCAAAGTGGGCACCACACTGTTGGGCACTGGGACAGCACAGTGCAGTATTCAAGAGCACTGACAAACAGGACTGCCGTCTCCACCACTTGCAGGCTGTGTGCCTTGGAGGAAGTCACTTCCCCTCTCTGCATCTATCTCTCCTGTACTGAATGGGTACCGTATGATCTCTAACTCAGATAAAACCACTGAGCCCAGCGCTTGGTGCAGAACAAACCCTCCATAAATGTCAGGATTATTATTTGACATTGGAAGACCACAGGCCTTTGCAGCAACCAAGGCCACAGCGACAACCAGAGTCTGAGGCAGAGTCCCACGTGCTAGCCATTTCCTCTGCCAAGATGTGATGCTTTGACTGTGGAAGCCAACATCTTGAAAGAAAACTCTGGGTACACCCCCCGACCCACTTTCTAGAGTTCGGCCTACTGGCTGGGACAAGCCTGCCCTCTGGTGGCGAATTTGACAATTATTTACAGTTGGCTATGGCTTCAGGGTCTGGAGAAGGCAATGGCAACCCACTCCAGTCCTCTTGCCTGGAAAATCCCATGGACGGAGCAGCCTGGTAGGCTGCAGTCCATAGGATCGCTAAGAGTCGGACACGACTGAGAGGCTTCACTTTCACTTTCATGCAGTGGAGAAGGAAATGGCAAACCACTCCAGTGTTCTTGCCTGGAGAATCCCAGGGACGGGGGAGCCTGATGGGCTGCCGTCTATGGGGTCACACAGAGTCGGACACAACTGAAGTGACTTAGCAGCAGCAGCATGGCTTCAGGGTCAGGGTTTCTCTGTGCTGTGCTAAGTCACTTCAGTCATGTCTGACTCTTTTCGACCCTATGGATGTAGCCCACCAGGTTCCTCTGTCCTTGGAGTTCTCCAGTCAAGGATCCTGGAGTAGGTTGCCATGCCCTCCTCCAAGAGATCTTCCCGACCCAGGAATCGAACGAATCCTTGTTTCTCATGTCTTCTGTATTGGCAGGCAATATTTTTTTTAGTGAAAAAGTTGACTTAACACTCAATATTCAGAAAACTGAGATCATGGCATCAGGTCCCATCACTTCATGGCAAAAAGATGAGGAAACAATGGAAACAGTAAAAGACTTAATTTTTTTGGGCTTCAAAATCACTGCAGATGGTAATTGCAGCCATGAAATTAAAAGACACTTGCTCCTTGGAAAAAAAAGTTATGACCAACCTAGATGGCATATTAAAAAGTAGAGACATTACTTTGCCAACAAACGTCCATCTAGTCGAAGCTATGGCTTTTCCAGTAGTCATGTATGAATGTGAGAGTTGGACTATAAAGAAAGCTGAGCACCGAAGATGCTTTTGAACTGTGATGTTGGAGAAGACTCTTGAAAGTCACTTGGACAGTGAGGAGATCCAACTAGTCCATCCTGAAGGAAATCAGTCTTGAATATTCATTGGAAGGACTAATGCTGAAGCTAAAACTCCATTACTTTGGCCACCTGATGTGAAGAACTGACTCACTGGGAAAGACCCTGATGATGGGAAAGATTGAAGGTGGGAGGAGCAGGGGACGACAGAGGATGAGATGGTTGGATGGCATCACCGACTCAATGGACATGAGTTTGAGTAAGCTCTGGGAGATGGTGATGGACAGGGAAGCCTGGCATGTTGCTGTCCATGGGGTTGCAACAAGTCCAAAATGACTGAGCAACGGAACTGAACTGAACTGAAGCTATGGGAGGTTTTTAGGGTATGCAATTTTTCAGAACAATGAAAGCCAGCTGAACAGGTGAAGACAGCTTACAAGAGGATGGTTTTAAATAAGTTGTTCCTTTATCTGCTGTTCTGTAACACAAGCTTGAGAATTTCTGTTACTCATAAGCTTCTGTTAAACCTATGTGGTGGGTTTCATTTCAATAAAGATTGGATCCATGTAACTTTCACTTCCAAAACTCTTTTAAGCCTAGTAGAATCCCGGGAATATAATAAATCTTTGTAAGAAATGACCCAAAATAATGAATGAATGATTGTTATATTCACAGAGAATGTCATATAAGAATAGATTACATTATAAAGACAATCACTTGAACTGAATTTTTCTTTAGCTTACTCTGGACAGCACCACCTACTTACTGTGCTTTGGGTGATTTGGCCAAAGGAAAAAAATCATGTGGCCACGAAGACCTTATACCTTCCCATACGTTCTTTCAATCCCATTCACACATGTTTTAGTCGAATCAGGCTATTTTATAACAGAATATTAAGGACTGAATGACTTAAACAGAAAAGATTATATACTACAATTCTGAAGACTGGAAGCCCGAGATCAGGGAGGCACCGTGGTCTGGTTGTGGAAGGAGCCAGTTTCCTACTTTCTTCCCATTTTGGGGGGTGGGGGAATGCAGGACTCTTCATTCCCTTCTAAGGGCACTAAAGCTAAAATGGGACTCTACTTTCATGACCTCATCCAAATCTAGTTACCTCCTATGGTAACTCCAAATCTCATCCTACTACAGATTAAACTTCCATATATGTATTTGTGGGGTGTGTGTTGGGGTGTGTGTATGGCTGGTGAAGTAATGGATCAGGAACAAGCATTCAGTTCATAACAATCCATCACCATAAAGAGAAGACAAGACCCTGGTGGACAAACCAACTTTCTAGTGGCCACCCTCCTCTTTGTTTCCTCCACACCCACACCCAAGCCTCTTGCAAATAGCTAAGAATGTGGTGCCTCCTGTGTCAGTCCACCTCTGTGAACTAGCATGTATTGTTGCTGTTGTTCAATCACTCAGTCAAGTCAGACTCTTTGCAACCCCAAGAACTGCAGCACGCCAGGCTTCCCTGTCCTTCGCCACCTCCTGGAGCTTGTTCAAACTCATGTCCATTGAGTTGGTGATGCCATCCAACCATCTCATCCTCTGTTGTCCTCTTTTCCTCCTACCTTCAATCTTTCCCAGCATCAGGGTCTTTTCCAGTGAATCAGTTCTTCCTTTCAGGGGGCCAAAGTATTGGAGCTTCAGCTTCAGCATCAGTCCCTCAATGAATATTCAGGTCTGATTTCCTTTAGGATTGACTGGTTGGATCTCCTTGCTGTCCAAGGGACTCTCAAGAGCCTTCTCCAACATCACAGTTCAAAAGCATGTGAAATGAGTACAATTATATAGTAGTTTGAACATTCTTCGGCATTGCCCTTCTTTGGGATTGGAATGAAAGCTGATATTTTCCAGTGGCCACTGTTGATGTTTCCAAATGTATGAACATACTACAGGCAATTATAAAAGGGTTGATGATATGGAGTTTAAAGTGTCTTGTGAGTAGAGTCCAGTTTAACCCTCTTTACACAAAGGCATTTCTTCCAGGTGGCACAGTGGTAAAGCATCCGCCTGCCAATGCAAGAGACTCAAGAGACAAGGGTTCAATCCCTGGGTTGGGAAGATCCCCTGCAGGAGAAAATGGCAACCCATTCCAATCCCATGAATAGAAAAGCCTGGTGGGCTGCAGTACATGGGGTTGCAAAGAGTCAGACATGACTGAGCACGCATGCATGCAAAGCTTATTTATATCCATGGGAGAATATGGTGAAAGGAATATTCCCCAAAGTTACAAAGAGAGGGAACACCCTTCAGAGGGTCTTCATCTTGGTGGCCAGAGGTATACAAGAATAGTATGATCATCAAATAAATGGGATGGAAGAGAGGCATGGACAATTCTTGAAGATGGAGAATGGATCTCCCTTTATGTATGGCAGTACATAAAGGAATCTTTGTGTGATGCATCCCAAAGTGAGAGTCATCCCTGAGTGTAGTAGAATGTTAAACACCAATAAGAACTTCTGTATTTAGTGCAGAAAAGGTATTGCTATTTAAGAAGATAAAAACAGAATATTATTTATTTCTGTGCCTAATGGCTTCACCTTGATCAGAATCTGTGTTGAACTTAGATAAGTCTGAGGAAACAGTAATGAGCTGATTATAATTGGGAAGGGGACAATAAAATTATGGTTTGTCTTATAAGACCCCTGACAAAATGACTGGGGAAATTTTCCATTTGGAAAATGTCCTCAGTGAGAATAATACATAAATAAATGAAAAAACCCTCTCTTGGTAGCAGCTGTCTCTGGATGGCAGGGTTACCTGGGAAAGGCCCAAGTTTATTTCTTCTCTGACTCCAAGCTCCCGAAGAGCCCACAGTGCCCACCTTCAGTGCCTCACAGTCTTGGGGAAAAAGTCTGGACCACAGGATTCAGTTTTTCCTCTTCTCACATCTTAGTTTTCATCTTTTAATGAAGTTTGCTGTGCTGATCCCACCTTTCTGAGAAAAATACTAAGGTGACACTGTCTGCTCTGAGCCACTCTCTTTTACTTTTTTTTTTTTTTTTAAGAAATTATTTTATTTTTGGTTGAGCGGGGTCTTTGCTGTGGAGCAGGCTTTTCTCTAGTTGAGGCCACTGGGGGGCGCCTCTCTACTGACGGTACACAGGCTTCTCACTGCGGAGCCTTTGCCTGCTGAGCATGGGATCTACAGGGCATCTGTGCTGAGCAGGGATCAAACCCGTGTCCCTGCATTGACAGGCAGATTCTGTACTACTGAGTCACAGGGAAGCCCTCTTTTACTACCTTAATATCACTCAGAATAGCATCTTTGTGAATCAGTGAATGGATTCTTGATTACCCAGCCACCCCATCATTCTCTGCTTCCTGAATGTATATCTGATTCAAACAATTTATCTAGAGAAAAACGAAGATCTAGTCAGGATCAATCCAATGGGCTCTTTAATCAGGTGTCCCTTTCTTTCTTTTTTTTTTTAGGTATCCCTTTCTGATTGGGTTAGTAGTGGGACAGCAGGATGATGGGAATAGAAAGGCTTATAGCAGTCTGGAGCACTGGAGAAGAGATGCAGGATCTTCCTGCTCTGGAGACACCAGTTGGGTTCTCCACAGCGTCTGGGGTCTGAGCAGCCCACCAGACACATAAGAGTCATCAGTTACCACCCTCGTGTAAGGACACCCTTTTCTTACCCATGGTTAATTATCTCCACAGTGTGGACAGGGGTTGAAGCTATTCCAGAAGATCCTGGGATGTCCCAAGTCCTTCAGAATCTCAAGTAGTTCAGCCTGACACTGGGCAAGGCTCCCCAGGTGGAGGATTCCCTGAGAGCTGAAACTCTCACTTAGACTGGGCAACCTGAAGGTGTGTCTCAGCAGCTTCTCCATGATGGCCGTGGAGAGACGGTTCGCACACAGGCTGAAGGACAGGAACTGGAAGCAGCGGCTCAGGGCAGGCAGAATGGCTTTGAGGTGGGAGTCCCTGATTCCACACTGCTCTAAGGACAACCCCTGGAGGGTGGCTGCACTTTCTCCAGCAGCGCTGGGAGGAGCTCGGGACTGGAGTAGGTCATGGTGACCTCACTCAGATCCAGGGCCTTTAGCTGACTAACACATTCTACCATCCTGAGCCCATCATACATGGTGGTAACACCACTGCCTAGTTGGGTGCATCAGTGAAAAGCTTTCTTCTGAACACTTGGAAACTGAAATCTAGGAAACAAGATACATCATGAAGTGAAAACAGACCCACGGTTTCGGACATCTGCTCAGTGTGAATGTGAAAAGGAAAGGCGATCCTGCAGGGGAGCCAGGACTGCAGGGGGAAATATAGTCTCCATGGTAATAGAGGCTGTGGACACGTGTCCTGTTGAGTCAGAACTAGGAGCCTAAATTTCTCCAGGTGGATCGGAGCTTGAGACTCACAGATTGGAGTCATCCGAGGGTCCAGTTCAGTTCAGTTCAGTCGCTCAGTCATGTCTGACTCTTTGCGACCCCATGAACTGCAGCACGCCAGTCTTCCCTGTCCATCATCAACTCCTAGAGCTTCCTCAAACTCAAGTCCATTGAGTTGGTGATGCCGTCCAACCATCTCATCCTCTGTTGTCCCCTTCTCCCACCGCCTTCAATCTTCCCCAGCATCAGGGTCTTTTCCAATGAATAAGTTCTTCACATCAGGTGGCTGAAGTAATGGAGTTTCAGCTTCAGCATCAGTCCTTCCAATGAATATTCAGGATTGATTTCTTTTAGGATTGACTGGTGGGTCTCCTTGCAGTCCAAGTGACTCTCAAGAGTCTTCTCCAACACCACAGTTCAAAAGCATCAATTCTTCAGTGCTCAGCTTTCTATCCCTGGGTAGATGGTTGTAAAGAAATGGTCAGAAATAGAGACCCTCATCGAAAACATACTGCTGCTGTCCATGATGTATTTTTCCTAACTTTTCAGTTCATACCACGGGAATCTCCAGACATTAATTTTTTTTTTTTCTTTTAAGGCAAGCACCGGGATATGGTGAGGGACAGGGAAGCCTGGCATACAGCAGTCCATGGGGTTGCAAAGATTTGGACACAACTGAGCAACTTAACAACAGTAACTTCTTACCCAGGAACATCAAAGTTTCTGGCTCTCAAGCCTTCGTACTATGAAATTTAAACCAGTGGACCCTTGGCTCTCAGGTCGTTGGCCCCAGACTTAGAGTAACTCCGTCAGTTTACCTGGTTCTCAGCCTCTGTGAGCAGGCAAGCCCTTTCCCATAGTAAATCTCTTCTAATATATATATATATAGATGACCCTGGAAAATACTGGTTTGAAATGCCCAGATTCACTTACAGATGATTTTCAAGAGCAAAATAGCTTTCTGGGATCTAGTTGGTGGAATCCAAGGATGTGGAAAAGGAGAAAAGGAGGGTAGACTATAAGTGATATGGGTATTTTC
The DNA here is from genome assembly GCF_023699985.2 of Odocoileus virginianus. Classification (NCBI taxonomy): domain Eukaryota; kingdom Metazoa; phylum Chordata; class Mammalia; order Artiodactyla; family Cervidae; genus Odocoileus; species Odocoileus virginianus. The sequence goes on from NC_069684.1 coordinate 24,901,726, forward strand.
AACTGAACAAAGGGTAGCACCCCTAACTGACACATTGTTCAACAATCAGCTGCACCCTAGTGGTTACTCAGGAGAACGCTGACAAATGCAGTATCTTACCACAGGCAAGGAGGTCACATACACCCACAGGTGTTTAGATATACAACCTGACATCTGATGTCAAAACATGCCATTTTAGCCTTCTGTAATGGAGAGAGACAGGAGATTTTAAGGGAATAAAGACAATTTCTCATTAATATACTGTAACCCTTGATAAAATATAATTTTAATTAGGTAACTATTTAAAATCATGTTATATGCCTCTATGATTTTAGTATTTTGCTAAAAGATATTTATATAACTTCCCTAGCCCAGTAGATTAATTAAGAAGGACCATTATCCACCTGGATAATGAGTTGGCAAGGCCCAGAAGTTCAGTTTATCTGCAGCATGGACGACCCCCTTCTAGAATTGGGAGCCATGCCTTTTGAAGTTAAACCTTTTCCTCCCACAAAGAAAGGTCAAGAACCGAAAGTTATGGAGGAACCAGGACAAGCACAAGGAATGCTCATGTCCAGGGTCATGGCCTGACTCAGCAGTAAGAGTCCTGACAGGCTTTCACTCAGGGGACACATGCACACTAAGTATGTTCCTCTCTGTGTGTATTAACCCACGGAACAGCCCCACAAGTAAGCAAGGTCAGAGATGCTCCAGAGAGAATAAAGACCTGGTGGGAATGGTAAGGATTGGATTATAGACAACTCAGTGCCTTAAAAGAAAAAATGACTGTCTATTTTGGTAGAATGCAGTCAGTATTTGTGAAGTGAATCTACTGATCCTTGATTACCTGGCCACCCCATTATTCTCTGCTGCCTGAATGTATATCTGATCCAATCAACTAACCTAGAGAAAATGGAGGTCCAATCAAAATCAATCCAGTGTGAGCTCTATAATCTAATCAGGTGCCTGTTTCTGATTGGCTTGGCAGTAGGACAGAGGGATGAGGGGAATGCTGCTGCTGCTGCATCGCTTCAGTCATGTCCGACTCTGTGTGACCCCATGGACTGCAGCCTACCAGGCTCCTCCATCCATGGGATTTTCCAGGCGAGAGTACTGGAGTGAGGTGCCATTGCCTTCTCCAGTGAGGGGAATAGAAAGGCCTATAATAGTCTCAAGTCTCTGGAGACACCAGATGGAGTCTCCACAGAGTCTGAGGTCTGAGCATCCTGCCAGCTACATCAGAGCAGTAAGTGACCACCCTCAGATAAGCACACCCTTTTTCTTACTTATGGTTAGTTAATCTTGAATGGAGGCATGTATCTCTAGATGGTAGGGAGGGTTTTCAAAAGATTGTTTCTTTCCAATGAATATATTTCAGGTTTTGGTTTTGCCTCTCAGTGTAGTTTTGCCTGAATCTGAAACATTTGGTTTGTTTCTTAGTTGATAACATTTTAAAGTCAAGAAAATATAGCTTACTAATAAAAAAATGAGAAAAGTCCAGGCAAGTATGCCCCCTTATAAAAGATTTGAGGTGCCTAAGGTCAGGGGTTCCTAAACTATGATACAATCCTGGCACAAGCACACCATTATCTGGGGGGGGGGGGGGGGGTCTCTGTAGTTTCCTTGGGAGAATCATTGCTAAAATGAGATTCATTCCTGTTTACTGTGCTATAAGTAATAAAAGTCTTTTTTTTTTTTTTTTGACATGCTGCGGGGTCTGTGGGATCTTACTTCCCTGATCCTTTATAGATCATAGCCCTGTCATGGCAAAGGGGCTTGGGTAACTCAGTGAAGATAGGAACCATTCCCTGCAGGACCACCTAAGGCAGCTGGGTCATAATGAAGAGTTCTGACAAAATATGGTCCCCTGGAGAAGGAAATGGTGAACCACTCCAGTATTGTTGCCTAGTATGAAAAAAGATATGACACTGCAAGATGAGCCCCCCTAGGTCAGAAGGTGTCCAATATGCTGCTGGTTAAGAATGGGCAACCATTACTTATACATCCAGAAAGAATGAAGTGGCGGGGCCAAAGTGGAAATGATGCTCAGCTGTAGATAAGTTTGGGTGTGAAAGTAAAGTCAGATGCTAAAAAAACCCAATATTGCATAGGATCCTTGAATGTTAGGTCCATGAATCAAGGTAAATTGGGTGTGGTCAAGCAGGAGATGGCAAGAATGAACATAGACATTTTAGGAATCAGTGAACTGAAATGGATGGGAATGGGTGAATTTAATTCAGATGAGCATTGTATCTATTACTGTGGGAGAGAATTGTTTAAAAGAAATGGAGTAGCCTTCATTCAGTTCCATTGCTCAGTCGTGTCCAACTCTTTGCTACCCCATGGACTGCAGCATGCCGGGCTTCCCTGTCCATCACCAATTCCCGGAGCTTGCTCAAACTCATGTGCATTGAGTTGGTGATGCATCATAGTCAACAAAAAAGTCTGAAATGCAGTACTTGGATATAATCTCAAAAACAACAGAATAATCTTTGGTTTGATTCCAAAGCAAACCATTCAGTAACACAGTAATCCAAGTCTGTGCCCTAACCATGGATGCTGAAGAAGCTGATGTTGATCAGCTCTATGAAGATATACAACACCTTCTAGAACTAACACCAAGAAAACTGTCCTTTTCATCATAGGGAATTGGAATGCAAAAGTAGGAAGTCAAGAGATACCTGGAACAATAGGCAAGTTTGACCTTAGAGTACAAAATGAAACAAGACAAAGGCTAACAAAGCTTTCTTAAGAGAAAAAGCTGGTCATAGCAAACACTCCTTTCCAGCATCCCAAGAGAGGGACTCTACACATGGACATCACCAGATGATCAATACCAAAATCAGATTGATTATGTTATTTGCAGTCAAAGATAGAGTAACTCTACACAGACAGTAAAAACAAGACCTGGAGCTGACTGTGGCTCAGATCATGAGCTCCCTATTGCAAAATTCAGGCTTAAATTGAAGAAAGTAGGAAAAGCCACTAGACCATTCAGGTATGACCTAAATCAAATCACTACAGTGGAGGTGACAAATAGATTCAAGGGATTAGATCTGATAGACAGAGTGTTTGAAGAACTATGGACATAGTTTCATAACACTATACAGGAGCCAGCGACTAAAACCATCCTCAAGAAAAAGAAATGCAAGGCAAAGTGATTGTCTGTGGAGGCTTTACAAATAGCTGAGGAAAGACGAGAAGTGAAACGCAAGGGAGAAAGAGAAAGATACACTCAACTGAATGCAGAGTTACAGAGAAGAGCAAGTAGAGAGAAGACTTCTTAAAGGGAAATGCAAAGAAAATAGAGGAAAACAATAGAATGGGAGAGAACATTGGAGATATAAAGAAAACATTTCATTCAAAGATGGTCACAATAAACAACAGAAATAGTGAGGACCTAACAGAAGCAGAAGAGATTAAAAAGAGAAGGTGAGACTACATGGAAGAAGTATACAAAAAAGCTCTTAGTGACCTGGATAATGACAATGGTATGTGACTCACCTAGAGTCAGACATCCTGGAGTATGAAGTCAAATGGGCCTTAGAAAGCATTTGTATGGAAAAGCTAGTGGGGGTGTGGTGAGTAGATTTTAAATAGCTCCAACTGAGCTATTTAAAGTCCTAAAATATGATGCTGCTAAAGTGCTTCACTCATATGTCAGCAAATTTGAAAAACTCAGCAGTGACCATAGGGCTGGAAAAGGTCAGTTTTCATTCCTATCCTAAAGAATAGTAAAGCCAAAAAATGTTCAAACTACCACACAACTGCACTCATTTCACAGGTTAACACCATTATTCTCAAAACCTTTCAATCTAGCCTTTAGCAGTACATGAACTGAGAACTTCCAGATGTAGAAACTGTGTTTCAAAGAGGCAGAGGAACCAGAAATCAAATTGCCAGCATTCCTTGGATCATGGAGAAATCAAGGGAGTTCCTGAAAAACATCTACTTCTGCTTCTTGACTACACTAAAGCCTTTGTGTGGATCACAACAAACTGTGGAAAAAATCTTAAAGGGATGGAAGTACCAGACACCTTATCTGTCTGCTGAGAAACCTGTATAGGGGTCAAGAAGCACTGTTAGTACCAGAAATGGAAAATCGACTGGTTCCCAATTGGGGAAGAATTAAAACATGACTGTATATTTTCACCCTGCTTATTTACCGTCTGTGCAGAGTTGTTGTTGTTCAGTCCCTCAAGTCATGTCTGACTCTTTGAGAGTCCATGGACTGCAGCATGCCAGGCTTCCCTGTCCTTCACCATCTCCCGGAGTTTGCTCAAACTCATGTCCATTGATTTGGTGATGCCACCCAACATCTCATCCTCTGTTATTCCCCTTCTCCTGACTTCAGTCTTTCGCAGCATCAGGGTCTTTTCTGCCAGTCCTCAGGTGGCCAAAGTACTGGGGCTTCAGCTTCAGCATCAGTCCTTCCAATGAATATTCAGGGTTGATTTCCTTTAGGATTGACTGGTTTGATCTTCTTGCAGTCCAAGGGACTCTCAAGAGTCTTCTCCAGCAACACAGTTTGAAGGCATCAATTCTTCAGTGCTCAGTCTTTTTTATTGTCCAGTTCTCACATCCATACATGACTACTGGAAAAACCATAGCTTTGATTATATGGACCTTTGTTAGCAAAGTAATGTCTGTGTTTTTTAATACGCTGCCTAGGTTTGTCGTTGCTTTTCTTTCAAGAAACAAGCATCTTTTAATTTCACAATTGAAGTTACTGTCCACAGTGATTTTAGAGCCCAAGAAGATAAAGTCTTCCACTGTTTCCATTGTTTCCCCATCTATTTGCCATGAAGTGATGGGACCGGATGCCATGATCTTAGTTTTTTGAATGTTGAGTTTTAAGCTAGCTTTTTAACTCTCCTCTTTCACTTTCATCAAGAAGCTCTTTAGTACCTCTTTGCTTTCTGCCATAAGGGTAGTGTCACTTGCATATCTGAGATTATTGATATTTCTCCTGGCAATCTTGATTCCAGCTTGTGCTTCATCCAGCCTGGCATTTTACATGAGGTACTCTGCATAGAAGTTATATAAGCAGGGTGACAATATACAGCCTTGATGTACTCCTTTCCCAGTTTTGAACCAGTCTGTTTTCCACATTCGGTTCTAACTGTTGCTTCTTGATCTACATACAGATTTTGCACGAGGCAGGTATGGTGGTCTGGTATCCCATCTTTTTAAGAATTTCCCAGTTTGTTGTGATCCACACAGTCTAAGGCTTTAGCATAGTAAATGATGCAGCAGTAGATGATTTCTGGAATTCTCTTGCTTTTTCGATGATCCAATGGATGTTGGCAATTTGATCTCTGTTTCCTCTGTCTTTTAAAAATCCAGCTTGTACATCTGGAAGTTCTAGTACTCATACTGTTGAAGCCTAGCTTGAAGGATTTTGAGCATTACTTTGCTAGCATGTGAAATGAGTGAGTGCAATTGTGCGGTAGTGAATATTCTTTGGCACTACCCTTCTTCGGGATTGGAATGAAAACTGACCATTTCCAGTCCTGTTGGCACTGCTGAGTTTTCCAAATTTACTGACGTATATTGTCACACCAGCAATCCTAAAAGAAATCAACTCTGAATATTAACTGCAAGGATGGAAGCTGAAGCTGAATCGCCACCTGATGCAAAGAGCCAACTCATTGGAAAAGACTCTGATGTTGGTAAAGATTGAAGGGAAAAGGGGAAGGTGATACCAGAGGATGCGATGGTTAGGCAGCATCACTGATTCAGTGGTTATTATTATTTTTGTTTAGTGGCGTGGGTAACTCTTGAAGGTGGAGAAAGATTCTCCCTTTATCTGTGACCTTAAGCTTCAAATGATTTGTTGTGTGATGCAGCCCAATGTGGGAGTAATCCTTGAATACAGTAAAACATTAAACACCAATAAGAACTTCTGCATTTAGTGGAGGAAACTTATCAGTATTTATGGAGAGAAATAAAGAATTTTATTTCTGGGCCTAATGGCACCACCTTGGTCAGAATCTGTTGAAGAAAGCTGTTTGAGGAAACAGTAATGATCTAAATACACTGGGAAAGCGGTCAATGAAATTTTGATTTGGCTTCTAAGATGCCTGAGGGCTTCCCAGGTGGCACACTAGTAAGGAATCCACCTCCAAATAAGAAACACAGGAGACTTGGTTTTGACCACTGGGTGGGGATGATCCTCTGAAGAAGGAAATGACCACCCATTCCAGCATTCTTGCCTAGAAAATTCCATGTACAGAGGATCTTGGTGGACTAGTCCACGGGGTCATAAAGAGCTGCACATGGCTGAGCATGCAGTCACACACTGATTTGACTCCTGAAAAATGACTGGGGAAATTTGCCACCTGGAAAGTGTCCTCGGTGAGACAAGAAAAACAAAACTTACAGGAAACCTCTTCTGGTAGCAACTGCCTCTGGATGGCAGGGTTATTTGGGACTTAACCAGGTTTTTTTCTTCCCTGGCTCCAAGTCCCAAAGAGCCTGCAGTGCCCACCCTCATTGCCTCTCAGTCTCGAAAATGTCTGATCCAAGGAAATGTCAGACCTCTCCTCTTCTCACATTCTTAGATTTAGTTTTTTCATGCCATTTGTTACCTTGATCACAACTTTCTGGAGGAAAAAAGCCATCTAAGTTGAGAGTGACTCCTCTGAGCCACTCTTCCTTTGCTATGTTTTTATAAAACTTTGTCTTCCTGATTTTTGTTTGCCTGGCTCTTCATTGCTGTGCAGGCCTTTCTCTAGTTGTGGTGAGTGGGAGCTACTCTTCCTTGTGGTGCCCAGGCTTCTCATTGTGGCTTCTCTTGTTGTAGAGTGCAAGCTCAGTAGTTGTGACTCCTGGGCTTAGTTGCCTTGGAGCATGTGGCATCCTCCTGGATCAAAGATCAAGCCGGTGTCTCCTGCATCTGCAGGGCAATTCTTTACCTCTGACTCACTAAGGAAGCCTTCTTTACTACCTCAACATCACCTCGAATAACGTCTTCAAACTTCCCTGTTTCCAAAAATATAAAAATGAAAAGAAACTTTTATTTTACATTGTTGGTATCATTCCCATTGTCCCTTTAGGAATGCCCAGCTTCAACCTGTCCAGACCCATTCTTACTTCTCACTGAGAAGTGTCCTGATCTGTCCACCTTCAGAGAAGACGTGGCTTAAGACGTGACCACATATTGGACAGCTCTTCCCTTGCTGCCTGAATAGGCTCACAACATCCTGTGTTTCTTACATAACACCTGAGTGACAAGCTGATACAGGGATGAGTGTGTTTTGTTTTCTTTCGGAACAACATCGCTGCTTTCATGAAGCTATTTTAATTCAGGGCCATTTTGCTAATTTTAACTTCATCAAAATGCCCCCAATAATGATAGTTTCAACTTTTTTTTTTTAATTCAACGTTACGAACCAATAATCCTTTCCTGTCTGACCCTCAACAGTATAACTGTCCATATTGGTTGAATTCAGTCAATGTTTGGGGAGTGAATCAGGGAATAGGTCCTTGATTACTCAGCTACCTGACCATTCTCTCCTTCCTGAATGTATATAAGATTCAATGAACTAACCTAGTGAAAAATGAAGATCCAATCAGGATTTATCCAATGGGCACTCTATAATCTAATCAGGTATCCCTTTTTGATTGGGTTAGTAGTGGGACAGCGGGATGATGGGAATAGAAAGGACTATAAAAGCCTTAAGCACTGGAGAAGAGGTGCAGAGTTTTTTGGTTCTGCAAACACCAACCATCTGGGTTCTTTACAGAGTCTGAGGTCTGAGCGCCCTGCCAGTCGTAGTAGAACAGTAAGTTACCACCCTCAGAAAGGATGTCCTTTTCTTACTTATAGTTAGCTAATGTTGAAGGGTAGTGTGTATCTGTGGATGGCAAGCAGAGTTTTCAGAAAAAATCATTTCTCTCTAAAGAACATATTTCAGGCTTTTATTTTTCCTCTCAGTGTAGTTTTGTCTGAATCTCAAACATTTTGATTTGTGATTTAACTAGTATCATTTTAAATGTCTTTACCAAGCAGATATTTTTAATGAAGCACATCCATTTGGAATTTTATTTCTTGAAATTTAAGATACATATTTAGTTCACAAATGGCATTCATCTTAAGAATAACTAACAGTGGAGGCTGTGTGAATCCACATGACTCTCCTCTTCCCATAGAGTTAGAGCTCTAAGTGATGGTTGGAATATTTTCCCCAAATAAAGATGGAGTCAGCAGCTTTCATGCACTTCAGTATGCATTTGTAGGTGGGACATGAATTAAGCAAAGCAGTAGATGGACCTGAACTGGCCAGTGGTTGCCTTTTGCCTCCTCAGTACTAGCGATCTCGCTAGTTCATATTCAGGATAAAGAGTTAACACCCTGTCCCCCTCTGACCCCTGCCTAGTGTAATATGGCTAAGGGCCTCACTTGCATCCCATCTAGAGCAGTGACTTTGGCCCTGAGTGGATTCCTTGGAAAGGTAGGGAGACTGCCTAAGGTGTGCTCCTGAATTGCCTGAAATGGACCCCTTGTTCCCTGGCAGTTTCAACAGGAGTTATTTTGGAGCAGAGTCAGGATGAGTATCCAGACCCCACCCAGACTCCTTGACCTGGTGGGAATGCACCTGCTGAGAGATGATGACTTGGCCTTTTCTACTCTGGAGAGCCTGCCCATGGAGCTCTTCCCACCCTTTTCCTGGAAGCCTTCCGTGGAAGATGTGTTGAGACCCTGAAAGCAGTGGTGCAAACCTGGCCCTTCGACTGCCTGCCTCTGGGGGCCCTGATTGACCTGCCTCATGTGGGGCCCCTACAAGCTGAAAGCACTCGATGTCCTGCTTGTCCAGAAGGTCTGATCCAGGTGAGCCTGACTCGGGTAACCTGGTAAACTCCTGGGAGTCCCAGGGGAGACAGCTGGGTTGAGGGAATGTGGATGAAAAGGGATGGATCAGAGAGTTCTAAGATGGCAATGACAAAGCCTTGGCTTGCTGTGGGAACTACCTTTTGGAAGTATAATAGTGCCTTTAACGAAGGGTAGCCTGAAAGAATATTCTCCAACCCCTCTCAGTCATGCTTAGAGTTACTAGAAGTAGAGAATCAGAAAGGATAAGAGGGCAAAGAGGAAAGGGAGGCAGAGAGGGAAGAAGGTAAGGCAACTGGTGACGTCAGGAATGTTAAGTTACAGCACAGGTGGGCAGTCTGTTTTCGAATTATGAGGCTTTTTTTTTTTTACTCTGTGTACCTTTTAATACATCCTAATCAATCTGCTTCTCCCCTCGGTAGGAGGTGCAAACTGCGGGTGCTAGACTTACGAAATATACTGGCCAGAACTTCGGGAGCATGTGGTCTGGAGCCAACAGTTATGGGTGCTCAAGCTCAGGAATGGCACCAGTGACTGAGCCCAGATCAATGACAAAGCAGCACTTGGCTCCACTGAAGATTTTTATGGACCTGTGCCTGAAGAAAAAGACCCTGGACAACTTCCTCACCTACTTCCTTTGGTGGGTGGAGCAGAGAAAGTCTTCCATCCACCTGTGTTGTTAAGAAACTGATGATTGTTTCAATACCAATGGAAAATATCGTGAAGGTCCTGAGCATGGTGCAGCTGGACTGTATCCAGGAGGTGCAAGTGAATTGCACCTGGAATCTGCCCATCCTGGCCACATTTGTTTGCTCCTTTCCTGGGTGAGACGAGTAATTTGCAGATAATCCATTTTTTCCCCATCCATATGTCTGCCTTTAAGAAGCAGGAACAAGATTACCTCCCAGTGCAAATTACCTCCCAGTTCCTGAGGGTGGGCCACCTTTAGGATCTCCATCTGGAGTCTCCCTCCCTCCTTGGAGGCTGCCTGGACCAGATGCTCAGGTGAGTGTGGACCTTTGACTGGGTAACATTGAGCATTAAAATGTCAAAAGCATTGTCTCCTTTGTTGCTGTCTCCTAGGATGTGGTGTTCCACAACCACAGAGATCAAGGTAGGGGGTTACACTGGTCTAGTGGCTCTTGTAAGACACCCTGCTAGAAAGATACAGATTAGTGACTGGGATGTTTGCACCCCCGAGTTGGTAATTTCCTCCTTCTTTGGAGGTGTCTATATTGAAATGATAAAAATAGGTAAGTAAAAAGGACATTGAAGTGGGGAAACTACATTAGATCAGATCAGAGGATTCCTATAGAGAAACTCTGCTCCCCAAATTGGTGCCCACAATGAACCTGTTCTAAATTCCCTGTCTGTAAAAGGGTGTTTTGTGTTCTAGGTAAGTTAACTGATACATGGGAGAAGCATGTTTCTGCAGATGATGTTAATCAAATTGAGAGTAAAGGATTATAAAAAGTGATAGAAAGATTGCAGACGATGCAGAAATGTGAGCCCTTTTTGACTGGCATCACATTTCATGTTGTGGGATCTTGTGTAAATTGTTCCTTCTGCATGCTTCCCTAGAGCCTCACCTGGCCAGAGATACAGGATCTGTAGCTCAACGTTGGACTTGATGAAGCTGTACCTGAAACAATTTTTAAATCTCGTCTCCCAACACTAATATTCAGTGATGTCCACACTTGGTGGAGACTCTCTCTGGATTGCCTCATAGCATGTTCTTGTGATTCCATGATCTTCATTCATCCTCAGAAGGAAGTGGAGTATGTTGTACTCTGCTTGATAGGTGAGGGGAGAGTGTGTTTCAGATACTGTGAAGTAACTCAGTACCTTAGTGAGAAACTAGAATGAGACTGGGCAAATCAGCATATTGACCCTCAATAGACATTCAGATGAAACTTAGCCCTGTAGAAACCATTTGTCTATCACCTGTACACAACCTGGCACCCATTTCCCAAGAAGTAATTGCTTTGTTTCTCCCCATGTGCCTGAAGTCCCCCTTGGACAGCCTGTCAATAACCAAGTGCTGGCTTACAGAATCAGACTTGACCCACCTGTCCCAGAGCCCAGACATCAGTCAGCTAAAGGGCCTGGATCTGAGCGGTGTCACCCTGACTGACTTTAGGCCTGAGCTCCTCCAAGTTTTGTTGGAGAAAGTCGCAGCCACCATGCAGGAACTGGACTTCGATGTGTGTGGGATCACGGACTCCCAGCTGGAGGCCTTCCTGCCTGCCCTGAGCCGCTGCTCCCAGCTCAGGTCCTTCAGCCTGTGTGGGATCGTCCTGTCCACGGCCGGCATGGAGAAGCTGCTGCGACACACCGCTGTGCTGCCCTGCTTAAGGCAAGAGCGTTATCCTGCCCCTCAGGAGACTTACAGACCTCGGGGTGTTCTCCTGGAAGCGAGACTTGCCCAGCTTCGGGCTCAACTGTTGGAGATTCTGAGAGACTTGGGACATCCCAGGATCATCTGGATTAGCCTCAGCCCCTGTCCTCGCTGTGGGGAGGCTGTATGCCATCACATGGAGCCCGTTATATACAGCTGTCCTGCCCCTGCCTAGGGGGTTGCCTCTATCAGAAGCTTTCTGCTGTGCACCTTGAAACGGAAATCTAGAACTTGGAGACATCATGAAGGGAATACATATCTATGGGTTCAGATATCTGCTCAATGCGAATGGGAAATAGAAAGGTGATAGTGGGGGTGGTGCAGAATTGGAGAGGGATTTGTAGAATCTGGGAGGGGATGGGACTTTCATGGACATGTGCTTCTAGAATCTGATATGAACCTGCGTGGATACACGTTGGAGACCCACGTGTTAGAGTTATCCTTGGGAAGATGTGAAGAAATTGTCAGGAAATATCATATGACATCCCTTATATGTGGAATCTAAAAAGATATGATTCAAATGAATTTACTGGCAAAACAGAAAGAGACTCACAGACTTAGAAAGCAAACTCATGGTTGCTGGGGGAACAGGGTGGTTGGGGACTCTAGGAAGGTCATGTACACAGAGCTATATTTAGAGTGGATAACCAAAGGGAACCTATTGTATAGCACATGGAACGCTGCTCAATGTTGTGTGCCAGACTGGATGGGAGGGGGATTTAGGGGGAAATGAGTGAGTGAAGTTGCTCAGTCAAGTCCGACTCTGCAACCCCATGGACTGTAGCTCCCAGGTTCCTCCATTCGTGGGATTTTCCAGGCAAGAATACTGGAGTGGGTTGCCATTTCCTTCTCCAGCGGATCTTTCCAACCCAGGGATCAAACCTGGGTCTCCTACGCTGCAGGCAGACTCTTTACTGTCTGAGCTACCAAGGGGGAAGTGATAGATGTATATGTATGACTGAGTCCCTTTGCTGTTCACCTAAACTATCACAACACTGTTAATTGGCTGTACCCCAATAAAAATGTTTTTGGTGTTAAAAAAAAATTAAATTAAAAAATTAAAAAAATGAGAAATTATCAGGAATAAAGAGATCTCCCAGCTGACATAAATAGGAAGGAAATCTAAAATGAGAATGGATAAGTGTATAGATATGACTTATTTATTTTGTTGTATAGCAAGAAAACAATAGGACATTATAAAGCAAATCTACTCCAATAAAAACTAATTAAAAGAAATAAATAAACGCTCATAGAAAACCAACTGCTATCCTCCATGATATATTATTCTGTGTTCAGTTATTGCCTCAACTTTCTCCAGTTACTGATAAAAAAAAAAAAAGGCACAGTGTTGTCCATGATTCAAAACCTTACCATTCTTATAATTTCTTTATTCTTTCTGGGGCATCTTCTGTGTGTGTGTGTGTGTGTGTGTGTGTTTGCTTAGTCAGTCAGTCATGTCTGACTGTATGCAACCCCTTGGACTGTAGACAGCCAAGCTCCTCTGTCCGTGGAATTCTCCAGGCAAGAACACTGGAGTGGGTTGCCATTTCCTTCTCCAGGGGATCTTCCTGATTTGAGGATCAAACCTTGGTCTCCTGCGTTGCAGGCTGATTCTTCACTGTCTGAAGCACCATGTAAGCCCCCCCGGGGCAGCTCTTACCTCCTTTATTACTTCTGTGACTGTTCAGCAGGGTCAATACACACTAGGGGGAACAAACTCAGTATCCAGTGAGCTATTGGTGTGATGAGCTTTTGGAGGGCTCTCACTGCTGACACAGGCCATGACCTTGGGTATGGGTATCTTTATGCTTCTACCAGTCAGAGTATAAGTCACAGTTTCTTGCCTTTGTGTGTGCTTCACTTCAAAGGCAAGGTCCTCATTTCTGCAAGATGTTTTCCCCACTGCCCAAAAGGTTGAAACTGGTTTTACCATTTTCATGCCTGCCATGGGTGGATAGTATTCCTTATAGATATAATCAAGTGGTGGGCAGACTTCAAAATTTCTTTTAGGAAAATGCCAGAAAACCAAAAACATTTAACATGGATTTATTTCCATACTGCATTCCAGAATTATATCATTTTCGGTGGTTGGTCACATCTGAATTGGCTGATAATTCCCATTACAATTCCAGTCCCTCCCTATCAGAAAAAGTCAAGGACAGCTTTTCTGGTTATCAGAATGTTCAAATATATAACAAATATATGTTACATATTACATGTAACTCAGAGTCGTCTCTCCCTATCCTCAGTTCATCATCCTCAGATTCAACCAACTACATATGATGTAGACAAAATTCACTCACTTAAAAAAAAAAAATCCTCATTGAAGTGAGTCTGAGCAGTTCAACCACATGTTGTTCAAGATATACCTGTTACATAGACAGGTGCAGAGAGGCTGATATGATTATAGAGGCTTAACAGTCCCACTGTCTGCTGTCTGTTGCCTACAGGACTAGAAAAAACGGTGGTTTAATTCAGACCTTATCTTAAGTTTGAAAAGCAGAGGACGTGATGGTCAAGGCTAAAGGCCTGAGAACAGAGGCACCACTTGTGTATGTCCTAGAGTCTCAAGGTTCAGGAGCCAGAAACTCCAGTATTCATGGCCAAAGAGAGAGGGAGAGCAGTAGCCCTTCTTCCGTCAGGCCCCCACAGGGTAAGACGACGCCCTCCCACACTGGTGAGGGCTGATCTCTTGACTCAGTCTACTGATTCCAATGCTAATCTCCTCCAGGAATTCCCTTGCAGATTCCCCCAGAATGAATGATTAACCTGAGAACTGGGCATCTCATCTTACAGTGAAGTTGACACATAAATTTAATCCTCACAGTGTGTTTAAACAAAATGCAACCAAATAAAGTTTCCCTGCTAGGGATTCAGAGGCTACAATTGCTTATTCTGGGGAGGAAGGGGATATAGGGCTGGAATTATAGCCTTAGGCAGAGCTTTGATTTCCCCCTACAATGAATATAATGATGCACACATTGTTTATGGGATTTTTAGTAAGATCCAGTGATATATTGCTTGTTGAGGGCTTTACCCTGAAGTTGTTGAGCAACAGCCCCTTATTATGTAAGAACTTCACAAGTTGTTGTTTTGTTTGGTTTACGATCTTCTTCCCTATAGTGAACAGCATTACTCTTCATCCCTTGAACTTACCCTCTATTGCTGACAATAGTGAGGAAACCAAAGCCCAGGGACTGAAACTGGCCTCACATATTTCATGCCATCACCAGTGAATCAGGATTCACCCAAGCTGTTCCAATAGCCAGTGCAGGGGGGCTGGGGGCGGGAGGGCATAGAAGAGACTGGATTCATCTTCAGTGATAGACATTCTGAGCCCCAGGTCTCCTAGGCCTCCTGCTGGTAGATCAGACCCAGAGGATAGAAATCAATTTTGTAATCAGGACAATATACTTTAGAACTTTCAGTAAGTCTTGCTATCCTATAACTTTTCTTGTGGTCCAGGGGGTATGACTCCATGCTGCCAAAGGGCCCAGGTTCAATCTCTGGTCAGGGAAGTGGCGCAGTGGCCAAGAAGCCCCCTGCCAATGCAGGAGACCCAGGTGATGTGGGTTTGATTCCTGGGTTGGTAAGAACCCTTGGAGAAGGAAATGGCAACCCATTCCAGTATTCTTACCTGGAAAATTCCATGGACAGAGGAGCCTGGGGTGCAGAGTCGGATGTGACTGAGCACACACTCACACATACACATGGTCACAAGATCCCGAGAGGGCAACTAAGACCAGGCACCGCCAAATAATCAAATAAATAAATATTTAAAAAATTGTACTGTCTTGTAAATGCCACTTGTGTATAAATACTTGCATAGAGATTTATATACACAATTTCTCTAAAGGTTATTGAGGTAATATAGTATTGTTAAGAATGCATATGAGTAATTTAAAAACGTTTTACTGCTTTGAAGCCACAAAAAGACAAATGAGACTTTAAAACTGATTTTAACCATAAACGAACAAGATTTGCTTCTTTAAAAAATATGTACACCAATAAAATTTTGAGCCAGAAGTCTTCTAAGTATATTTTTGAAAGTAGACATTATATTTTAGAGCAGTTTTAGGTTTACAATAATATCGCATAAAATGTACAGAAAGTTTTGTGAAATGAAAAGATCTGCCATTGCAATAAAGAAGAAATGTTGCAGCCACCAATGATTTCTGGCCTTCAAATATGAATGAGGGCTCCCAAACCTCCAATCCAGCAGATGTTGCCACTCCCCAGGGTGGTTGCTGAGGAGCTGGAGGAATGCAAGGAGCAGCCGTCTGCCATATCTGCCACCCCTTAAGGTGAAGGAGGAAACAGGATTTGACCCCAGAGAGCTGAGGTGCTTATGGTGAGCCCAGAGGCTTCCATCTTCCTATACATACAATGCTAAATTCCTTAACTTTGAAGAGGAAAATTCAAAACGTAACATCCAGGTAGAAATAACTTCATGCCTATTCTGCTTCTGTAACTCAGCTTGCTCCTTGCAAAGTCACTAGGTTACATAGTTTCTGGTCCGACCCCCTCCCCCCCCTCCGGCCCCCCCCCCCCCACCCCCTGCGGGGAATAAAAATTTACAACAATGCTAGGAGCTGAAATTTACCTCACTGCCCCTTGTCCTACTTTTGCAATTACCCAGCCCCTGTAATCCTGCCTAACCCTTGTTTGTGTAAAGGTCAGGCACCCACCACCCACCCCCGCTCCCCCCGCTGTGTCCAGCGGCTGTTCCTGCTTGTGGGAAACCCTTAGTTTAGCCTATTAACAGTCAGCACTGCTCACTAAAGTCTGATGTCATGCACTGCCTATAAAAATTTTGTAACCCCTTTCTTCAAGGTTCAGGGCTGGAAGTGTTAACTCCTTTGGGCCCTCCAGTGTAGTAAACCTGAGTTCTCCTGGGTGTGGTGCTTGGGTACTGGAAGGTCCGACTTCTGCAAAAACTTGATACCTGATTTTTGTTTTTTTTAACCTCACAATAATCTTTGATATTCAGACTGCCTGCTCTCTCTGTTACAAACTTGTATATAACCTCCCCCTGGCCCACACCCCACCCTCCCCCAACAGGTTTCTCAGAGCTACTGAAACTATGTATCCCAGGCTTCTTATTTTACTCATGGACTGTAGAGGAGCCGCCAGGCTCCTCTGTCCTTTGAATTCTCTAGGCGAGAATACTGGAGTGGGTTGCCATTTCCTTCTCCCGGGTATCTTCCAGGGATCAAACCCAGTTCTCCCGCATTGCAGGAGGATTCTTTACTGTTGGAGCCATCATGGAAGCGCAGGGTTGGGCCGTAAGTATTCCCACCAAATAAAATAATTCTCTATTTTCAGGTGGTGACTAATATTTTAGTTGACAGTTTCTGTCTAATTCCTGGAACTCAGGTGAGTGGGGACAGGACGCTGTGTGTTGGGAAAAGGTCTTGGAAGAGCATGTCATATGACAAAAAAATGCACAACCTCAGACATGAGAAATATGTGTTATTTGGTTACTTTACAGAAGATTAGAACTGTTCAGAAGTTTCAGGGGGAACCAGAGTACCTAAGGTCATTTGCTGAAAAAACATTAAAAAAACACCAAAAGATTATTGCTTATGATTAAAATGATACATCTCAAATTAATGATTTTCACACATTTAAAAATTATTTTTTCATTTTTTTACTTTTATTTTTTTACTTATTTTGTCTGTACTGATTCTTCCTTGCTGAGCACAGCCTTTCTCTTGTCTGGCAAGCAGGTGCTTCTCTCTGGTTGAAGTGTGTTGGCTTCTTATTTTGATCACTTCTAGCATTGCAAAACATGGGCTCCAGGACGTGTGGGCTTCGGTAGTCATGGCTCCCAGGCTCTAGCTGAGTGCTCAGTAGTTGTGGAACATATGTTTAGTTCCTCCACAGCATGTGGGATCTTTCCAGACCAGGGATCCAGCTTATGTCCCTTGCACTGGCAGGTGGTTTCTTAGCCACTGGACCAGGGGGAAGTTCCTTTTCATGCTTTTTTATGTATGGAAAGAGACAAGAGTCTGGGTTTATTGAAGTCATCCATATGATATGCATTTTAACCTCCACAGGACATCAACTACTTTTCTCCTCCTTGAATTCCCCTCAGAGCACAATGTCTAGGGGGGAGGGAGGCTGCAGTGGATAATGGCCTTTTGGCTGCAAGAACCTTTGTTTACTGCAATGACAACTGAAATATTTGTCCCCAAGGAAAAGCTTAGGAGAAGACCACAAGTGAAACTGAGAGAGAATGTCTATTGGGTCCTCTCTTGATGAACCTGTTCACTGGGTTACAGAAGTGAAGCAGGGAAAACATTCTTTGTTTGACCAAAATTTTTGTAGGCTCATGGACCTTCTCCTAGAATTACCTGAGAGCTTCCTTGTAAAAATCAGTTTGAACAAGAATTCTAAGTCAGTTCAGCAAGAAATCCCACTCTTGTTATCTGATCACTCCAGGAATCTGATCAGAATTCCTCACTGCCCACTATTAATATCTGGTCCAGATGGAGTGCACTCAGCAAAACATCTATTAGGTTGGTTCAGCCAATATCCTTTGCAGACCTGATGTCTCCTCTTATTGGAGATTCTTTAAAAAACTGGAAATAGAACTGCCATATGACCCTGCAATCCCACTCCTGGGCATACACACCGAGGAAACCAGATCTGAAAGGGACATGTGCACCCCAATGTTCATTGCAGCACTGTTTCAACCATATTGAAGGCAGGAAGAGAAGGCTATGACAGAGAATGAGATGGTTGGATGGCATCACCGACTCAATGGGCATGAGTATGAGCAAGCTTCGGGAGTTGGTGATGGACAGAGGAGATAGGCATGCTGCAATCCATGCGGTCACAAAGAGTCAGACAGACTGAGTGACTGAGCTGAACTGGAGGGGGCCTGGCCAACCAAGCCCCAGGCTTAACAACATTCCAAGTTTTACAAGACAAAAAAACAGCACCAACAGGAAACCAGCCTTACAGTTTGATGATGATTCCATCCTGGGATTATAAGCAGGAACCTTGAACTGCAATTTTGATGTCTCACCCACAGAGTTAATGCTCTGCCTGTGACCTTTTCCTTTTGGGACTCCAGATGTGCTGTGACAGGGGACTTCCCAGCGCTGATTAAGTCTGGATGTTGGTCAAAACCCAATTTGGTGATGTATGCTCTGCTGTTTCTATTTCTCTTTTCTTTTAATGTTAGTATATTGAAAGTAAGCTAGATAATTCTCTAATAAATATTTGTATTATTTATTTGTATACAATGAGTGGTTTATTGTGTTAACAAATTCTTTGAACATGAGACGAGAGTGAAAATTTTGGCAACACACAGAGCCCATCAAGACTCCGACCTTGTGGGAAGAAGCCTGCTGAGGGGTGAGGCCTACGCCATTTCTGCTTTGGCATTTCTACTCACAGAGCTCTTCTCACCCCTCTTCAGGAAAGCCTCGATAGGAGATGCATTGAGACCCTGAAAGTCATGGTGCAAGCCTGGCCCTTTGTACACCTGCCTCTGGGAACCCGATGGACATGCCACATGCGGGGTCTCTACAGGCTGTACTGGAAGCACTTGAAGGCCTGCTTGCCCAGAAGGTTCACTCCAGGTGAGTCTTATGTGAGTAACCTGGTAGAATCCTGGGTGTCCTGGAGGAGACAGCTGGGGTGAGGGAATGTGGTTGGGAAAGAATGGACCACTGGGATCTGAGGATGGCAGTGAAGAAGCCTAGAGGCCTTGGATCACTAAGAGAAATATCTTCTGGAAGCCAAAAGAACATTCCCTACCTTTTCCCAGTCCTGCTTAGAATTACTAGAAGTGGAGAATCAGAAAGGAGAAGAGGGGAAAGGGAGATGGAGGAAAGGGAGTCAGAGAGGGAAGAGGACAAGGCAGCCCGTGAAGCCAGGAATCTGAAGTTACAGCAGAGAAGGGCAGTGTGTAGCCAGATTCTGTGCTGTAGCTTCTTTCTGGGTGGATTTTAATGCATCCCCACCAATCTTCTTTTTCCCTAATAGGAGGTACAAACTACAGGTGCTAGATCTGTGGGACATTGGCCTAACTTCTGTAGCACGTGGTCTGGAGCCAGCACTTCCAGGTGTGCAAGTCAGGAAGAGCACCAGTGGCTGAGTCCAAGTCGATGGCAAAGCAGCACGTGGCTCCACTGAGGATTTTCATAGACCTTTCCCTGAAAAAAAGGACCCTGGACAACTTCCTCATCTACCTTCTCAGGTGGGTGGAGCAGAGAAAAGCTTCCATAAACCTGTGCTGTAAGAAGCTGAAGATCTTTGCAGTGCCATGGAATATATCACTAAGGTCCTGAATATGATGCAGCTGGACTGTATCCAGGAGGTGAATGTGAATTGCAGCTGGCATCTGTCCACCCTGGCCATGTTTGCTCCTTTCCTGGGCCAGGTGAGTCATTTACAGAGGTTCCATCTCTTCCCCATCCACATGTCTGTCTGTGAGAAGCAGGAGCAGTATCACTTTGACTAAATCACCTCTCAGTTCCTGAGGCTGGGCCACCTCCAGGATCTCCATCTGGAGTCTCCCTCCTTCCTTGAAGGCTGCCTGGACCAGTTGCTCAGGTGAGAGTGGACCACTGGCTGGGTAACACTAACATAACATTAGAGTATCAAAGGCCCTGTCTCCTGAAGTGTGGTGCCCCGTGACCACACAAATCAAAGTTGAGGGCTAACCTGGTATAGTAGCTCTTGAAAGGGACACCCTGCTAGGGAGGTGTAGATTATTTGACTGAAATGTTTGGATTTGGCACTAGAAGGTTGATAACTTTTTCCTTCAGTAGAGGTGTCTATGTCAAGTGACTTAAAATATAGAAAATACAAGGGCTTTTACATGTGGAAGACACATCAGATCAGAGCATTCCTGAGGAAAACCCTGTGATCACAAGGTTTGTCACCACAATGAGGATGTCTTAATTGATCTCTCTGTAAAAGATTGACTTGTGCTATAGACTAGGTAATTAATATAAGGGAAAACCATGATTTGGGAGATGATGTTAATTGAGCTGAGAGAAAAGGGTAATAGAAAGTGATAGAAAATTTGTAGAGGATGCAGAGATGTAAGTGAGCCCCTCTAGACTGGCATCACATTTGAAGTTGTGGGATCGTGTAAGTTGCTTCTTTATACACATCTCCCTAGATCCTCACCTGTCCAGAGATATAAGCATCTAGAGCCAACAGTGGACTGAAGGAAGCCTTAGCCAAAATGATTTTTCTTCCCATCACACAGCAGTAAAAATTAGGGATGTCCACACCTGATTGAGGCTGTGTCAGCCTCTCCTCTGAACACATTCTAGTGCATTGCATTATATTCGTTCATCCTTCTAAGGAAGTGGAGTCATGTTGTACACTGCTTGATAGATGAGGGAGAAAACTTTCAAGGTTCTGTGAATTGACTCAGTTATATAGTGAAGGTGACAGGAATGAGCCTAGAATGAGACTGGGCAATCTGTTTTGACCTTCATCAGACTTGGTCAGACTTAACATTTGCCCTGAACAAACCATTTGTCTAATCACCTGTAGCCAGCTGGCACCCAGTTTCCAAGAACTAATTGTTTGGTTTCTCCCCAAGTGCCTAAGACGACCTTGGAAAAACCTCTCAATAACTAACTGCTAGCTAACAGAATCAGACTTGACCCATCTGTCCCAGTGCCCAAACATCTCTCAGCTAAAAGACCTGGATCTGAGTGGTGTCTGGCTGGTCAACTTTAATCCAGAGCTCCTCCAAGTTCTGTTGGAGAAAGTTGCAACCACCCTCCAGGAACTGTACTTAGATGAATGTGGGAACAGGGACTCTCAGTTTGAGGCCCACCTGCCTGCCCTGAGCCGCTGCTCACATCTCAAGTCCTTCAACCTAAGTAGGACCTCCTGTCCACGGCCGGCATGGAGAAGCTGCTGCAACACACCGCTGTGCTGCCCTGCTTAAGGCAAGAATGGTACCCTGCCCCTCAGGAGAGTTATAGCCCTCAGGGTGTTCCTCTGGAAGGCAGACTTGCCCAGCTTTGGGCTCCACTGATGGAGATTATGAGGAACTTAGTTCAGCCCAAGACCATCAGGATTTTCTTAAGTCCCTGTCCATACCATAGTGATGACATATACGATCATGTGGAGCCCATTATATACAGCTTTATTAACCCTGCCTAGGTGGTTGCCTCTATCCAAACCTTTCTCTGGGCACTTGGAAACTGGCTTCTAGGATTTGGGGATTTCTTAACCTGAAAACACACCTGTGGCTTCAGACAGACATTAGTTTAATGTAATGAGAAAAGGAAAGGTGATGGGAGATTCAGGATTGCAGAGAGAAATATAGACTCGGGGAGGTGATGGGACTTTCTGGGGCATGTATTTACAGCATCAGAAAAATGAATCTAATTTTTTAGAGTAAACTTGGGATGTACATGTGGCATCATCCCAGAAATAAAGAAAACTTTGGTGTGTATGGACTGGTGCCCTTCCTGATATGACTTGTTTTCTCTGTTCCAGCTCAGAAATCTTCAGTTACTGATGAAAGAAAGTGCACTGAATTGTCTATGATCTTCAAACCCCACTATTCCCACCAGTTCTCTATTCTGTCTGAGACATCTTTTGCCTCCTTACTTACTTCTGTGATGGCTCAGTGGGTTAACTGCACACAACAAGGAAAACATACTCATTCACCATGAACCATTGGTGTGAAGACTCTTGACAGGGTCCTCACTGCTGATTCAGGCCGTGAACCTGGACACGAGCAGTTCTCATTGTTCTCCCAGTGATTCCACATAGGTCTCAGTTTCTCCTTCTGTGCTGTGACATGGCTTCACTTCACAAGTCAAGACTCTCAGTTCTGGAAGGCATCATCCAAGGACCCCTTGTCCTTACAACTCATGCCTGTCATGAGTGTGCAGTTGTGACCAGTAAAGACATCCATTTCCTTTTGTCTTAATACTGAAATCATACAGGTGCATCACTTGGTTTTAGTATTTCTAAGTCACATTAAGACATTGCATCCTTTTGTATGTTAGGTTGTGTCATTGAGAGATATACATTATTCCCATAACACCTACTATCTCTTCCTATCAGGGAAGCCTGTTTTATCATCCACATATTAGCCCATATAAAAAAACTCCCTCTATTTACACCTTATAACTCATAGTCAACTCTCCCTACCTTCTGCCGGGGTCCAGCCCCAGAAAGATCCAGGGGAACCCTCAGGATGAACCGCGTCGGCGAATGTGAGAGAGAGAGAGACAAAGCTCGGGGCTAAGTCTGAAGTTTATTTTTGCACGGCTCCTTTATACCCTTAACAACATCTTTGGGGGAAGTGCATATTGCTTACACACAGGGCAAATAAAAACATTACAGCAACTTGGCCTTCAACAGAAACTGGATGTCACCCACATACGTTTTCGTTCACAAGAGTCTTTCTTATCATTTGGCCTTCAGGCTTGCTAACATTTTATGGCTTGCACCTGGTGTGACTTAAGCAACTTCAGTAGCTGACCCTGTTTTTCTTATAATTAATCTATTTTCTTTCTAATAAGCGTCATCTCTATGGGAACTAGATAGGATTACATTTTTACAGAACAGAAATGCGAAGGACTGCAAAAACAGCAGATATGGCACAAAACAGGCTCTTAGTCTAAAAGTTAACTACCTGCAAGTAGTCGCCAGCTAATCTCTATCTAAAGTATTTTTTATTAGGCACATTTGTGGCTATCATGTTTGTGGAGCTTTTCTCACCCCATGAAGGGGCCTATGCTTAATAGTTTCTTTTGTTAGCGTACTGTGCTTAGGATGTTTAGAACAATCAAGAGCATTTTTTTTTGCAGTGAGAGCACATATTTATCACACAAGCCAGAATGCCAGCAAAAGGGTTTGAATTGAAGCATTTCCTTCATCCCTGGCCCCTTCATAGGGTACCAGCGTCCAGGAGATTTATTAATTAGGGTTTTAAGTTGGTCCTCATTCAGTGAAAGAGGAGCAGGAGAGCTTTCGGCAGGCAACACAAGAATCCGCAGCAGGGCGAACAAGGACAACAGCAGAAATAAGTGGGGAGGATGCAGGGTGGGGTAGAGGCTGAGGCCAACCTGGAGGGTCCCTTATCCTAGACGGCCTTGCCTGTCAGGTTCTTTCCTCGTGACCCCGTCATGGATGGGGTCCCGGATGGCCTTGCCTGCCCGGTATTTTCTTCATGACCTCGTCACGGGCGGAACCCCCCATAACGGCTCCTGGCAACCTTCGGTTCCACATCCTGAGATTTGAGCACCTGTAGGTGGGGTAGTGCTACATTTACTATAAAAAAATGTCCACGAGTAAGAGGATCTGAGCAGTTCCACATCATGTTGGTCAAGAGTGATCTGTATATGTACATATGTATTAGAAGGGATTATTGTGGGAATGGGTTCAAGGGGGCTACAGAGATGGAGAAGTCCCATGGTCTGCTCTCTGTAAGCGAGAGAACCAGGAAATCCAGTTTTATAACTCAGGCCAGTACTCAGGGCTGAAAACGAGGGAAGCTTGTGCTATAAGCCCAAGTGCGAGGCTAAACTCTTGAGGACCAGGGGACCACTCATGTAAGCCACAGAGTCTCAAGTCTCAAGAGCCAGAAGCTGCTATGTTCATGTGGAAGAAAAGAAAGAGGGAGAAAAGATAGTATCTTGTTCCATTCAGGCCCCCAGGCATTGCATGAAGCCCTATCACATTGGTGAGGGCAGATCCCTTTACACAGTTGATGGATTCAAATGATAATCTTTCCCAGAATCACTGTCTCAGAAATGCCCAGAATCAATGTCCCATAAAATTAACTAGCACAGTGTCTGTAAACAAGGGCACCCAAATGAAGGCTCCTTGCTGAGGATTCAGGGGCTGGTATTGTTGGTCTGGGGATGGAGAGGGAGCAACAGGTACAGCTTCTATAAAATGGAGGTAATGATGCACACAGGCATACGGGGATCCTGTAGGATCAATGAGATGATGCACACTGAGGCCTTTGCACCAGGTTTGGCATAGAGGAGGAGGTTCAATGGATGAGTTGTTTCCTTCTTTTTCCATGATAGTAGACACCCCTAGGATTCTTCATTCTTCAAGATTACCCTTTATTCCTTCAACAGAAAGGAAAGAAAAAGGACTTAACATTTATATGAGGCCATGAATAAATCATGGGCTTCCCAGTGGCACTAATGGTAAAGAACCTACCTGCCAATGCAGGAGACGTAAGACAAGTGTGATCCCTGGGTCAGGAAGATCCTCTGGAGGAGGGCATGGCAACCCACTGCAGTATTCTTCCCTGGAGAATCCCATGGACAGAGGAGCCTGGGGGGCTATAGGTAACATGCATGTGTTTGTGTGAATAGAATGTTTCAAGTCCTTTGGAAGGATCCCAAGGAGTGAAACTGATGGGTTGTAGGATAACAGTATGTATTAAAAATATTTTTTTCTCAGCAATCCCCCCAGTTAGGCAGACATTGTCCCACAAAGGGTAGGAACAGTGTCTCTATCACCCTGTGGGCCCATAACTGACCACAGATCCTGACAAGGCAGTAAGTGATTATAAATGCATGGTCCATGGAAAAATTTATCATTAGTTTATAGTCAAATATTATTTTTCATTATAAAGTCAATGTGGGGAAAATCAACATTATATTATCAGGTGATAATAATATAAAAATACAGGATATAGAAGAAATAACACTTGACTTGTGGTCAATATATATTTTCATGTAAATTACCTAAGACCTGAAATGAATGAAAGTTATAGTCATAGGGAATTTTATGTTGAGTGGATATATTATAAAGTCAGTCATATCACCTGTATTTTACTTTAACCTAGTATATACAGCATCGACTTCTTACTGTGTGCTGTGTGATTTTTCAAGAAAAAAAATCATGAGCCCATAAATACCTTCCACCTTCCTGTACATTCTTTCTATCCCTTTCATGTGTGTCTGAATTAGTTCAGGTCATTATAACAATACTGTGGACTAAGGGGCTTAAACAAACAAAACTTACATCTTCCAATTCTGGAGGTTGAAAGACTGAGATCAGAGAGGCAGTGAGGTTGGGTTGTGGAGGGAACAAGCTTCCTAGTTTCCTCACTTGGTGTGGGGAGGGGAGCTCAAGTCTTTTCATTTGGCTCTACGGGCACTAAATGGCTCAAGGATCTCCAGCTCCATGACCTCATCCAAACCTAGTTATCTCCTAAGGAAACTCCAGTCCCCATCACCCTTGGGTTTGAGGCTTCAAGATATGAATTTTTGGGGTGTGAGGGAGGGTGTATGAGAGAAGGAGTAGGAGATGGGGAATAAACATTCGATTCATAGTAACACATCACCATAAAGAGAGGACAAGACCCCAGTGGACAAATCAGCATTCCAGTGGTCATGCTCCGCTCTATGTTTTCACCACGTCTACACCCAAGCTGCCTGCAAACAGCCAAGGCTGTGGTGGTCCTGTGTCTGTCCACCTACGTGTGTCCAACACAAATGCTCTAACCAAGCCAGGATGCAGGTTGTGCTCTCTCCCTGCTCTCCATTCCTGTTCCTTTGTCCATTGACAAAATCATCTCCCTGCAACCATTGCAGAGATATAGAGGCTATGACTCAAATCGTGGAAATCTTACCAAGTATCTCCTCTTTATTCTCAGTCCCATGTGATCTGCCTGAGCCCTCCTTGCCCAGCATCAGTGACCTTCACCTGTTCCCAAGTTGGCCACACACTTCATTATATCTGTATTTGCACAGTGGTCCAACAAAATCCCCTCAACTAAAAACATTGTTTAATCAATATTTATTCAAGTTCCTGACCTTCTGCCAGGAATGTCTGAGGGTTTTCATGTAAAACCCACTTTGAATAAGAATTGTTCAGCAAG
This sequence comes from Odocoileus virginianus, assembly GCF_023699985.2. NCBI lineage: Eukaryota > Metazoa > Chordata > Mammalia > Artiodactyla > Cervidae > Odocoileus > Odocoileus virginianus. The sequence continues at coordinate 24,927,784 of NC_069684.1, forward strand.
AAATCACACTCTTGATATCAAATCATCTCCAAAATGTGATCAAAATTCCTCACTGTCCACTCTTGTTATCTGATAATGTTGTGTTCCCTTCAGCAAGAAATCTTCTAGACTGGTTCATCCAGGATCCCTCCCAGATCTGATGTCTCAGAAATTTCACACCCAGCAAAATCCTGCTTCTTGGTGGTGACTCCATACTTGCACCTGTTGAATTGTGAATGAAGTCCATTTTCATGATGGGGCATATTTTCCTGTATTATATGGTTTTGAATAAAACATGACTTTACCACTGATACCTTTGTCTGTCTGATTTTCTCTGTCACAACTTCACAGCTGATTATTGCCCATGCAAGGAAGGTCCCCTGAATACCCTCCATGTTCCCACATCCTTGAATGGCCCACTTGGAGTCTGGCCACATTTAGAGCTTCCATATCAGCCCTTGCTCCCAGCACATCCCAGCACACTTCTGAAAGCTGCCACACCACCACAACACCGTGTGAATCGCATGGAGGTCCACCACACCGTTGAATGTGCCAGAGAGCAGGTGGCTGCAGAACCACCCTTAGTTTTAAAGAAGACCCACGTTTGAGGTCTTGGAATCACTGTCTGTGTTGTATAGCTCCTGCCCCTCTTCCAAATCTTCCCAGCTGATGTGGTGAAGAACTTGCTGCTGGTGCAGGAGACGTAAGATACTCAGATTCAATCCCTTGATTGGGAAGAGCCCCTAGAGGAGGAAATGGAACCCACTCCAGGATTCTCACCTGGAAAATTCATGGACAGAGGAGCCTGTTGGGCTACACCCCATGGGGTCACAAAGAATTGGACAGCCCTGAGCATGCATGTTTGCAGGCACCTCCTCCAAACTCACAGGTTCTTTTCTTTACCAGTCCACGAATAAATGAGTATCAAACATGGGAATGTCATTAGTTTGCAGAAGACAGAAGTGAATGTCAGGAGATACTGGAGGGATCTTCAATTACTCCCATTTCACTCAAGAAAAAACTTAGGCCCAGAAATATAACATGATTCCAAGTTCTGAAACCTTGGTACAGACTCTCAATGCATAATTTTTATTGAATGAATGACTGATGGGAGAATAGGGAAGAGAGGAAAGTTGTGATGAACACAGCAGTGATAGCTAGCTGGAGCCAGCTAGCCTCCTCACACTCCTGCACCATCCATTCATCCCACAAACATCCACTGAACCATGGTCAAACCAACCTCTGACCTCAGAGTCTTCAATTCAGAAGGAAAGGGATATTAAACAAGCACTAATGTGAGAGTGTGATGTCGGGGGACAGGCTTACAAAAGTGGGGGCCTTGGTGGCCTGTAGGTCATAGAGAGTTCCCTGGGGGTGTGCTGCAGTAAAAGGGTGCATGACAGCAGTCATGGGGCCATGAGCACTTGATCTAGCCAGGGAGGCCTTCTTTGATGAGGAGACATTTAGGCTGAGACTAGCATGCTGAGAGGGATGAGCCAGGTGCAGGGACAGGTTGGGAGGGAGGACAGAGTGGCTCAGACTAGAGAAATGGCATGTGTTGGCACTGACCAGGGAAGGAGTTTGACAGGTTTGTTAAAAGAACGAGAAAGATAGTATAAGTCCAATTGAGGCTGTAACCAAAACCAAAACCTCAGTATCCTAAAGCAACACAGGTTTATTCCCTTCATGCTCGAGAGATGCGAAGTCCACAGGGAGCTCTGGGAGCTGTGCTCCCTCTGGAGGCCCTAAGGGTGAGTTATTTCCTTGCCTTTTCCAGCTTCCAGTCACCTTCATTCCTTGACTCATGGCCTCTTCCTCAATTCCCAACATCTTTCCCTTCTGTCTCCCTCTCTAGGGACCCTGTAATTACATCAGACTTACTGGACAATCAGGGCTTCCTTGGCGGCTCAGATGGTAAAGAATCCACCTGCAATGTGGGACATGTGGGTTTGATCTCTGGGTTGGGAAGATCCCCTGGAGGAGGGCATGGCAACCCTTTCCAGTATTCTTGCCTGGAGAATCCCTTGGACAGAGGAGCCTGGGGAGCTACAGTCCATGGGGTTGCAAAGAGTCTGACATGACTGAACAACTAAGCACAGTAAAACATTCACATACTCCAGGGATGAGGATGTGGATATTTTAATGGGGGTCGGAGGATAATTCATCTGCATCCTGGAATGAGTCAGGAGTCCTCTGGCTCAGTACACGTTCTGTCACTTATCCCTCAATCTATGTAGTCCTTTCTGGGCATTGAGAAGGTGGAGAACAATGGTTGGAGATGAAGTTGGGACTAAATGAATCCTAGTGCTCCATGACCTTACACACACACACACATACACACACACACACACACACACACACACAGAGTCTAAACCTTTGCTACCAGGTTAACATTTGGGCTCTCTGAGCAATAGCATTGCCATGGTTGGTGGAGGATTTCCCTATTCTCCAAAAGAGTGGAAATGAGGGTGGAATTGAACCAGAGAGGACCTATATCCTTTATTCTTTCTTCACCTGGACTCTAAAAATGAGGAGGCTCAGCATCTCCGGCAGATGTGGTGGGGACTGGGGGAGGGGTTTATTAAAACACTGATATTGGTCTCACACTACGAGTTTCTGGAGCAGTAAGTCTGGAGTGGGGCTGAGTAGTAACTTTTTAAAAAGTTCTCAGGGTTTCCCTGATGGTTAAGAATATGCCTTGCGATGAAGGGGACATGGTATGACTTCTGGTCTGCAAGGGTCCCACAAGCCATGGAGCAGTGGGCCTCTGCACCGCAACTACTGAGCCAGTGCTCTCGAGCCTGGGAACCACAGTTATGGGAGCCAGGTCATTTAGAGCCTGCTTTCCACAACAAAAGGAACCACCACGTGAGAAGTGCACACAGGAAACTAGAGTGTAGCCCCTCTTTCTGCAACCAGAGAAAGCCTGAGAGCGGCAATGAGGACCGACCACAGCCAAAAATAAAATAAATAGATAAAATAAATTTTGTTGTTCAGTTGTTCAGTCATGTCCAACTATTTGCGACCCCATGTACTGCAGCACACCAGGTTTCCCTGTCCTTCACCATCTCCCGGAGCTTGCTCAAACTCATGTACATTGAGTCAGTGATGCCATCCAACCATCTCATTCTCTGTCATCCCCTTCTCCTCCTACCTTCAACCTTTCCCAGCATCAGGATCTTTTCCAATGAGTCAGCTCTGCATCAGGTGGCCAAAGTATTGGAGCTTCAACTTCAACATCAGTCCTTCCAATGAATATTCAGGATTGATTTCCTTTAGGATTGACTGGTTTGATCTCCTTGCAGTCCAAGGGACTCTCAAGAGTCTTCTTAAAATAAATAAAATCTTTTAAAAAGTTCTCAATTGATGCTGATGCTGCTGGTCAGAGGACCAGACATTGGGAACCACTGTAGTAGGTAGAGCCACTCCTATTGTGTAGTTACCTGTCCCGTTTTTGGAATAGCAGATTCTTCAGAGAAAACAATGAAGAAAACACCTGAATCTCATGTTGTTTTATGCTTCCTCCTAGAAGTAAAGAGCCTATGACTCCAGTATATTATTACAAAGGTCAAAATGGGCAGAACATAGCTGGCACAGTGCAGTATTTAAGAGCATCAACGAAAAGAACTTCCAGTTCCACAATTTACAGCCTGTGTAACCAAGAAGTCACTGCCCCTCTCTGAATCTATCTCTCCTCTATGGAATGGGTACCATATAATCTCTAACTCAGATAAAAACACTAAGCCCAGAGTTTGGTGCAGAATAAATCTTCCATAAATGGCAGGGCTGTTGTTTGATGTTCAAAGACGACAAGCCTCGAAATAGCCAAGGTCAGAGCAACAACCAGAGCCTGAGGCAGAGTCTCACAAGCCAGCCATTCCCTCTTCCAAACTGTGATGATTTGATTCTGGAAACCAGTACCTTAAGATAAAACCTTGGGAGCCAAGTTCAGTCCATTGGCTGGGACAAGGCTGGTGGCCAATTTGGCATTGATTTATAGTTGGCTGTGGCTTAGGATCCCAGGTAGCCCAGTGGTAAAGAATCCGCCTTCAATGCAGGAGACACAAGAGGCAGAGGTTTGATTCCTGTGTTGGGAAGACCCCTGGAGTAGGAAATGGCAATCCTTTCCAGTATTCTTGCCTGGAAAATTCCATAGACAGAGGAGCCTGGTGGGCTATAGTCCTTGAAGTGGCAAAGAGTCAGACATGACTGAGCACACAGGCACATATATGGCTTAGGTTCTGATTGGCACTAATCCAGGGAGCAGATGTAAAAGAAAACCTAAATCAGATCTCTCCATCCAGAGACTTTTTGTTCTTTCTTGGAAACCATCTGGGGCCTATTGATGATTGTAGGTGTACAGATGCTAGGAGAAGTGATGCTTAACGGACAAATTAAAACTTGTTGACTTACAAACCACTGAGCTTACTCCAAGGTCCAGTTCTGGCCAGACATTACCTTGCTCAAAACTAACTTCATGTTCTGGACCTCAGGATCTTTGTTTGAGAAATGAATTGTTTCTGAGGTTCCTGTGATACAGTAGGTACCCTGGATGACTTCTGAGTCTGACATTCCTGCTGGGTTTTGTTTATCCTATTCTTGGACTTCCATGGCTACTTGAGAAGAAGCTTAGCTGCATGTAGTTTCTGAAACTCAAGATCCCAACTGACAACTGGGGGTCTTCTTACCCACTACCCACTGCAGCTGTAGGAGAACAGTTTTCTTCTCTCCCTGGTACAAATCCTCAGTCTCAGGTCAAACTGTCTGTCATCTTCCCACAAGAGAGAAGAACTTCACATCCCCCAGGGCCAGGTGGTGGGTGAGTGACGGACTGTGGATGGGGACAAGGGAGGCCTTGAGGGCATGGGACCCCACATCAGAGAAGCTGTGTCTGCATTAATGCTGAGTGATGCCCTTTAGGAAGGTGAATCAGTGCTGCTACATGTTTCTTTTACTATTTTCCCCAAGGGACATTAGGGAGTAAATTGTGATATAAAACTTGATTTTTCTCTTTCTGAATTATTTCATTCTGTATGACAGGCTCTAGCTCCATCCATGTCTATGCAAGTGGTACAATTTTGCTCCTTTTTAAGGCTGAGTAATATTCCATTGCATATATATACCACATCTTCTTTAACCCCTCCTCCATTGATGGACATTTAGTTTACTTCCATGTCCTGGCTATTGTAAATGATGATGCAATGAACAATGGGATGCATGTATCATTTGGAATTACGGTTTTCTCTGGGTATATGTCCAGGATGAAAATATATGTGGAATCTAGAAAAGATAGTACAAATGGACTTGCTTGCAAAGCAGAAAGAGAGACATAGATGTAGAGAACAAACATATGAACAACAAGGAAGAAAAGGGGAGAGATAAATTGGGAGACTGGGATTGAGATATACACACTACTGTGTACAAAATAGATAACTAATGAGAACCTACTGTATAGAGAAGGGGATAAAAATGAATGTAGAGTCTGTTTGTAGGATGTATATTAATTAACCTTAAAAATACAACCAATGGACTGCAGCACAACAGGCTCCCCTGTCCTTTACTATCTCCCAGAATTTGCTCAAATGCATGTCCATTGAGTCGGTGATGCCATCCAGCCATCTCATCCTCTGTTGTCCTCTTCCCCTCCTGCTCTCAATCTTTCCCAGCATCAGGCTCTTTTCCAGTGTGTTGATTCTTCACATCAGGTGGCCAAAATGTTGGAGCTTCAGCTATCTTCTTACTCTATTGAATGATTACCATATAATCTCTAATTCAGAAAAAAACACTGAGCCCAGAGCTTGGTACAGAATAAATCCTCCATAAATTACAGAGCTGTTTCTTGACATCAAGGCTGCAGGCATAATCAAGACAATATCAAAGCCCACAGCAACAACCAGGGAGAGCCTCATGTGCCAGCTATTCCCTCTGCCAAGAAGTGATGCTTGGATTATGGAAGCCAGCACTTTAAAAGCAAACCTGGGTGTCTCTGCCTGGAGTTCAGCCTACTGGCTGGTAAAAGTCTGTCCTCTGATGGCCAGTTTGACAATTCTTTAACATTGTTTTGGCTTCAGACTCAGAGTTTTTCTGATAGGCACTAACTCCAGGGAGCAGAGATGAAAGGAAATCTAAATCAGATTTCCCCATCCAATGACTTTCTCTTTATTCTTGGAAAACTTCTGGGGCCTGTTGGTGATTGTAGGTGTAGGGATGCTCAGAGAATTAATACCTGAATTGGAAGGCTAAGTCCTGTTGACCTATAAACTATTTGAGGCTTACTTGCCAGATCCCATTAAATTTCTGGCAGTTCATTTCATGCCCTGGGTCTTGAGTTCTTTTTTGAAAAACAGATAGTTTTTGAGGTTCTTGTGACACTGTAGGTGCCCTGGTTTGCTCATGAATCTGGCTTTTATGCTGGGTTTTGTTTTTTCTTGATTTGGACTCCCACAGCCACTGGAGAAGAAGCTTTGGTGTATGTGGTTCCTGAGACCCAGGACTCCAACTCTTACTTGGGAGTGTACTCCCCACTCCCCACATTGCCCACTGCAGTTGTGGGAGAACAGAATTTGTCTCTCCCTGATGCAAATCCCCATCCTCAAATCAGATTGTCTGGTATCTTCCCATAGGAGACAGGAGCCCCACATTCCTCAGGGCCAGGTGGGAGGTTAGTGAAGGATGATAGGTGAGTCAGGAAACCTGGAGGGCATGCTTTTGAATTAATGCTGAGTGATGCTCTTTATGAAGGTGGGTTCAGTGTTGCTACATTTTTCTTTAGATACTTTCCTCCCAAGGGACATTGGAGAGGAAACTGTGATATAAAATGTGTTGTTTTGCCTCTGGTCACAAATTTTATTCAAAACATTATGTGTGGGATATATTTGGCTACCATATAGCCTCTGGTTTGAGAAAACTATTCAATATGGAACTCTAACCTGTCTCACAATAACCCTCACAATATCAGAAGAGACAGTGAATGTCTTTGCTGTTCTAGACCTGAGACCAACTTGGACTTGGGTCTGATTTTGATTCAGTTCTGCTGACGCTGGAATTGCCCTTGTACCACCACAATCCTGACACACAGGATATAAAATTTCAATTTCATGGGAGGCATTTATCATTAGCTCTTGAATAAGTATGTAAATGATTTTATATGAGTGGGATTTTGTTGCAGGTGCTGTCTGGTACTTGATATTTCTTTTTGCTTAATGTTGTAATCATCTCAAATCTATTGTGACCTGACAGACTCTTTCTTTTTCCATACCTGCTCCTTTTCTGTCCCTCCTAATTTTAGGAAGTCACAATCAAATTCTAAGAGATTCCTAAGTCTCCTTTATCCTCCCATCTCAACTTTGATGTAAGAGCAAAGTGTTTCTGATTCTGCCTCCAGAACATCCTCAGAGCTGTACCCAGGACCACTCAAGTGCAGTTCCCACTCCCTGCCAGGACCAGCAAAGGGTGTCCTGTTGGTGTCCTGCTTCCTTGTTAACCCTCCCAAAATGGTCCAGTTGCAACCAGAGGAACTGGAAAATAGTCAGCAATCACGTATTTACCCTACTAACAAAATAAGTATCAAAGTGAGTCAAGTAATATCAATGTAATATCAAAAATTACACAGAAAAGGGGCCAATGTGATGATGGTTCAGCTTCCAGGGTCCTGAGGATATGCCTGGGGTTAATTGCCCTCTCTGCTACATCCTCTGTGGGATTGAACTGCAAAGACAATGTTTACTGGTAGTAGCTGCTACTATGAGGACAAGGTTGGATGGGACTGATCCATGTTTATTTCACGCCCCACTCCGAGTTCACAAAGAGACCGCACTGATGACCCACAATGGCTCTCAGACATGAAAATGCCCTGCTTTACAGAGCTGGACATGTCTCCTCCTGCTCACATTCTCAGATTTAGTCTTTTCAAGTCAGTTTGCTGTCCTGATCTTAACATTCTAGCAGGAAAACCCTCAAAGAAGATTGTCTCCTTTTATCCACACCTGTTTATTTTCTAAATTTCAACCAAAGAAAGCCTTTAATGTTCCTCTTCCCTGAGACAAAAAATAGAAAAACATCCATGAAGCCGTTTGAGTCATTCACAGGGTTCCTTTAGGAATGGCCACCCCTACACCACCCAGCAAGCAGCTTTAGTTATCACTGGAAATTTGACCAGATGTCCTTTAGAGAAGTGGACTTAAGACTGGATGGTCAATGGGGTGGAGAGGGAGGTGGGAGGGGGGACCGGGATGGGGAATACATGTAAATCCATGGCTAATTCAATGTATGACAAAAACCACTGCAATGCTGTAAAGTAATTAGCCTCCAACTGATAAAAATAAATGGGAAAAAAAAAAAAAGACTGGATGGTCAACTGCATCTGCAATTGCACATCCCTTGCTCTCTGATTACACTCATAATATGCTATGTTTCCCATACAACATCTAAGAGACAACTTGAAACAAATCGGAGTTAATTTTGTTTCCTTTGGAAGTGACACCCCTGCCTTTATGAAGCTGTTTAATTTTGAGACAATTAATAATTTTCATTTGGTCAAACATCTCCCAACAATGATGTATTCAGGATATTACTTTTGGCCTTGTTTTTTGTATTATGTCAGGAACCCATAGTCTTTTCCCTTTCTCCCACCTAGAGATACAACTGTCTGTATTAGAAAAACTCAATCCAATTCTGTGGAGTGAATCAATAAATAAGTCCTTGATATACTCCCCTCCATCCCCCATTCTTTCTCTTTCATGAATGGGGATCTGACTCAGTTAATTCATCTGGAGACTGACAGTAACCCAATCAGGATTAACCTGAGATGCACTCAGGAATCTAATCAGGTGGTGCCTTCTGATTGGAAGTTAGCAGTTGGAAGGAAGGCAGATGTGGTTAGAAAGTTCTACAATAGCCTCAAGTACCAAGGAGGATGGGATTCCCCTGTGGCTCAGCTGGTAAAGAATCCACCTACAATGCAGGAGACCTGGGTTCAATTCCTGGGTTGGGAAGATCCCCTGGAGAAGGGAAAGGCTACCCACTCCAGGATTCTGGCCTGGAGAATTCCATGGACTGTATGGTCCATAGGGTTCCCAAAAGTCGGACACAACTGAGTGAGTTTCACTTTCACCAAAGAGGACATGCAGAAGCTTCTCACTCTGGAGTCACTGCCTGTGTTCTTCACCAGGTCTGAGGTCTCAGAAGCCCCCCAGCCAGATCAGACCTGGTAAATTATCAACCTCAGCGAAAGATATTCTGCAAATGGCAGCATTAATTGAATGATGGAATGCAGTCTGACATGGCATGAAGAGTTTTCTTTTCTCTTTTCTTTTTGTTGAATGAACTTAAGGCTTTCTTTTTGCCTTGAAGTGTAGTTTTGCCTCCATCCTGAACATTTTGATTCATGCTTTGATTTATATTATTTACATGTCTTAAGCAGCAGTTTTTCTTATTAATAAAAGCCATCAAACTGTTTGGAATGCTATTTCTTGAAGTTTAAAGCTTTCACTCCATGCACATTGGCATTCCTTTTACAAGTGTCTCCTTAATCCTTCCCAGCAAAGTTAACTTAGGGAACTGAGGATGGAAGATCTGTTACACATGAATTCCTGTCTCCATAGTTTTGACCCTAATGATAGTTTAAATGTTTTCACCCTAAAAAAAAGGGAGTTGGTTTGTTCAGACTCTTGGTACAAATGTGCAAGAGGGAAATGCATTAAGCAAAGCAATGGATGGAAAGGGATGAGCCACTGCTAGCCTTTCTTCCTTCTTGGTACTTGTGAGATTCTTGCTCTAGTGGCAGAAAGGGCACAGCTGTGCCTCTGTGCCCACCAAACCCAGACTGGAATGCAGACACGCTGAGTTTCTTCCATTCTGGTTCATTGTCAGAGCAATGACTTTGGCCCTGATTTGATTTCTCTGAAGGGTGGGGAAAGAGACTACTCTTATGATTATGACTGTCCTGAGAAGGATGCCTTGTTCCCTTGCATTTTCAAAGGAAAAGTCAGGATGAGTTCACAACCCACCCAGACTTGTGATCTTGGCAGCAGTGAGCCTGTGGAGAGATGAGGCCTTGGCCATCTCCTCTTTGGAGTATCTGTCCATGGAGCTCTATCCACCACTATTCATGGCTGCCTTCTCTGGTAGAAACAGGGAGACCCTGAAGGCTATGGTGCAAGCCTGGCCCTTTGTTTGCCTGCCTATGGGGGGTCTCATTGACCTGCCTCATGTGGGGTCCCTACAAGCAGTGCTGGAAGCACTTGATTTCCTACTTGCCCAGAAGGTTCCCTCCAGGTGAGTCTGACTCAGGTAACCTAGTAAAATCTTGGGTGTCCCAGAGGAAGCAGCTGGGGTGAGGGAATGTGGATGGAAAAGGATGGGCCAGAGGGATCTGAAGATTTAAACTAACATTAGGGCCTAAACTTTGGAGCCAGGAATTCATGTGTAACAGAGTTTTCATCCTCAGTTCCCTAAGTTAACTTTGCTGGGAAAGATTAAGGAGATACTTATAAAAGGATTGCCAAGGTGTATGAAGTGAATGAAGAAGCTTACAGGTCTTGGCTCACTAAGAAAAATAACTTCTGGAAGCATAAGAGTGCCTTTAGTGAACGGGAACCTGAGAGAATATTCCCCATCTCCTTTCAGTCATGCTTAGAGTTACTAGAAGTAGAGAATCAGAAAGGAGAAGAGGGGAAAGGGAGATGAGGGAAAGTGAGGCAGAGAGGGAAGAAGGCAAGGCAGCAGATGATGTCAGGAATATTAAGTTATAGCACAGGTGGGCAGTGTGTTATCAAGCCGTAAGGCTGTTTTTTTAACTCTGTGTGGATTTTAACGCATCTGCATCAATCTCCTTTTTCCTCTAGGAAGTGCAAAATGGGGGTGGTAGATTTACATAATACTGGCCAGAACTTCTGGAGCCTGTGGTCTGGAGCCAGCAGTTACGGGTGCTCAGGCTCATGAATGGCACCAGTGGCTGAGCCCAGGTCAACAACAAAGCGGCACTTGGCTCCAATGAATGTTTTTATAGAACTTTGCCTGAAGAGAAGGACCCTGGATAACTTCCTCACCTGCATCCTCAGGTGGGTGGAGCAGAGAAAATCTTCCATCCACCTGTGGTGTAAGAAGCTGAAGATTGTTTCAATGCCAATGGACAATATTATGAAAGTCCTGAGCATGGTGCAGCTGGACTGTATCCAGGAGGTGCAAGTGAATTGCACCTGGCATCTGTCCACCTTCCACATTTGCTCCTTTCCTGGGTGAGATGAGTAACTTGCAGAGACTCCATCTCTTTCACATCCACATGTCTGCCTTCAAGAAGCAGGAGCAGCATCACATTGTGCAAATTACCTCTCAGTTCTTAAAGCTGAGCCACTTCCAGGGTCTTCATCTGGCCTCTCCCTCCATCCCTGAAGGCTGCTCAGACCAGATGCTCAGGTGAGTGTGCACCACTGGTTGGGTTATACTGAACACAAAGCTAGAATGTCAAGAGCACTGTCTCCTTTATTGCTCTCTCCTAAAATGTGGTGTTCCACAATCACAGAAATCAAGGTAAAGGGTTAAACTGGTTTAGTGGCTCTTTTGAGACACCCTGCTGGGGAGGTACAGATTATTGACTGGGATGTTTGGATCCCAGGATTTATTTCCTCCTTCTTTGGAGTTGTCTATATTGTCACCCTGCTTATTTAACTTATATTCAGAGTACGTCATGAGAAACACTGGGCTGGAAGAAGCACAAGCTGGAATCAAGATTTCCAGGAGAAAAATCAATAACCTCAGATATGCAGATGACACCACCCTTATGGCAGAAAGTGAAGAGGAACTAAAAAGCCTCTTGATGAAAGTGAAAGAGGAAGTGAAAAAATTGGCTTAAAGCTCAACATTCAGAAAATTAAGATCATGGCATCTGGTACCATCACTTCACGGGAAATAGGTGGGGAGACAGTGGAAATAGTGTCAGACTTTACTTTTTTGGGCTCCAAATCACTGCAGATGGTGACTGCAGCCATGAAATTAAAAGATGCTTACTCCTTGGAAGGAAACTTATGACCAACCTAGAGAGCATATTAAAAAGCAGAGATATTACTTTGCCAACAAAGGTCCGTCTGGTCAAGGCTATGATTTTTCCAGTGGTCATGTATGGATGTGAGAGTTGGACTGTGAAGAAAGCTGAGCACCAAAAAATTGATGCTTTTGAACTGTGGTGTTGAAGACTCTTGAAATTCCCTTGGACTGCAAGGAGATCCAACCAGTCCATCCTGAAGGAGATCAGTCCTGGGTGTTCATTGGAAGGACTGATGCTGAAGCTGAAACTCCAGTACTTTGGCCACCTCATGCGAAGAGCTGACTCATTTGAAAAGACCTTGATGCTGGGAGGGATTGGGGGCAGGAGGAGAAGGGGATGACAGAGGATGAGATGGCTGGATGGCATCATCGACTTGATGGACATGAGTTTGAGTGAACTCTGGGAGTTGGTGATGGACAGGGAGGCCTGGTGTGCTGCGATTCATGGGGTTGCAAAGAGTCGGACACGACTGAGTGACTGAACTGACTGATGTTGAAATGATAAAAATATGTAAGTAAGAAGGACATTGAAGTGGGGAAATACATCAGATCAGAGCATTCCTGAAGAGAAGCTCTTTGCTCCCAAGGTTTGTGCCCACAGTGAGCTTGTTCTAAATTCCCTGTTTGTAAAAGTTTGTTTTGTGCTCCAAATAAGTTAATTAATATATGGGAGAAATCTGGTTCTGGAAATGATATTCACAGAGCTGAGAGAAAAGGATAATAGAAAGTGACAGAAAGTTGATAGATGATGCGGGGTCTAAGTGAGCCCCTCTAGTCACTGTTGTTCAGTTGCTCAGTCAGGTCTGACTCTTAGGGACCCCATGAACTGCAGCACACAGGCTTCCCTATCCTTCACCATTTCCCAGAGCTTGCTCAAGCTCATGTCCATTGAGTCAGTGATGCCATTCAACCATCTCATCTGCTGTCATCCCCTCTCTCCTTCATCTAGAGCCCCTATAGATGGCAACACATATCATGTTGTGGGATCTTGTACAAGTTGGTTCCTTGTGCATGTCTCCCTAGATCCTCAACTGCCCAAGACGCAGGCATCTGGAGCCAAACTTGGAGTGGAGTAAGTCTTAGATAAAATCATTTTAAATCTCATCTCCAAACACTAATGTTCAGTGATGTCCACACTTGATGGAGACTCTATCTGGCTCTCCATATAACATATTCTTGTGTATTCCATGATCTTCATTCATCCTCACAATGAAGTGGAGTATGTTGTACTCTGCTTGATAGATGAGGAGAGAGTGGCTTCCAGATTCTGTGAAGTGATTCAGTTCCACAGCAAAAGTGACAGGACTCGCCCTAGAATGAGACGGGAAGATCATTGTATTGACCCTGAATAGATGGTCAGAATAATATCATTCCTGTAGAAACCATTTGTCTATCACCAGTATACAACCCCAACAAGAAGTCCCAACAAGACTGTAGGAGGGATGAAGTCCCATTTAGAATCAAATCCCATACCTGCCAGAGGTGCTTGGAGGGCTCAAACAAAACCTTGTGGGACCCAGAGACCCCACAGAAGCTGAGTCAGACCTGCCTTTGAGTGTTTGATTGTCTCCTGTGGAAGCACAGGTCAGCAGTGGCCTGCCATGGGGACAGGGGCTCTGGCTGCAGCAGCCCTGGGTCACAGAGTGTGTGGCACAAGCCCCCTTGGAGGAGGTTGCCATTAGCCCCACCATAGAGCCACAGATTTCCCAGCGTGGGGATCCTGCAAAGAGACTGAGAACCCCCAGGGAATTTGACTTTGGAGGCCAGAGGGATTTGATTACAGAACTTCCATAGGACTGGGGAAACAGACCCTTGGAGAGCACAAACAAAACATTGTGTGCACCAGGAGCCAGGAGAAAGGAACAGTGCCCCCACAAGAGACATCCAGGCTTGCCTGTGAGTTTCCAGGAGTCTCTGATGGAGGTGTGGGTCAACAGTGGCCTCCTGCAGGATTCAGTTCAGTTCAGTTCAGTCGCTCAGTCATGTCTGACTCTTTGCAACCCCATGAATCATAGCACACCAGGCCTCCCTGTCCATCACAAACTCCCGAGTTTACTCAAACTCATGCCCATCAAGTTGATGATGCCACCCAGCCATCACATCCTCTGCCATCCCCTTCTCCTCCAGCCCCCAATCCCTCCAGCACCAGGGTCTTTTCAAATGAGTCAACTCTTCACATGAGGTGGCCAAAGTATTTGAGTTTCAGCTTTAGCATCAGTCCTTCCAATGAACACCCAGGACTGATCTCCTTCAGGATGGACTGGTTGGATCTCCTTGCAGTCCAAGGGAATTTCAAGAGTCTTCAACACCACAGTTCAAAAGCATCAATTTTTTGGTGCTCAGCTTTTTTCACAGTCCAACTCTCGCATCCATACATGACAACTGGAAAAATCATAGCCTTGACCAGACGGACCTTTGTTGGCAAAGTAATATCTCTGCTTTTTAATATGCTCTCTAGGTTGGTCATAAGTTTCCTTCCAAGGAGTAAGCATCTTTTAATTTCATGGTTGCAGTCACCATCTGCAGTGATTTTGGAGCCCCCAAAAATAAAGTCTGACACTGTTTCCACTGTCTCCCCATCTATTTCCCATGAGGTGATGGGACCAGATGCCATGATCTTAGTTTTCTGAATGTTGAGCTTTAAGCCAACTTTTTCACTCTCCTCTTTCACTTTCATCAAGAGGCTTTTTAGTTCCTCTTCACTTTCTGCCATAAGGGTGGTGTCATCTGCATATCTGAGGTTATTGATATTTCTCCCGGCAATCTTGATTCCAGCTTGTGCTTCCTCTAGCCCAGTGTTTCTCATGATGTACTCTGCATATAAGTTAAATAAGCAGGGTGACAATATACAGCCTTGACATACTCCTTTTCCTATTGGGAACCAGTCTGTTGTTCCATGTCCAGTTCTAACTGTTGCTTCCTGACCTGCATACAGGTTTCTCAAGAGGCAGGTCAGGTGTTCTGGTATTCCCATCTCTTTCAGAATTTCCCTGCAGGTTTAGGGGCACTGAATTCAACAGTGCAGTGCACAAGTCCTTTTGAAGGAGGTCGCCATTACCATTATTACCCCTACCCCTACTTCCTTAGGCTAAATAACAGGGAGGGAACACAGCCCTGCCCATCAACAGAAAATTGGATTAAAGATTTACAGAGCATTGCCCCACCCATCAGAACAAGTCAGTCTCTCCCATAAGAAAGCTTCCATAAGCCTCTTACCCTTATCCTTCAGAGGGCAGATAGAATGAAAACCACAATCTTAGAAAACTAACCAAACTGATCACTTGGGCCACACCTTGTCTGACTCAATGAAACTATGAGCCTTGCTGTGTAGAGCCACCCAAGATGGACGGGTCATAGTGGAGAGTTCTGACAAAACATGGTCCACTGGAAAAGGGAATGGCAAACCACTTAAGTATTCTTGCCTTGAGAATCCCATGAACAGTATGAAAATGTCAAAAGGTATGACACTGAAGGATGAACACCCCAGCTGGGTAGGTATCCAATATGCTACTGGAGAAAGGTGGAGAAGTAACTCCAAAAAGAATGAAGAGACAAGCCAAAATGAAAACAACACCCAGTTGTGGATGTGACTGGTGATGGAAGTAAAAGTCTGATGCTGTAAAGAACAATATTGCATAGAAACCTGGAATATTAGGTTCATGAATCAAAGTAAATTGGAAGTGGTCAAACAGGAGATGGTAAGAGTGAGCATTGACATTTTAGGAATCAATGAACTGAAATGGACTGGAATGGGCGAATTTAACTCACTTGATTATTATATCTACTACTGTGGGCGAGAATCCCTTAGAAGAAATGGAATAGCCCTCATAGTCAACAAGAGTCTGAAAGGCAACACTTGGGAGCAATCTCAAAAAATGACAGAATGATTTCTGTTTGTTTCCAAGGCAAACCATTCAGTATCACGGTAATCTAAGTCTATGCCCCAACCACTAATGCTGAAGAAGCTGAAGTTGAACAGTTCTACGAAGACCTATAAAACTAACACCAAAAAAAAAAAAAAAAAGTCCTTTTCATCATAGGTGACTGGAATGCAAAAGATGAGGAAGTCAAGAAATACCTGGAGTAGCAGGCAACTTTGGCCTTGGAGTACAAAATGAAGCAGGGCAAAGGCTAACAGAGTTTTGCCAAGAGAACACACTGGTCATAGCAAACACCCTCTTCCAACAACACAAGAGAATATTCTACACATGGACATCACCAGATGGTCAATACCAAAATCAGATTGATTATATTCTTTGCAGTCGAAGAAGGAGAAGCTCTATACAGTCAGCAAAAACAAGACCCGGAGCTGACTGTAGCTCAGATTGAGAGTCAATTCCTAGGTTGGTTGAATAAGAAGTCCGGGTTCCCGAGGAGGAGGAGGAGGAGAAAGGGGTCTGGGGCTCTAAAGGAGAAAAGGACAAATGTTCTTTTCTGCATTGCTTTTTCTTAGTCAATGTAACAATGTATCTTGCTTGAGGGCATGTTTTTCCTTAACAAGAACCTTCTGACTAATCCTGTCATCTTAAAATGTATATTGTGGGAGTGGGTCTGGTAAGATCTTTCTATTATTCATTCTAATCTTGTTAATTGAAGATGTATGTTGTGGGAGTGGGCCTGAAAAAAGTATATAAGGCCTTGATAAGACTAGCTAGGGGGCACTCTCCATCCCCCTTCTGATGTCTGTGTCAGAAGCTTTCTCTGTCCCTTTTCTTACTTTAATAAAACTCTGCTACACAAAAGTTCTTGAGTGATCAAGGCTGGTCCCTGGTTCCAAAGCTAAATCTTCTTCTTTGGAGATCATGAATCCAATATCATTCACCGTAATCTCTCAAGATCATGAACTCCTTATGGCCAAATCAGACGTGAAGAAAGTAGGAAAAACCACTAGACCATCCACATATGACCTAAGTCAAATCCCATGCAATTTTACAGTGGAAGTGACAGATTCAAGGGATTAGATTTGATAGAGTGCCTGAAGAACTATGGACAGAGGTTTGTGACATTGTATAGGAGGCAGTGATAAAGACCATCCCCAAGAAAAAGAAATTCAAAAAGGAAAAATGGTTGTCTGAGGAGGCCTTACAAATAGCTGAGAAAAGAAGAGAGGCTAAAGATAAAGGAGAAAAGGAAAGACATACCCATCTGAATACAGAGTTCCAAAGAATAGCAAGGAGAGATAAGGAAGCTTTCCTAAGTGATCAAAGCAAAGAAATAGAGGACAATAATAGAATGGGAAAGACTAGAGATCTCTTCAAGAAAATTAGAGATACCAAGGGAAAATTTCATTTAAAGATGGGTGAAATAAAGGACAAAAATGGTATGAACCTAACAGAGTCAGAAGACATTAAGAAGATGTGTCAAGAACTATACAAAAAAAGATCTTAATGACCCAGATAAACACGATGGTGTGATCCCTCACCTAGAGCTGGACATCCTGGAGTGAGAAGTCAATGGGGCCTTTAGAAACATCACTATGAACAAAGCTAGTGAAGGTGATGGAATTCCAGCTGAGCTATTTCAAATTCTAAAAGATAATGCTGTGAAAGTGCTGCACTCAATATGCCAGCAAATTTGGAAAACGCACAGTGGCCACAGACTGGAAAAGGTCAGTTTTCAATCCAGCCCCAAAAAAGGCAATGCCAAAGAATGTTCAAACTACCGCACAATTGTACTCACACGTTAGCAAAGCAATGCTCAAGATTCTCCAAGTCAGACTTCAACAGTATGTGACCCATGAACTTCCAGATGTTCAAGCTGGATTTAGAAAAGGCAGAGGAACCAGAGATCAAATTGCCAACATCTACTGGATCATAGAAAAAGCAGGAGAGTTTCAGAAAAACATCTGCTTCTGTTTTATTGACTATGCCCAAGCCTTTGACTGTGTGGATCACAACAAACTGTGGAAAATTCTTCAAGAGATGGGAATACCCGACCACCTGACCTGCCTCCTGAGAAATCTGTATGCAGGTCAAGAAGCAATAGTTAGAACCAGACATGCAATCAGGACTTGTTTCAAATTGGGAAAGGAGTATGCTAGGCTGTATATTGTCATCCTGATTATTTAGTTTATATGCAGTGTATATCATGTGAAATGCCAGGCTGGATGAAGCACAAACTGGAATCAAAATTGCAGGAAGAAATATCAATAACCTCAGATATGCAGATGACACCACCCTTGTGGCAGAAAACAAAGAGGAACTAAAGAGCCTACTGATGAAAGTGAAAGAGGAGAGTGAAAAAACTGGCTTAAAACTCAACATTCAAAAAATGAAGATCATGGCATCCAATCCCATCACTTCATGGCAAATAGAAGGGGGAAGCAAGGGAAACAGTAACAGACTTTATTTTTTGGGGGGTGACAAAATCACTGCAGATGGTGACTGAGGCCTTGAAGTTAAAAGATGCTTACTCCTTGGAAAAAAAAAAGCTATAACCAACATATACAGCATATTAAAAAGCAGAGACATTACTTTGCTGACAAAGGTCTGTATGGTCAAAGCTGTGGTTCTTCCAGTAGTCATGTATGGATGTGAGAGGTGGACCACAAGGAAAGCTGAGCGCTGAAGCACTGATACTTTTGAACTGTGGTGTTGGAGAAGACTCTTGAGAGTCCCTTGGACTGCAAGGAAGTCCAACCAGTCCATCCTAAAGGAAATTAGCCCTGAATATTCATTGGAAGGACTGATTCTGAGGCTGAAACTCCAGTACTTTGGCCACTTGATACAAAGAACTGACTCACTGGAAAAGACCCTGATGCTGGCAAAGATTGAGGGCAGGAGTAGAAGGGGATGACAGAGGATGAGATGTCTAGATAGCATCATCAACTCGATGGACATGAGTTTGAGCAAGCTCTGGGAGTTGGTGATGGACAGGAAAGGCTGGCTTGCTGCAGTCCATGAGGTTGCAAAGAGTCAGACATGACTGAGTGATTGAACTGAGTATGCAGTCTGGCACCCAGTTTCCAAGAACTAATTGTTTGGTTTCTCCCCAGGTGCCTGAAGTCCCCCTTGGACAGCTTGTCAATAACCAAGTGCGGGCTTACAGAATCAGACTTGACCCACCTGTCCCACAGCCCAGACATCAGTCAGCTAAAGAGCCTGGATCTGAGCGGTGTCACCATGACTGACTTTTGGCCTGAGCTCCTCCAAGTTCTGCTGGAGAAAGTCACAGCCATCATGCAGGAACTGGACTTCGATGTGTGTGGGATCACGGACTCCCAGCTGGAGGCCTTCCTGCCTGCCCTGAGCCGCTGCTCCCAGCTCAGGTCCTTCAGCCTGTGTGGGAACGTCCTGTCCACGGCCGGCGTGGAGAAGCTGCTGCGACACACCGCTGTGCTGCCCTGCTTAAGGCAAGAGTGTTATCCTGCCCCTCAGGAGACTTACAGACCTCGGGGTGTTCTCCTGGAAGCGAGACTTGCCCAGCTTCGGGCTCAGCTGTTGGAGATTCTGAGGGACTTGGGACGTCCCAGGATCATCATTAGCCTCAGCCCCTGTCCTCACTGTGGTGAGGATGTATGCCATCACATGGAGCCCATTATATACAGCTGATAGGGATTTGCCTCTATCAAAAGTTTTCTTCTGTGCACTTGGAAACTGAAATCTAGAATGGTTTCAGGCATATGCACAACATGAATGGGAGAAGGAAAGGTGATAGTGGCGGGGGATGGTGCAGGATTGCAAGGGGAAATGTAGACTCTTGGAGGGGATTGGACTTTCAGGGACATCTTCTTCTAGAATCTGTTATGAACCTGAGTGGATACACACTGGAAACCCAAATGTAGTTCAGTTATCTCTGGGGATACTGTTGTGAAGAAATTGTCAGGAATAAAGAGATCCTACTGGTGACCTAAACAGGAAGGAAATCTAAAACAAGAGTCGATAAATGTATTGGTATGACTGATTCTTTTTTTGTAAAGCAAGGAACTAATGTGACATTGTAAAGCTAATCTCCAGTAAAAATTAACTAAGAAATAAAGAAAGAAACACTCATGGAAGACCAACTGCTATCCTCCATGATATATTCTGTGTTCAATTTATGCCTTAGCTATCTCCATTTACTGATTAAAAAAGGCACATTGTCCATGATTCGAAACCTTATCAATCCTATAATTTCTTTACTCTCTAGGACAGAATAAAGAAATTCTTCCTGGGGCATTGCTTGTGTGTGTGTGTGTACTTAGTCGATCAGTCGTGCCTGACTCTTTGGGACCCCATGGACTGTAGCCCATCAGGCTCTTCTGTTCATGGGATTCACCAGGAGAGAGTACTGGAGTGTGCTGGCATTCCCTTCTCCAGGGGATCTTCCCAACCCAGGGGTCAAACCTAGGTCTCCTACATTGCAGGCAGATTCTTTACCATCTGAGCCACAGTGTAAGCCCCCTGCAGCAACTCTTAGCTCCTGGCTTATTTATTTGGCTGTTCAGTGGTTTAATAGACACAAAGGGGAACATATTTAGTTTGCAATGAACTATTGGAATGAAGAACTCTTAGCAGGGCTCTTACTGCTGACTCGAGCCTTCACCTTGGGCATGGATATTCCTCGTGCTTCTACTAGTCAGGGTGTACATCACAGGTTTTTGCCATTGTGTGTGCTTCAGTGCCAGAGGCAAGGTCCCCACTTCGGCAAGATGTTCTCCACACATCCAAAAAGGTTGAGACTGGTTCTCACTGTTTCATGCTGTCATGGGTGAATAGTGGTCCTTATTGATATAATTGAGTTGTGGCCAAACATACAAATTCCTTTTAACAAAATGCTAAAATAACAAAACATTTAACATGGATTTATTATTTCCATACCACATTCCACTATTATCTCATTTTGGGTGGTTGGTCACTTCGGAATTGGCTGATAATTCCCATTACAATTCCAGTCCTTCTCTATTAGAAAAGTCAAGGATGGCTTGTATGGTTATCAGAATCTTCAAATATATAACAAATATATGTTATGTTTTACATATAACTCAGAGTCGGCACTCCCTAACCTCAGTTCGTCACCCTCAAATTCAACCAACTACATATGATGTAGGCCAAATTCATTATTAAAAAGAAATCCTCATCGAAGTTAGTCTGAGCAGTTCAACCATATGTTATTCAAGATTCACCTGTCATATAAACAGGTGAAAAGAGGCTTATATGGTTACAGAGGCTTAACATTCCCACTGTCTGCTGTCTGTTGCCTAGAGAACTAGAACAAACTGTGGTTTAGTTCAGACCTTATCTTAAGTTTGAAAAGCAGTGTAAGTGATGGTGTAGCACTAAGTCTAGCCTAAAGGCCTGAGAACAAAGGCACCACTTGTGTATGTCCTAGAGTTTCAAGGTTCAGGAACCAGAAGCTCCAGTATTCATGGCCAAGGAGAGAGAGTGGGAGAGCAGTAGCCCTTGTTCCATTCAGGCCTGCACAGGATAAGATGATGCCCTCCCACACTGGTGATCCCATGCTATTCTCCTCCAGGAATTCCCTTGCAGATTCCCCCAGAATTGTTGTTTGAGCTGAGATCTGGGAATCTCATCTCACAGTGAAGTGGACACATATTTTAATCCTCACAGGGCGTTTAAACAAAATGCAACCAAATAAAGTTTCCCTGCTAAGGATTCAGAGGCTACAATTGTTTATTCTGAGGAGGAGGGGGATATAGGGCTGGGATATAGCTCTTAGGCAGAGCTTTGTTTCCCCCACAATGAATATAATGATGTACACACTGTTTATGGGATTTCTAGTAGGATCCAGTGAGATATTACTTGTTGAGGACTTGGCTCTGGAGTTGTTGAGCAAGAGCTCCTTATTGGGTAAGAACTCCATAATGCTTTTTTCCTCCCAGTCTTCTCCCTCCTAGTGACTAGCATAGGTTTTTATCCTTCTACTGCTCACAACGCAGAGGAAAGCAAAACTCAGGGACTGAAATTGGAGTCACATATTACATGTGGTCATCAATGCATGAGGGTTCACCTAAGCTGATACAGTAGCTAGTGCAGGGGGGCATGCAAGTGGGAGAAATAAGAGAGATGGATTCATCTTCAGTGATAGACATTCCGAGCTCTAGGTCTTCTCGGCCACCTGCTGGTAGATCATAGAAATGATCACCTGCTGGTAGAAGATAGGAATCAATTTTCTGTTCAAGATGGTATACTTCAGAATTTTTAATAATTCTTGATATCGTGGAACTTCCCTGGTGGTCCACTGGGTGTGACTCCATGCTCCCAATTCAGGGGCCCTGGGTTCAATAGTTGTTTAGGGAACTAGATCCCATATCCCACAACTAAATATTCACCTGCCACAACTAAAAGATACCTCAGGGGTACAAGGGAGATCAAAGATCCCGTGTGCGTGATTAAGAACCAGCACAGCCAAATAATCAAAATAATATATATATATTTTAATTGGGCTGTCCTGTAAATGCCACTTGAGTACAAATATTTGCACAGTGATGTAAACCTCCAATCCAGCAGATGTCGCCATTCCCCAGGGCGATAGCTGAGGAGCTGCGGGAATGCAAGAAGCAGCCATCTTCCATGTTTGCCACCCTTAAAGTGAACGAGGGAACAGGATTTGACCCCAGAGAGCTGAGGTGCATATGAAAGGAACGGATTCAGTGAGCCCAGAGGCTTGCGTCTTGCCATACATACAATGTTAAATTCCTTAACTTGATATCTGACTTTCTTTTTTTAACCTCACAATAATCTTTGACGTTCAGACTGCCCGCTCCCTTTGTTACAAACTTGTAAATAGCCTGACTCCCCCTCCGGCCTCCTCGGAGCAGTTTTCTCAGAGCTTCTGAGATGCTGTCTCCTGGGCTTGGGTCCTAAACATTCCCACCAAGTAAAATAACTCTCTACTTTCAGGTGGTGTCTAGTGTTTTAGTCGACAGTTTTCATCTAACGCCTGGAACTCAGGTGAGTGGGGACAGGACACTGTGGGTTGGGAAAAGGTCTTGGAAGAGCATGTAAAATAACAAGAAACGCACAAAGTAAAATGTGACAAATATGTTTTATTTGGTGACTTTACAGAAGATTATAGCCAGAAAGGTGGCTTCTCAGATTGCTCTGAGGAACTGAAAGTTATAAGGGGGAAAAAAGTTGTATGGGAAAGCCAGAGTACATAAAGTCATTTCCTGAAAAAACATTCAGAAAACATCAAAAGATTACTGCATATGATAAACATTATACATTTCAAAATAATGATTTTCATGCTTTTTAAAAATTGTTTTTTATTTATATACTTTTTTGGGAGGGGGAGGCTATGCTGGGTCTTCCTTGCTGAGAGCAGCCTTTCTCTTCTGGCAAGCAGGGGCTACTCTCTAGTTGAAATGCATTGCTTTCTCATTTTGCTGGCTTCTTTCATTGCAGAGCATGGGCTCCAGGGCATGTGGGCTTCAGTAGTCACAGGTCTCAAGCTATAATCAAGTGCTCAGGCGTTATGGGGCATGGGTTTAGTTCCTCCACAGCATGTGGAATCTTCCCAGACCAGGGATCCAAGCTGTATCCCTTACACTGGCAGGTGGATTCTTTTTTTTTTTTTTTTTTTTTTGGAGGCTAATTACTTTACAATATTGTATTGGTTTCTTTTATTTTTTTTTTAATTTACTTATTTTTTCATTGAAGCATAATTTCTTTACAGAATTTTGTTGTTTTTTGTCAAACCTCAACATGAATCAGCTATAGGTATATGCATGTCTCCTCCCTTTTGAACTTCGCTCCCATTTCCCACCCCATCCTAGCCTTCTAGGTTGATACAGAGGCCTTGTTTGAGTTCCCTGAAACATACAGCAAATTCCTATTGGCTATCTATTTTACATATGGTAATGTAAGTTTCCATGTTACTCTCTCCATTCTCTCACCCTCTCTTCCCTTCTCCTCATGTCCTTAAGTCTGTTCTCTATGTCCATTTCTCTTTTGCTGCCCTGAAAATAAATTCTTTGGTGCCATCTTTCTAGATTCTGTATATATACATTAGTATACAATATTTATCTTTCTCTTTCTGATTTATTTCACTCAGTATAATAGGCTCTAGGTTCATCCACCTCATTAGAACTGATTCAAATGCGTTCCTTTTTATGGCTGAGTAATATTCCATTATGTATATGTACCACAACTTCTTTATCCATTCATCTGTTGATGGACATCTAGGTTGCTTCCATGCTCTAGCTATTGTAAATTGGGTGTCAGTGAACATTGGAGTATGTATGTCATTTTCAGTTTTGGTTTCCTCAGGGTATATGCCCAGGAGTGGGATTGCTGGGTCATATGGTGGTTTTATTCCTACTTTTTTATGGAATCTCCATACCGCCTTCCATAGTGGCTGTATCAATTTACATTCCCACCAGCAGTGGAAGAGGGTTCCCTTTTTTCTATAACCTCTCCAGCATTTATTGTTTGTAGACTTTTTGATGATGGCCATTCTGACTGTTGTGAGGTGATCTCTCATTGTAGTTTTGATTTGCATTTCTCTAATAATGAGCGATGTTGAGCATCTTTTCATGTGTTTATTAGCCGTCTGTATGTTTTCTTTGGAGAAATGTCTGTTTAGGTCTTTCCCCCACTTTTTGATTGGATTGTTTGTTTTTCTGGTATTGAGTTGTATGAGCTGCTTATGTATTTTGGAAACTAATCCTTTGTCAGTTGTTTCATTTGCTATTTTCTCCCATTCTGTGGTTGTCTTTTCATGTTGCTTATAATTTCCTTTGCTATGCATAAGCTTTTAAGTTTAATCAGGTGCCACTTGTTTACTTTTGTTTTTATTTCCATTACTCTAGGAGGTGGGTCATAGAGGATCTTGCTTTGGTTTATGTCATTGAGTCTTCTGCCTATGTTTTCCTCTAAGAGTTTTATAGTTTCTGGTCTTACTTTTAGGTCTTTAATCTGTTTTGAGTTTATCTTTGTGTATGGTGTTAGGAAGTGTTCTAATTTCATTCTTTTACATGTCACTGTACAGTGTTCCCAGTACCACTTATTGAAGAGGCTATCTTTGCCCCATTTGTCAAAATTTCTTGCCTCCTTTGTCAAAAATAAGGTACCCTCAGGTGCATGGGTTTATTTCTGGGCTTTCTATCTTGTTCCATTGATTTATATTTCTGTTTTTGTGCCAGTACTATACTGTTTTGATGACTGTAGCTTTGTAGAATAATCTGAAATCAGAAAGGTTGATTCCTCCACCTCCAATCTTCTTTCTCAAGAATGCTTTGGCTAGTTGAGGTCTTCTGTGTTTCTATATAAACTTTGAATTATTTTGTTCTGGTTTTGTTAAAAGTGCCATTAGTAATTTGATAGGGGTCTCATTGAATTTATAGATTGTGATTGGTAGTATACTCATTTTCACAAGATTGATTGTTCCTACCCAGGAATATCTATCTTTTATGTCATCTTTGATTTCTTTCATCAGTGTCTTACGATTTTCTGCATACAGTTATTTTGTCTCTTTAGGTAGGTTTATTCCTAGATATTTTAATCTTTTTGTTGCAAGGTGAATGGGATTGATTCCTTAATTTCTCTTTCTGATTTTTCATTGTTAGAATATAGGAATGCAAGTGATTTCTGTGTATTGATTTTGTATCCTGTGACTTTGCTAAATTCACTCATTAGCTCTAGTAATTTTCTGATAGTTTCTTTAGGGTTCTTTTAGGGTTTTCTATGTACAATATCATGTCACCTGAAAACAGTGAGAGCTTTACTTCTTCTTTTCTGATCTGGGTTCCTTTTATTTCTTTTTCTTCTCTGATCGCTGTAGCTAGGACTTCCAGAACTATGTTGAATAATAGTGGTGAAAGTGGACATGCTCATCTTGTTCCTCATCTTAGGGGGAATGCTTTCAGGTTTTTACCATTGAGAATAATGTTTGCTGTAGGCTTATCATGTATGCCTTTTACTATGTTGAGGTAGGTTCCTTCTACGCCCATTTTTTGAAGAGTTTTAACCATAAATGGGTGCTGAATTTTGTCAAAGCCTTTTTCTGCATTATTGAGATTATCATATGGTTTTTATCTTTCAATTTGTTATATGGTATATCACATTGATTGATTTGCATATGTTGAAGAATCCTTGCATCCCTGGAATAAACCCAACTTGATCATGGTGTATGAACTTTTTGATGGGTTGTTGAATTCTGTTTGCTAAAATTTTGTTGAGAATTTTTGCATCTATGTTCATCAGTGATATTGGCCTGTAGTCTTCTTTTTTGTGTGTTATCTTTGTCTGGTTTTGGTATCAGGGTGATGGTGGCCTCCTAGAGTGAGTTTGGAAGTGTTCCTCCCTCTGCAATTTTTTGAGAGTTTTAGAAGGATAGACATTATCTCTTCTCTAAATGCTTGATAGAATTCTCCTGTGAAGCCATCTGGTCCTGGGCTTTTGTTTGTTGAGAGATTTTTGATCACAGTTTCCATTTCAGTGCTTGTAATTGGGTTGTCCCTAATTTCTGTTTCTTCCTGGTTCAGTCTTGCAAGAATGAACTTTTCTAAGTATCTGTCCATTTCTTCCAGGTTATCCATTTTATTGACATATAGTTGTTCATAATAGTCTCTTATAATCCTTTGTATTTCTGCACTGTCTGTTGTAAGCTCTCCTTTTTCATTTCTAATTTTGTTGATTGATTCTTCTCTCTTTTTTGCTTGATGAGTCTGGCTAACAGTTTGTCAATTTTATTTATCTTCTCAAAGAACCAGCTTTTAGTTTTATTAATCTTTACTGTTGTTTCTTTCATTTCTTTTTCATGTATTTCTGCTCATATCTTTATGATTTCTTTTCTTCTACTAATTTTGGCTTTTTTCCTTCTTCTTTTTCCAATTTTTTAGGTGTAAAGTTAGGTTGTCTATTCAGTGTTTTTATTGTTTCTTGAGGTAGGATTGTATTACTATAAACTTCCCTCTTAGAACTGCTTTTGCTACATCCCATATGTTTTGAGTTGTCTTGTTTTCATTGTCATATTTTTCTACGAATTTTTTGATTTCCCTTTTGATTTCTTCAGCAACCTGTTCATTATTTAGAAATGTATTGTTTAATCTCCATGTGTTTGTGATCTTTTCAGTTTTTTTTCTTGTAATTGATATCTATTTTCATAGCATTGTGGTCAGAAAAGATGCTTGATATAATTTCAATTTTTCCTGAGGTTTGATTTGTGACCTAAGATGTGTTCTATCCTGGACAATGTTCCATGAACACTTCAGAAGGTATATTCTTCTACATTTGGATGGAATGTCCTGAAGATATAAATGAGGTCCATCTCATCTAATGTATCATATAAGGCTTGTGGCTCCTTATTAATTTTCTGTCTTGTTGATCTGTCCATTGGTGTGAGTTGGGTGTTAAAGTCTCCTACTATTACTGTATTACTTTCAGTTTCTCCTTTTATGTCTGTTAGTGTTTGTCTTATGTATTGAGGTGCTCCTATGTTGGGTGCATCAGTTCAGTTCAGTTGCTCAGTTGTGTCCAACTCTTTGCGACCCCATGAACCACAACATGCCAGGCCTCCCTGTCCATCACCAGCTCCCAGAGTTTACCCAAATTCATGTCCATTGAGTCAGTGATGCCATCCAACCATCTCATCCTCTGTCGTCCCCTTCTCCTCCTGCCCTCAATCTTTCCAAGCATCAGGGTCTTTTCAAATGAGTCAGCTCTTCACATCAGGTGGCCAAAGTATTGGAGTTTCAGCTTCAACATCAGTCCTTCCAATGAACACCCAGGACTGATCTCCTTTAGGATGGACTGGTGGATTTCCTTGCAGTCCAAGGGACTCTCAAGAGTCTTCTCCAACACCACAGTTCAAAAGCATCCGTTCTTCGGTGTTCAGATTTTTTTATAGTCCAACTCTCACGTCCATACATGATTACTGGAAAAACCATAGCCTTGACCAGACAGACCTTTGTTGGCAAAGTAATGTCTCTGCTTTTTAATATACTCTCTAGGTTGGTTGTAACTTTCCTTCCAAGCAGTAAGCATCTTTTAATTTCATAGCTGCAATCACCATCTGCAGTGATTTTGGAGCCCAAAAAATAAAATCAGCCACTGTCTCCCCATCTATTTGCCATGAAGTGATGGGACTGGATGTCATGATCTTAGTTGTCTGAATGTTAAGCTTTAAGTCAACTTTTTCACTCTCCTCTTTCACTTTTATCAAGAGGCTCTTTAGTTCTTCACTTTCTGCCATAAGGGTGGTGTCATCTGCATATCTGAGGTCATTGATATTTCTCCCAGGAATCTTGACCCCAGCTTGAGCTTCTTCCAGCTCAGCGTTTCTCATGATGTACTCTGCATAAAAGTTAAATAAGCAGGGTGACAATATACAGCCTTGACATACTCCTTTTCCTGTTTGGAACCAGTCTGTTGTTCCATGTCCAGTTCTAACTGTTGCTTCCTGACCTGCATACAGGTTTCTCAAAAGGCAGCTCAGGTGGTCTGGTATTCCTATCTCTTGAAGAATTTTCCACAGTTTATTGTGATCCACAGAGTCAAAGGCTTTGGCATAATCAATAAAGCAGGAATAGATGTTTTTCTGGAATTTTCTCACTTTTTTGATGATCCAGTGAATGTTGGCAATTTGATCTCTGGTTCCTCTGCCTTTTCTAAAACCAGCTTGAACATCTGGAAGTTCATGGTTCATGTATTGCTAAGGCCTGGCTTGGAGAATTTTGGGCATTACTTTACTAGCATGTGAGATGAGTGCAATTGTGCATTAGTTTGAGCATTCTTGGCATTGCCTTTCTTAGGGACTGGAATGAAAACTGACCTTTTCCAGTCCTGTGGCCACTGCTGAGTTTTCCAAATTTGCTGACATATTGAGTGCAGCACTTTCACTGCATCATCTTGTAGGATTTGAAATAGGTCAACTGGAATTCCATCACATCCTCTAGCTTTGTTCATAGTGATGCTTCCTAAGACCCACTTGACTTCCCATTCCAGGATGTCTGGCTCTAGGTGAGTGATCACACCATTGTGATTATCTGGGTCGTGAAGATCTCTTTTGTACAGTTCTTCTGTGTATTCTTGCCACCTCTTCTTAATATCTTCTGCTTCTGCTAGGTTCATAGAATAGATATTTACAATTGTTATGTCTTCCTCTTGGATTTATCCCTTGATCATTCTGTAGTGTCCTTACTTATCTCTTGTAATCTTCTTTAAGGTCTACTTTTTCTGATATGATGATTGCTACTCCAGCTTTGTTTTGCTTTTCATTTGCATGGAATATATTTTTCCATCCTCTCACTTTCATCTATATGTGTCTTTAGGTCTGAAGTGGGTTTCTTGTAGACAGCATATATGTGGGTCTTGTTTTTGTATCCATTCAGCCAGTCTCCATTTACATTTAAAGTGATTTTATATATATGTATGTTCCTATTGTCATTTTCTTAATTGTTTGAGCTTTGTTTTCGTAGATCTTTTTCTTCTTTTGTATTTCCTGACACTGTAAGTCCCTTTAACATTTGTTGTAAAGCTGATTTGATGGTCCTGAATTCTGTTAACTTTTGCTTGTCTGAAAAGCTGTTTTTTTCTCTATCAATTTTGAATGAGATCCTTTCAGTAGAGTAATCTTGGTTATAGATTTTTCCCTTTCAGTACTTTAAATATGCCCTACCATTCCCTTCTGGCCTGCAGAGTTTCTGCTGAATGATCAGCTGTTAAATGTATGTGGTTTCCCCTGAATGTTGCTTGTTGTTTTTAATATTCTTTCTTTGTGTTTAACCTGTTAGTTTGATTAGTATGTGTCTTGGCATGTTTCTCCTTGGGTTTATCCTGTATGTGACTCTTTGCACCTCTTGGACTTGATTGACTATTTCCTTTTCCATGTTGGGGAAATTTTCAACTATAATCTCTTCAAAAATTTTCTCATATCCTTTCTTTTTCTCTTCTTCTTCTGGGACCCCTATAATTCGAATGTTGGTACATTTAATATTGTCCCAGAGGTCTGTGAGACTATTCTCAGTTCTTTTCATTCTTTTCACTTTATCCTCCTCTTCAGCAGTTATTTCCACCATTTTATCTTCCAGCTCACTGATCCATTCTTCTGCTTCAGATATTCTGCTATTTATTCCTTATAGAGTATTTTTAATTTCAGTAATTGTGTTGTTTGTCTCTGTATGTTTATTCTTTAGTTCTTCCAGGTCTTTGTTAATTGACAGGTGGATTCTTAACCACTGGACCACCAGGGAAGTTCCTTTTCATACTCTTTTTATGTATGGAAAGAGGCAAGAGTCTGGACTTAGAAGTCCATTTAATATACATACCAATATGCATATGCAAAAGTCTGGATTTATTGAAGTCCATATGATATGCATATGGTCCATATTCATATGATATGCATCTTAACTACCTCAGGACACCATCCTGTTTTCTCTTGCTTGAATTCCCCTTGGGGCATACTGTTTTGGGGGCAGCTTCAGTGAATGATGGCCTTTTGGCTTCAACATCCTTTGTTTACTGAAATAGCAAGTGAAATATTTGTCCCTAAAGAAAAGCTTAAGAGAAGACTGGAAATAGAAATGAGTTTTTCAGTCACTCAATCATGTCCAACTCTTTGCAACACCATGGAATGTACTACACTGGGCTTCCTTATCCTTCACCATCTCCCAGAGTTTGTCACACTCATGTCCACTGAGTTGGTGATGCCATCAAACCATCTCATCCTCTGTTGCCCCCTTCTCCTCCTGCCTTCAATCCTTACCAGCATCAGGGTCTTTTCCAGTGAATCAGCTCTTCGCATCAGGTTGCCAAAGTATTGAAGCTTGAGCTTCAGCATCAGTCCTTTGAATGAATATTCAAGGTTGATTTCCTTTTGGATTGACTAGTTTGACCTTACTGTCCAAGGGACTCTCGAGTCTTCTCCAGGCTCGCTTTTTGAAAGCATGAATTCTTCGGCACTCAGCCTTCTTTATGGTCTAACTCACATCTGTACATAACTACTGGAAAAGCCATAGTTTGACTATATGGACTTTGTCAGCAAAGTGACTTCTCTGCTTTGTAATATGCTGTCTGGTTTCTTCATAGCTTTTCTTCCAAGGAGCAAAGAACTTTTAATTTTATGGCTGCAGTCACTTTTCACAGTGATTTTGGAGCCCAAGAAAGTAAAGTCTGTCTCTATTTTCATTTTTACCCCATCTATTTAACATGAAGTGATGGGACTAGATGCCATGATCTTAATTTTTTGAATGTTGAGTTTTAAGCCAGCCTTTTCACTCTGCTCTTTCACCTTCATCAAGAGGTTCTTTAATTCTTTGCTTTCTGCCATTGGGGTGGTGTCATCTGCATATTTGAAGTTATTGATATTTATTGATATCCCGGCAATCTTGATTCCAGCTTGAGCTTCATCCAGCCCTGGATTTCCCATGATGTACTCTGCATATAATTTAAAAAAGCAGAGTGCACTTCATACTACCTTGATGTACTCCTTTCCCAATTTGGAACCAGTCCATTGTTCCTGTCCAGTTCTAACTGTTGCTTCTTGACTGGCATGCAAGTGTCTCAGAGGCAGGTAAGGAGGTCTGGTATTCCCATCTCTTAAGAATTTTCCATAGTTTGTGGTGATCTACACAAACACTTTTGATAGTCAAAGAAGCAGAAGTAGATTTTTAAAAATTCCCTTGCTTTTTCTGTGATCCAGCGTATGTTGGCAATTTAATCTCTGGTTTGTCTGCTTTTTCTAAGTCCAGCTTGAACATCTGGAAGTTCTCAGTGCATGTACTGTTGAAGCCTGGCTTGGAGGATTTTGAGCATTACCTTGCTAACATGTGAAATGCAATTGTGGGATAGTTTGAACATCCTTTGGCATTTCATTTCTTTGGGATTGGAATGAAAACTGACCTTTTCCTGTCCTGCAGCCACTGTTGAGTTTTCCAAATGTGCTGGCATATTGAGTGCAGCACTTTAACAGCATCATCTTTTAGGATTTTAAATAGCTCAGCTGGAATTCCATCACCTCCACTAGCTTTGTTCATAGTAATGCTTCCTAAAATTCACTTGACTTTGCACTCCAAGATGTCTGGCTCTAGGGGATTGATTACACCATCATGGTTATTTGGGTCATTAAGATATTTTTTGTACAGTTCTTCTGTGTATTCTAGGACTTCTGTGGTACTCAGACAGTAAAGAATCTGCCTCCAATGCAGAAAACCCAGGTTTGATCCCTGGGTTGGGAATATCCCCTGGAGAAGGGAATGGCAACCAACTCCAGTATTCTTGCTGGGAAAACCCCATGGGCAGAGGAGCCTGGGAACCTACAGTCCATGGGGTTGCAAAGAGTCGGACACAATTGAGTGACTAACACAATTGAGTGACTAACACATAGAAGTATGTATTCTTGCCACCTCTTCTTATATCCTCTGCTTCTGTTAGGCCCATACCATTGTGTCCATCTTTGTAAGAAATGTTCCTTGATATCTCTAATTTTCCTACAGAAATTTCTAGTCTTTCCCATTCCTTGTTTTCCTCTATTTCTTTGCATTGTTCACTTAAGAAGACTTTCTTATCTCTCCTTGCTATTCCTTGGAACTCTGCATTCAGACAGGTATATCTTTCCTTTTCTTCTTTGCCTTTTGTTTCTCATCTTTTCTCAGCTATTTGTAAGACCTTCTCAAACAACCATTTTAACTTGTTGCATTTCTTTTTCTTGAGGATGGTTTTGGTCACTGCCTGCTGGACAATATTATGAACACTGAATGAAGGGATTCTCTGGGCTCAGTACACATTCTATCACTTAGCTTTAAATCCATCTATTCCTTTCAAGACAGTTGAGTTGGTGGAGGGACAATGGTTGGAGGTGGAGGTGGGACTGAGTGGATGTTAGAGCCTATGACTGTCTGCACCCTGGAAGATGTGGTGGAGGTTGGGAGATCTTATTAAACACTGATATTGGTCCCAGCTTCTGAGTTTCTGGATGAGTAGATATGAAGAGGAGCTAAGAATCACTTTTAAAAACCTCTCAAGTGATGCTGATGCTGCTGGTTAGGGGACCAGTCATTGGGATTCACTACAGTAGGTGGAGCTACTCCACTTTTATTTTATCTGCCCAGTTTTTGGAATAACAGATTCTGAAGAGAAAGCAACATGGTAAATACCTGAACCTCATGCTCTTTCCTTTTCCCTCTTATAAGAGAGGAAACTATGACTCCAGTATTTTATTACAGATCTCAACATGGCCAGCACACTGCTGGGCACTGGGACAGCACAATTTAATACTCAAGAGCACAGGCAAATAGAACTTAAAGTTCTACCACCAATAGTCTGTGTGCCTTGGAAGAAGTTACTGACCTTCACTGAGTTTGTCTCTTGCTCTATTGAATAAGTAAAGCATTGAGCCGAGAGCATGATGCAGAATAAATCTCCATAAATGGCAGGGCTGTTGTTTGACATGAAGACTGCAGGCATAATCAAGACAATATCTAAGGCCACACAACAACCAGAACCTGAGGCAGAGTCTCACGGGTCAGTCATTCCCTCTGCCAAGGTGTGATGCTTTGACTACAGTAGCCAGCACTTTAATGGCCACCTGCCTGGAGTTCAGCCTATTGGCTGTGTCAAGCCTGTCCTCTGGTGACCAATTTAACTATTCTTTCCTTTGGCTATGGCTTCAGGCTCAGGGGGTCTCTGATTGGCACTAAATCCAGGGAGCAGAGGAGAAAGAAAATCCAAATCAGATTTCCCTATCCAATGATTTCCCATTTTTTCCTTGGAAAACTTCTGGGGCCTTTTGATGATCATATGTATAAGGATGTTTAGAGAATTTTTACATGAATTGGAAGCTTAAACTCTGTTGACCTACAGACCATTTGGAGCTTACTGGGAGTTTTCATTAACTTTCTGGTAGCTCATTTCATGCCCTGAGCCTCAGGTTCTTTATTTGAAAAATAAATTGTTTTTGAGGTTCTTGTGACACTGTAGGTGCCCCAGGTGGCTCCTGAATCTGCCTTTTATGCTGTTTTTTTTTTTTTTTTTTTTTTTTAAATCCTTGATTTGAACTCCCACAGCTACTGGAAAAAAATCTTGGATAAATGTGGTTTGTGAAACCCAAGATCCCAGCTCACACCCTAGGATCGTCCCCTCCACTGACCACGGCAGTTGTGGGGAGAAAAGTATTTTTCTATTCCTGTTACAGTACCCCAGGCTCAGGTCAAATTGTCTGGCGTTTTCCTCTATGAGAAAGGAATCCCACATCCCCCAGGACCAGGTAGGGTGGGTGAAGGATGGCAGGGGCGCAGGGAGACCTGGAGGGCATGGAACCCCTCAGCAGTGAGCTGCTTTTGAACTGATGCACATGATGCCTTTTGGGAAGTTGGGTTCAGTGTTGCTACATTTTTCTTTAAATACTTTTCTGCTAAGGGACAGTGGAGAGGAAATTGTGATATAAAACATGGGATTCTTTGCCACTAGCAACAAATTTTCTTTGTTAAAACACTGTGTGTGGAATATATTTGGCCATCCTATAGCCTCTAGTATGAGAAAAGTGTTCAGCAAGGAGCTCTAATGTGACCTACAGTGACCCTCACAATATCAGGGAAAATGCATGTCTTTGTTGTTCTAGACCTGAGACCAGTGTTGGTTTGTGCACCTGATTTTGATGTTGCTGGGGCTGGAATTGCCTTTGCACCCCCACAATCCTGCCATTCCAGGTATAAAATTTAAATTTCACAAGCAGCATTTGCCATTAGCTCTTGAATGAGTATGTATCATTTTATATGAATAGGATTTTGTTGCAAGTGCTATTTGGTACTTGATATTTCTTTTTACTTAATGTTATGACCATCACAAGTCTAATATGACCTAACAGACTCCTTACTTTCTTTCTCCATACCTGCTCCTTTCCCATCCTTCCCAGTCTTAGGAAGTCGCAACCAAATTCTTGGAGGTTCCTTGAAGCCTCCTTTACCCTTCCGTTTAAACTTCCCTGTAAGAGCAAAGTTCTTCTGATTCAGCCCCAAGTAAAATCCTGGGCCACTCAAGTGCAACCCCTGACTCACAGCCAAGAGCAGTATGGTGTCCCCTGCTGGTGCCCTGCTCCCTTGTTAATCCTTGCAACATGGTCCAGCAGCAACCAGGAGAACTGGGAAATAGACAGCAAGCCATGTCTTTACGCTACTCACAAAATAAGTATCAGAGTAAGTCAAGTAATATCAATGTAATATCAAAAAATATGTAGAAAGAGACCAATGGGATTATGGTTCAGCTCCCAGGATTCCAAGAATATGCCTGGGATTAATTGCCATCTTGGCTGCATCCTCTGTGTGAAGAACCTAAACGACAATGTTTAATGGTAGCAGTGAGCACAATGAAAACAAGGTTAGCTGAGACTGATTCACATTCCCCCCACCTGGTCTCTGAGTTCCCAAAGAACCCACGGTGATTACCCTCATTGATTCTCAGATGTGAAAATGTCCTTCACAGAGTTGGTTGTGTCTCCCTCCACTCAGATTCTCAGATTTAGTCTTTTCAAGTCAATTTGATGTCCTGAACTCAACATTCTAGCAGGAAACACCCTCAAAGATGACTGTCTCCTCTTAGCCACTCCTGTTTAGTTTCTAAATATCACCCAAAGAAAAGCCTTTAGTGTCCTTCTTTCCAAGAGAAAAACAAACAAACAAAACCACATGCATGAGGCTATTTGAGTCATTCACAGGGCCCCTTTAGGAAGGGCCATCACCACACTGCCCAGCACCCATCCTGTGTTCTCACAGGATTGATCAGATGTTCTCTGTCAGCGATTAAGCCTGGAGGGCCATCCACGTCTCCAGTTGCAAGCCCCTGTTCAGTTCAGTTCAGTTCAGTTCAGTCACTCAGTCATGTCCAACTCTTTGCGACCCCATGAATCACAGCATGCCAGGCCTCCCTGTCCATCACCAGCTCCCGGAGTTTACTCAAACTCATGTCCATGAAGTCGGTGATGCCATCCAGCCATCTCATCCTCGCTCATCCCCTTCTCCTCCTGCCCCCAATCCCTCCAAGCATAAGGGTCTTTTCCAAGGAGTCAACTCTTCGCATGAGGTGGCCAAAGTACTGGAGTTTCAGCTTCAGCATCAGTCCTTCCAATGAACACCCAGGACTGATCTCCTTCAGGATGGACTGGTTGGATCTCCTTGCAGTCCAAGAAACTCTCAAGAGTCTTCTCCAACACCACAGTTCAAAAGCATCAATTTTTCGGTGCTCAGCTTTCTTCACAGTCCAACTCTCACATCCATACATGACCATTGGAAAAACCATAGCCTTGACCAGACGGACCTTTGTTGGCAAAGTAATGTCTCTGCTTTTTAATAAAACATATTAAAAGTATCTAGGTTGGTCATAACTTTCCTTCCAAGGAGTAAGCGTCTTTTAATTTCATGGCTGCAGTCACCATCTGCAGTGATTTTGGAGCCCCCCAAAATAAAGTCTGACACTGTTTCCACTGTCTCCCCATCTAGTTCCCATGAGGTGATGGGACCAGATGCCATGATCTTAGTTTTCTGAATGTTGAGCTTTAAGCCAACTTTTTCACTCTCCTCTTTCACTTTCATCAGGAGGCTTTTTAGTTCCTCTTCACTTTCTGCCATAAGGGTGGTATCATCTGCATATCTGAGGTTATTGATATTTCTCCTGGCAATCTTGATTCCAGCTTGTGCTTCTTCCAGCCCAGTGTTTCTCATGATGTACTCTGCATATAAGTTAAATAAGCAGGGTGACAATATACAGCTTTGACATACTTTTCCTATTTGGAACCAGTCTGTTGTTCCATGTCCAGTTCTAACTGTTGCTTCCTGACCTGCATACAGGTTTCTCAAGAGGCAGGTCAGGTGGTCTGGTATTCCCATCTCCTTCAGAATTTTCCACAGTTTATTGTGATCCACACAGTCGAAGGCTTTGGCATAGTCAATAAAGCAGAAATAGATGTTTTTCTGGAACTCTCTTGCTTTTTTGATGATCCAGCAAATGTTGGCAATTTGATCTCTGGTTCCTCTGCCTTTTCTAAAACCAGTTTGAACATCTGGAAGTTCGCAGTTCACGTATTGCTGAAGCCTGGCTTGGAGAATTTTGAGCATTACTTTACTAGCACGTGAGATGAGTGCAATTGTGCGTCAGTTTGAGCATTTTTGGGATTGCCGTTCTTAGGGGTTGGAATGAAAACTGACCTTTTCCAGTCCTGTGGCCACTGCTGAGTTTTCCAAATTTGCTGGCATATTGAGTGCAGCACTTTCACAGCATCATCTTTCAGGATTTGAAATAGCTCAACTGGAATTCCATCACATCCTCTAGCTTTGTTCATAGTGATGCTTTCTAAGGCCCAGTTGACTTCCCATTCCAGGATGTCTGGCTCTAGGTGAGTGATCACACCATTGTGATTATCTGGGTCGTGAAGATCTCTTTTGTACAGTTCTTCTGTGTATACTTGCCACCTCTTCTTAATATCTTCTGCTTCTATTAGGTCCATACCATTTCTGCCCTTTATTGAACCCATCTTTGCCTGAAAATTTCCCTTGACATCTCTAATTTTCTTGAAGAGATCTCTAGTCTTTCCTATTCTGTTGTTTTCTTCAATTTCTTTGCATTGATTGCTGAGGAAGCCTTTCTTATCTCTCCTTGCTATTCTTTGGAACTCTGCATTCAAATGGGAATATCTTTCCTTTTCTCCTTTGCTTTTTGCTTCTCTTCATTTCACAGCTATTTGTAAGGCCTCCTCAGACAACCATTTTGCCTTTTTGCATTTATTTTCCATGGGGATGGTCTTGATCCCTGTCTCCTGTACAATGTCATGAACCTCCGTCCATAGTTCATCAGGCTCTCTGTCTATCAGATCTAGTCCCTTAAATCTATTTCTCACTTCCATTGTATAGTCATAAGGGTTTTGATTTAGGTCATACCTGAATGGTCTAGTGGTTTTCCCTACTTTCTTCAGTTTTATAAACTCATAATCTGTCATTTCCCATATAAGACCTAAGTGAGAACTTGAAACAGATAAGAGTTTATTTTGTTTCCTTTGGAAATAACACCACTGCTTTTATGAAGCTGTTTTAATTCTAGGATATTTAATAATTTTAATTTGGACAAAAATCATGCAATGATGAGCTTTTCCAGACATTGTCTTACGTTTTGTTTTTTTGTACAATATTTGGGACACATAATCCCTTCCCTTACTCCCACCCAGGGATACAGCTATCCATATTAGCAAAACTCAATCCTATTTTGTGGAGTGAATCAATGAAAAAGTTCTAGATCCCACTCTCTCCCTCATTCTTTCTCTTTCCTGTAGATATCAAATCATCTGGAGATATACTGTAACCCAGTCAGAATTAACCTGAGAGAATTTGTGGAATCTAATCAGGTAATGACTTCTGATTGGAAGTTAGCAGTTGAAAGGAGGGCAGATGTGATTAGAAAGTTCTATAAAAGCCTTAAGCACCAAAGAAGAGAGGCCGAAACTTCTCGCTCTGGAATCACTGCCTTTGTTCTCCCCCAGGGCTGAGGTCTGAGCAGCCCCAGAACCACATCTGAGCCAGTAAATTATCAACCTCAGGAAAGATATTCTGCCAATGGCCAGGGTGTACTGAAAGGTGGAATGTGATCTGACATGACAGGAAGAGTTTTCCTTTTCTTTTTGTTAAACAAATTAAAGGCTTTCCTTTTGCCTCAAAGTGTAGCTTTGCCCTCATCCTAAACATTTTGATTTTGGCTTTGGCTTATATCATTTAAATGTCTCATCAAACAGTTTGTCTTGTTAATAAAAGACATCTAACTATTGGAAACGCTATTTTGAGGCATTTAAAGTTTTTACTTTATGCACAAATTGCATTGCTTTTAAAAGGTATCTCCTTAATCCTTCCCAGTAAAGTTAACTTTGGAAACTGAGGACTGAAGCTGTGTTGCACATGAACTTCTTGCCCCATAATTTGGACTGAACATGATACTTTAAAGGTTTTCACCCAAGAGAAAGGGAGTCAACTTGTTCAGTCTCCTGATACAAATGTGCAAGAGGGACATGCATTAAGCAAACAATGGAAGGAAATGGAGGAGCTACTCGATGCCTTTCTTTCTTCTTGGTACTTGTAAGATTCTTGCTCTAGTGCCAGAAGGGGCAGAGCTATGGCTTAGTGCCCACCAAATCTAGCCTGGAAGCCTGACAAACTGGGTTTCTTCCTTTCTGGTTCATCATTTCCAAGGTGATGACTTTGGCTCTGATTTGATTTCCCTGAAAGATGGGGAGAGAGACCACCCTTATGGGTATGACTGACCTGAGAAGGAGGCTTTGTTCCCTTGCATTTTCACAGGATTCCATTAAGAGAAGAGTCAGGATGAGTGCTCACAACCCACCCAAACTTGTGAATTTGGCAGCAGTGAGCCTGTTGAGAGA
This sequence comes from Odocoileus virginianus, assembly GCF_023699985.2. Lineage (NCBI taxonomy): Eukaryota > Metazoa > Chordata > Mammalia > Artiodactyla > Cervidae > Odocoileus > Odocoileus virginianus. The sequence continues at coordinate 24,967,096 of NC_069684.1, forward strand.
TGAGGCCTTGGCCATCTGTTCTTTGGAGTATCTGCCCATGGAGCTCTACCCACCACTATTCATGGCTGCCTTCTCTCTCAGACGCAGTGAGACCCTGATGGCCATGGTGCAAGCCTGGCCCTTTGCCCGCCTGCCTCTAGGGGGTCTGATGAAGAGGACTCACCAAGAAACCTTAGAAGCAGTGCTGGGTGGACTTGATGTCCTGCTGGCCCAGGAGGTTTACACCAGGTGAGTCTGATCCAGGTAGCCTGGCAGGGTCTTGGGTGTCCTGGAAGGGACTGCTAGTGTCAGGGAGAGTGAATGACCAAAGGGTGGACCAGAGACTTCTAAAAAAAGCTCAGAAACCTTGAGCACTGCTGAGATCACATTGGGAAATACCTTGCAAAAGTGTACTAGGAAGGATGGAAGAGAAAAAGGAGCTGGAGGAAAGTGAGCAAGAGAGGAAAGAGGAAAGACAGAAGGTGATATCAGGAATGTGAAGTAAAAGCAAAGATGTGAAGTTAGAATGTTGCCTAAATTCTGAGGCTGTAGTTTCATTCACTGTGTATTTTAAAGAATCTTACCAAATCTTCTGTTTCCCCATAGGAAGAGCAAATTGCAGGTGCTGGACTTGAGAAATACTGGCCAGGACTTCTGGAACATGTGGTCTGGAGACAAGTACCATGTGGCCTCAAGTTCACTGATGGCATCAATGGCTAAGGATATGTCAGGGACAAAGCACTCTTTGGCTCCCTTGGATGTGTACATAGATCTTTGTCTCAAGGAAAAGACCTGGAGCAAACTTATCACCTACCTCTTCAGGTGGGTGGAGCAGCGGAAGGGGTCCATACACTTGTGCTGTAAGAAGATGAAGATTATTTCAAGGTCCAAGGAAACTATTAAGAAAGTTTTACGAATAGTGAAGCTGGACTGTATCCAGGAGGTGGAATTGAATTTCACCCAGAAGCTGTCCACCCTGGCCAAATTTGCTTCTCTCCTGGGCAAGATGAGAAATGTTCAGAGACTCCTTCTCTCCCCAATTCATGGGTCTGCTGTTGAGGAACAGGATCATCAGGCTCTTCTGCAATTTACCTCTCAGATCCTCAGGCTGCAGCACCTCCGCTATCTCCGCATGGAAGGTCCAGCTTTCCTCGAAGGCCGCCTGAACCAGATGCTCAGGTAGGGGGCCAGCGCTGGTTGAGTAACAGTGAACACAGTAGTGAGACATCAAATGCACTGTCTCATGTGCTGCTCTACTGTGACCTGTGGTCACACATAAGTGGAGCAATCAAGGTGTGAGAAGACTCGTCTAGAAGCTCTGGAAGGGACATCAGGTTAGGAAGCTACAAATTGGGAGGCGAAGGTGTAGTGCGGGCATGTATGTGATTTCTTCTTTGGGAAGAGATATCTCTGTTCGATGACAGGTTAGTGAAGATGGCATTGAGAAGGAAAAATCACATTAGACCTGAGCATTTCTAAAAAGAAACTCTGGTCACTAATCTGTGAACGCAATGAGCCCGTCTTAAAGTCCCAATCTGTGAAGATGGTCTTGGGTTGCATATAATGTAACTAAATAATATATGGGAAATGCATGATTCTGGAGATGATGGTAATGAAGCAGAGACAAAAGGAGAGTGAACAGTGATATGTAGATGATGTCCAGATGGGAGTCACTGAAGATTGGCAGCCCCTGGGCATGGTGTGGGGTCTCACTGTTTCTATACATCTTCCATGTGCCTCACCTGGCCAGAGATACAGGCATCTGGAGCCCAAGCATCGACTGAAAGGATCTGAATTAAAAGCATGTTTATCTCATCTCCCAGTACTACAATGAAGTGGTGTCCACACTTGATGGAGACTCTGTCTCAGGCTCTGTCCTGAGCATATTCTAGTGCATTCCATTATCTTCATTTATCTTCCTAAGGAAGTGGAATATGTTGTACTCTGCTTGATAGATGAGGAAAAAGAGCTTTCAAGATTCTTTTAGCTTGAAAAAAAAAAAAAGATTCTTTTAGCTTGATCTAGTCACACATAAAAATGGCAGGACTCAGCCTGGAATGAGACTGGGCATTCTGGGTATTGAGTTTTATCAGATGGTAATAACAAGCTTGGTTTCATGCCAATCATTTACCTCTCAATTGGAGGTCACTTATCACTCTGTTTTCCCAGAACTAATTACTTGTTTTTTTCTTTTTCCTCCAGATGCCTGAAGATCCCCTTGTACAACATCTCAATAACCAACTGCCAACTTACAGAATCAGACTTGACCCATCTGTCCCAGTGTCCAGAAATCTGTCAGCTAAAGGGCCTGAATCTGAGTGGTGTTACCTTGACCAACTTTTGTCCCAAGCTCGTGCAAGGCTTGTTGGAGAAAGTTGCAGACACTGTCGAAGAGCTGAAATTAAACCTGTGTGGGATCACGGACTCCCTCCTCACAGCCCTTCTGCCTGCCCTGAGCTGCTGCTCCCAGCTCAGGGTCCTCAGCATGTGTGGAAACCTCATCTCCATGGCCGTTCTGGAGAGTCTCCTGCGTCACACTCATGGGTTACCTGCTTTACGTCTAGAGTTTTATCCTGCCCCTCGGGAGAGTTATAGCTCTCTGGGTATTCTTCACCAGGAGAGACTTGCCCAGCTAAAAGCTGAGCTTTGGGAGATTCTTACAGACTTAGGACGTCCCAGGAAGATTCGGATTAGCCCCCGCCCCTGTCCTCACTGTGGTGAGGACATGTGTGATCATCTGAATCCCAACACATGATGCTGTAATACCCTGCCAAGGGGGTTGTCTCTATCAGAAGCTTTCTTCTGGACACTTGGAAACTGAAATCTAGGACATAGGTATATTATAAAGTGAAAATACACCCATGGTTTCTGATATCAGCCCAGTGTCATTGAGAAAAGCAAACGTGATCCAGGAGGGGTGCAGGATTCTAGAGGGATATGTTGACTTGGGGAGTTTGGAACTTATTTAGAGACATGTTTATGGAGTCAAATATGAACCTAAATTTCTGGAGGATTCAGTTTGAGACACACATATTTGAGTTATTTCTGTATACACAATTGTAGAAATGATCAGAAATAAAGAGACCTTCAGTGTAAATGAATAAATGTTGACCATGATATTATTTTGATTTCTGTGTTTACATCTCATGGATCTCTAGTTACTGATGGTGCTGAGGGGAGCATTCTGTTGCCTATGATCTGAAACTCCATTATTCCCTAGTTATATTTTTCCTTTGACTTTCTTTACTTAGTTCTGTGGGTTAATACAAACAACAAAGGAAACATACTCAGTGGTCCTCAACAATACATCTCTGTCATGGGTGGGAACTGACATGCATGTTCCTATAAGAAAAATTCTAAAATCATACAGACATGAAACATGGCTTTATTATGTTTATACTACATTTCAAAAGTATGTCTTTTGAAGGCTCAGTTCAGTTCAGTCACTCAGGCATGTCTGACTCTTTGCGACCCCGTGAATTGCAGCACGCCAGGCCTCCCTGTCCATCACAAACTCCCGGAGTTTACTCAAACTCATGTCCATCAAGTCGGTGATGCCATCCAGCCATCTCATCCTCTGTCATCCCCTTCTCCTCCTGCCCCCAATCCCTCCCAGCATCAGGGTCTTTTCAAATGAGTCAGCTCTTCGCATGAGGTGGCCAAAGTACTGGAGTTTCAGCTTCAGCATCAGTCCTTCCAATGAACACCCAGGACTGATCTCCTTCAGGATGGACTGGTTGGATCTCCTTGCAGTCCAAGGGACTCTCAAGAGTCTTCTCCAACACCACAGTTCAAAAGCATCAATTTTTCGGTGCTCAGCTTTCTTCACAGTCCAACTCTCACATCCATACATGACCATTGGAAAAACCATAGCCTTGACCAGATGTACCTTTGTTAGCACAGTAATGCTCTGCTTTTTAATATGCTCTCTAGGTTGGTCATAACTTTCCTTCCAAGGAGTAAGCGTCTTTTAATTTCATGGCTGCAGTCACCATCTGCAGTGATTTTGGAGCCCCCAAAAATAAAGTCTGACACTGTTTCCACTGTCTCCCCATCTATTTCCCATGAGGTGATGGGACCACATGCCATGATCTTAGTTTTCTGAATGTTGAGCTTTAAGCCAACTTTTTCACTCTCCTCTTTCACTTTCATCAAGAGACTTTTTAGTTCCTCTTCACTTTCTGCCATAAGGGTGGTGTCATCTGCATATCTGAGGTTATTGATATTTCTCCTGGCAATCTTGATTCCAGCTTGTGCTTCTTCCAGCCCAGCATTTCTCATGATGTACTCTGCATAGAAGTTTAAGCAGGGTGACAATATACAGCCTTGACATACTCCTTTTCCTATTTGGAACCAATCTGTTGTCCCATGTCCAGTTCTAACTGTTGCTTCCTGACTTGCATACAGGTTTCTCAAGAGGCAGGTCAGATGGCCTGGTATCCCCCTCTCTTGGAGAATTTTCCAGAGTTTGTTGTGATCCACACAGTTGAAGGCTTTGGCGTAGCCAATAAAGCAGAAATAGATGTTTTTCTGGAACTCTCTTGCTTTTTCAATGATCCAGCGGATATTGGCAATTTGATCTCTGGTTCGTCTGCCTTTTCTAAAACCAGCTTGAACATCTGGAAGTTCGCAGTTCATGTATTGCTGAAGCCTGGCTTGGAGAATTTTGAGCACTACTTTACTAGAGTATGAGATGAGTGCAATTGTGCATTAGTTTGAGCATTCTTTGGGATTGCCTTTTTTAGTGATTGGAATGAAACAGACCTTTTTTATTTTTTGGAGGTTTAAACTTTTTAATAGCTGTGTGATTTTTTTTCATTTATTTTTATTAGTTGGAGGCTAATTACTTTACAGTATTGTAGTGGTTTTTGTCATACATTGAAATGAATTAGCCATGGATTTACATGTATTCCCCATCCCGATCCCCCTCTCCCACCTCCCTCTCCACCCGATCCCTCTGGGTCTTCCCAGTGCACCAGGCCCGAGCACTTGTCTCATGCATCCAACCTGGGCTGGTGATCTGTTTCACCCTAGATAATATACATGTTTCGATGCTGTTCTCTTGAAACATTCCACCCTCGCCTTCTCCCACAGAGTCCAAAAGTCTGTTCTGTACATCTGTGTCTCTTTTTCTGTTTTACATATAGGGTTATCGTTACCATCTTTCTAAATTCCATATATATGCATTAGTATACTGTAATGGTCTTTATCTTTCTGGCTTACTTCGCTGTGTATAATGGGCTCCAGTTTCATCCATCTCATTAGAACTGATTCAAATGAATTCTTTTTAATGGCTGAGTAATAGTCCATGGTGTATATGTACCACAGCTTCCTCATCCACTCGTCTGCTGATGGGCATCTAGGTTGCTTCCATGTCCTGGCTATTATAAACAGTGCTGCGATGAACAATGGGGTGCACGTGTCTCTTTCAGATCTGGTTTCCTCGGTGTGTATGCCCAGAAGTGGGATTGCTGGGTCATATGGCAGTTCTATTTCCAGTTTTTTAAGAAATTTCCACACTGTTATCGATAGTGGTTGTACTAGTTTGCATTCCCACCAACAGTGTAAGAGGGTTCCCTTTTCTCCACACCCTCTCCAGCATTTATTGCCTGTAGACTTTTGGATAGCAGCCATCCTGACTGGCGTGTAATGGTACCTCATTGTGGTTTTGATTTGCATTTCTCTGATAATGAGTGATGTTGAGCATCTTTTCATGTGTTTGTTAGCCATCTGTATGTCTTCCTTGGAGAAATGTCTGTTTAGTTCTTTGGCCCATTTTTTGATTGGGTCATTTATTTTTCTGGAGTTGAGCTGGAGGAGTTGCTTGTATATTTTTGAGATTAATCCTTTGTCTGTTGCTTCGTTTGCTATTATTTTCTTCCAATCTGAGGGCTGTCTTTTCACCTTGCTTATAGTTTCCTTTGTTGTGCAAAAGCTTTTAAGTTTCATTAGGTCCCATTTGTTTATTTTTGCTTTTGTTCCTAATATTCTGGGATGTGGGTCATAGAGGATCCTGCTGTGATTTATGTCAGAGAGTGTTTTGCCTATGTTCTCCTCTAAGAGTTTTATAGTTTCTGGTCTTACATTTAGATCTTTAATCCATTTTGAGTTTATTTTTGTGTATGGTGTTAGAAAGTGTTCTAGTTTCATTTTACAGGTGGTTGACCAGTTTTCCCAGCACCACTTGTTAAAGAGGTTGTCTTTTTTCCATTGTATATCCTCGCCTCCTTTGTCGAAGATAAGGTGACCATAGGTTCGTGGATTTATCTCTGGGCTTTCTATTCTGTTCCATTGATCTATATTTCTGTCTTTGTGCCAGTACCATACTGTCTTGATGACTATGGCTTTGTAGTAGAGTCTGAAGTCAGGCAGGTTGATTCCTCCAGTTCCATTCTTCTTTCTCAAGATTACTTTGGCTATTCGAGGTTTTTTGTATTTCCATACAAATTGTGAAATTATTTGTTCTAGTTCTGTGAAAAATACCATTGGTAGCTTGATAGGGATTGCATTGAATCTATATATTGCTTTGGATAGTATAGCCATTTTGACAATATTGATTCTTCCAATCCATGAACACGGTATATTTCTCCATCTGGTTGTGTCCTCTTTGATTTCTTTCACCAGTGATTTATAGTTTTCTATGTATAAGTCTTTTGTTTCTTTAGGTAGATATACTCCTAAGTATTTTATTCTTTTTGTTGCAATGGTGAATGGTATTGTTTCCTTAATTTCTCTTTCTGGAAAACGGACCTTTTCCAGTCCTGTGGCCACTGCTGAGTTTTCCAGATTTGCTGGCATATTGAGCACAGCACTTTCACAGAATCATCTTTCAGGATTTGAAATAGCTCAACTGGAATTCTATCACATCCTCTAGCTTTGTTCATAGTGATGCTTTCTAAGGCCCAGTTGACTTCCCATTCCAGGATGTCTGGCTCTAGATGTGTGATCACACCATTGTGATTATCTGGGTCATGAAGATATTTTTTGTACAATTCTTCTGTGTGTACTTGACACCTCTTCTTAATATCTTCTGCTTCTGTTAGGTCCATACCATTTCTGTCCTTTATTGAGCCCATATTTGCATTAAATGTTCCCTTGGTATCTCTAATTTTCTTGAAGAGATCTCTAGTCTTTCCCATTCTGTTTTTTTCCTCTATTTCTTTGCATTGATTGCTGAGGAAGCCTTTCTTATCTCTCCTTGCTATTCTTTGGAACTCTGCATTCAAATGGGAATATATTTCCTTTCCTCCTTTGCTTTTAACTTCTCTTCGTTTCACAGAAACAAAGGCTAGTTCATGTCAATAAAAGTTTCATTTTATTCCCGTAACACTTACTGGTCTTCCCCATTGAGGAAGATTAGTATAGCATGTTTTGATACCAGCATATCAGGTTGTATAATAAAATAGGTGTAATATACAACATATAACTTATACTTGTCCATCTGTTTCCTCAGCTCCCCACTCTCTGCTTCAATCAGCTGCAGATCCATTATAACTCATTTATTAAAATTCTCTGGATCTCCTGTTTTACTAGTCTATTATAATGCAGAAAATATTTCCCCTTGTTCCCTCTTCTCATATCTAGAGTTACACTATTATAAATATTTTCTATATGGTTGTAGGTACGATTGATGGCCTTAAGACATTTAGCTATGTTTCTGAAGACTGGGTTTCCATTGGGTAGTGCAGGAGACCCTAATTTTATACAGTAGATGGGCTATAAGATATATAGCTCATTACATTTATAAATTCATAAGTGTAACATGAGGAGATGTAACACAGTGAGGAGAGACACAAGACATAAATAATTGGCAAACAAGTTAGGACAAATTAAGCAATGACTAGTAAAATGAGTTGTCATCTGGTGGCAGTAATTCATCAAGTCCACAGAGGAGCCTGCTGGAGAAGCCATTCTGTAGGAATCAGGTAGAAAGAAGAAGATAAATGCTTCATCTTCATTTACAAGAGCATAGGTTAGCATTTGTTGCAGGTAAAAAGAAAAGTTTTGTGGAAAGCAAAGCTTATTATTAGCATGTGTAAGTACCATTGAGCTGAAGTTGGGAGCATAAATAATGCTTTCCAAATCAGTTTTTGATTTGTTTGTTTCATTTGTTTTAAAATAAGGTACAAAGGTTAATTATTACATGGATACATTTTTCTCCACTTTCTAGTTTTGTTTTTTAATATATGCCAAAAAGTGGCTTTTTATAAAAGTTCTCTAGGGGTGGGAGGTAGGTTCAAGAGGGAGGGAATATATGTATGTTTATGGATGATTCATGTTGCTGTACAGAAACCAACACAACATTGTAAAGAAATTATTCTACAAATTAAAATACAATTTTAAAAGAAAGTAAGATCATATTCTTTGAAACTAATGGAATCTTGAAACATAATATCATTTGTACAAAAGTAAAATGCATATTTTCAAAAGTAAATTAAAATTTAAAAAATTCTCTAAAATTTTCCAAATTAGAATTTTCTCCAATTTAAGGATTTATTGATGAGTAGTATTTTAATAACAATTTACATCAAAAAAGATGCAACAGGCATTCCACAAGACTGCAAATGATGTACCCTTCATAAGCTCTAGAAAGCTTCCTCCCCCAAAAAGTTCTAAGAAAGTAAAAAGTCTTTTTTATACAAGTTGGTGAAACAAAGGTTAAGGTGACAAAGGTCTTTGAAAGTTGGCACAGCCCAAAGGCTGCTCGGAATCCCAGTCTATTTGACTGATTGTCAGATGTGCAACATATGTGTACCTTCCTAAAGGCAGTGACCAAAATATCAATAGTCGGGGGGAAAAAACCACCTAAGATCAGGTAGAACAATTACATCTCAAAGAAACAGAGCAATAAATGCAAGTTACTCCTAAAAGGGCTTTTGCTTCTTTAAGGTTAGAATTCTGAAAAAAGTATTTTATCAAATTGGCTTTTCCTAACTGTGTGTGCAAAACTATCAAATTTGGAACGTCAAAAGAACCCCGTTTGGCCCACTGTTGTCATGGGGCTGAATAAAATTTGCTTTCAGATTTAAAGCTATGTCTGTCTATGATTTTCTTTGGCACAACTTCCACAGCTGATGACTACTCAGGCAGGAAAGGTTCTGAATATCCCTTAGCTTCCCACATACCTGAGAATGACCAACTTGGAGTCTGGCCACTGTTGGAGTTTCTCATACTAGCCCATAAGTTTTCTTCAGAGAATTTTTTTTGGGGGGGGTTGATTGATTGATTCCTCTTTCTGGCTGTGCTAGGTCTTCATTGCTGCGTGGGCCTTCCCTAGTTGTGGTGCTCAGGCTTCTCAGTGTGGTGACTTCTCTTGTTTGGGAGCACAGGCTCTAGTTGTTGCCCATGGGTTCAGTAGTTGGAACTCAAAGGCTCCAGAGTTCAGGTTCAGTAGCTGTTGCCCTGTGGCAGGCAAGATCTTCCTGAGCCAGGGATTGAACCAGTGTCCCCTGCATTGTAAGATGATTCTTAACCACTGGACCATCACAGAAGTCCCAAGCTTTTAAAAAAAAATTATTGAAGTATAGTTAAATCAGATTGTTGTGTTTAATTTTTACTGTAGAGCAAGGTGACTCAGTTACACACATATATATTCTTTTTCATTATGTTTATGTTTAATATGTCACTTGAGTAGAATCCAGTTTAATCCTGTCTTATGCAAAGGCCATTTATATACATGAGAGAAATATGGTGAAAGTGATCTTACTAAAATTGACCAAGACAAAGAACACCCTTCAAAGTGTCTTTTCCTTGGTGGCCACAGGTGTATAAGAATTGTTCAGGCATCAAATAACGGGTGGGTGAGATGCATGGAAAATTCTTATAGAATAAATGGTCTCCTTTTATGCATGATCTTAAATTTCAAAGAAAGCTTTATATGATGTATCCCAAAGTGGAAGTCACCCCTGAATGTGGTAGAACATTAAACACCAATAAGACCTTCTGTATTTAGTGCAGAAAAGGTGTTGGTATTTATGAAGAGAAAAACAGAATTATATTTCTGTGCCTAAGGTGTCACCTTGATCAGAATCTGTGTGGAACTTAGCTAGGTCTGAGGAAACAGTAGTGATCTAAATATACTTGAAAAGCGTCCTTTGAAATTATGGTTTATTTAATTTCTAAGACACCCCAAAAATGGCTGGGAAAATTTGCCACCTGGAAAGTGTCCTCAGTGAGAAAAGAAAAAGAAACTTAAAGGAAACCTTTGCTGGTAGCACTTGCCTTTGGATGTCAGGGTTATTTGGGACTGAGCCAGGTTTCTATTTTCTCTGGCTCCAAGTTCCCATAGAGCCCACAGTGCAGGAGTAGCAGCAGCAAGTTGTCCAGTTTACCTCTCAGTTTCTCAAGCTGCACCATCTCCAGTATCTCTATCTGGACTCTCCCTCCTTCCCTGAAGGCTGCCTGGACCGGATGCTCAGGTGAGTGTGGACCGCTGGCTGGGTAACAGTGAACACAACACTGGCATGTCAGGTACACAGTGTCCTTAGCTGCTTTCTCCTGAGCTATGGTATCACCTCACCTCTGAAATTAAGGTAGAAGAACAAACAGGGACACCATACTAGGTTTTCCCTCATAGTCTAGTATGTAAATAGTCTGCAGAAGACCTAGGTTCAATCCCTGGGTCCGGAAGATCCCCTGGAGAAGGAAATGGCAACCCACTCCAGTTTTCTTGCCTGGAGAATCCCATGGACAGAGGAACCTGGCAGGCTACAGTCCATGGGGTTGCAAGAGTTGGATACGACTTAGCAACTAAGCCACTGCCATATTAGAAAGCTAAGGATGGGGTGGTTTCGATCCGTGAGGGTGGGCATAGGTTCTTCCTTAAGAAGGGAAATCTATGTCAGATGACTTAGGAGAACAGGTAAGTGAAGAGAGCAGTAAAGAAGGGAAATCACCTCAGACCTGAGCAATTTTAAGAGGATTTCTTGGAAATTTCCTGGTTGTCCATGGTTAGGACTCTGTTCTTTCAAGGCTGAATGTCCAGGTTTAATCCCTGGTGGGGGAAGTAAGATTGCCTAAACTTCACATGTGGTGCAGCCAGAGAAAAAAAGAATAAGTGAGGGAGAGAGACAGAGAAGAGCTCTGTGCTCACAAGGTTTCTGAACACAATGAACTTGTCTCAAATTACTAGTTCCTAAACTGTTGTCTTTTGCTCCAGGTAAGTTAGTTAATATTTAAGAAATGCATGATTCTAAGAGGATGGAAGTAAGCAGAAGCCAGAGTTCATACAGAACTGCAGATGGTTTGCAGGTGATGTGAAGATGGAATGCCAGGCTAAAATTAGACTGATCATTCTGGGTACTGACCTTCAGAAGGCTGTTAGTACGACCTTGACTTTGGGCCAATCACCTATCTGACAATTTTAGCTCAGGTGCCTTCCTGGTTTCTCAGATCTAATTGCTGGTTCTCTCCCCAGATGCCTGAGGACCCCCTTGGACCACCTGGCAATAACTAAGTGCTGGCTTACAGAATCAGACCTGCCCATCTGTCCCAGTGCCCAGACATTCTTCAGCTCAAAGGCCTGGATCTGAGCGGTGTCACCATGATCAACTTCAGTACTGAGATCCTCCACGTTCTTCCAGAGCAAGTTGCAGCCACCCTCCAGGAACTGAACTTAGAGCAGTGCAGGATCACAGAGTCCCAACTTGAGTCCACCCTGCCTGTTCTGACCTGCTGTTCCCAGCTCAGGACCTTCAATCTATGCAGTAATGTCCTCTCTATGGCCATCACAGAGAAGCTGCTGAGTCACACCACTGGGCTGATCAACTTAAGTGAGGAGTTTTACCCTGCCCCTCAGGAGAGTTACAGCCCTCATGGAGCCCTCCACCTGGGCTGACTGGCCCAGTTTGGGGATAAACTCATTGAGATTATGTGGGATTTAGGATTTCCAAGGGCCATCTGGCTTAGCTCCAGCCCATGTCCTCACTGGGGCAGTAAAACATTCTATCCTGAGGAACACTTTCTGTTATACATCTGCCTAGTTGGATACATCTGTCAAAGCTTTCTTCTGGGCACTTGGAAACTAAAATCTAGACAACAGATGCATCATGAAAGTAAAACCAATCCATGGTTTCAGGCATCAGCTCAGTGTGAATGGGAAATGGAAAGCTGATACAGTGGAGGTGCAGGATTGCAAGGGGAAATGTAGGCTCTGGGATGTGATGGAACTTTTGGAAATATGTGTTCATACAATCAAATATGAACCTCAATTTCTGGAGCAGGATATGGGTTTGAGACCCATATGGTAAAATTTTCCCTGGGTAGATATTTGTAAAGCAATTGTCAGAAATAGAGACCCTCACTGAAAACTGACTGCTGCCTTTCATGATCTATTACTCTCTTTTTCAGCTTATACCTCAGCAATCTCCAGTTAGTGATTTTAGAAAAAGGCACTGAGTTATATATGATCCAAAACCTTATCATTCCTGCACATTCTTTATTCTGTCTGGAGGGTCTCTTACCTCTCTGCTTATTTCTTTTGCTGTTCATATGTTAATAGAGCATACTCAATGGAGCATACTCAATATGGTGGTCAGCAAGTGAAGTGATAGTCACTCAGTTGTGTCTAACTCTGCGACCCCATGGACTATAGAGTCCATGGAATTCCCCAGGCCAGAATACTGGAGTGGGTAGCCTTTCCCTTCTCCAGGGGATCTTCCCAACCCAGGGATCGAATCCAGGTCTCCTGCATTGTATGTGGATTCTTTACCAGCTGACCCACCAAGGAAGCCCAAGAATACTGGAGTGGGTAGCCAATCCCTTCTCCAGCAGATTTTCATTACACAGGAATTGAACCAGGGTCCTGCATTGCACGTGGACTCTTTACCAGCTGAGCTATCAGGGAAGCCCAGAAAGACAAATGCTAAATTCTGAAATTTGAAGCTGAGAGAGGGTTTATTTACAAGGCAATCATGAGGAAACATGAGAAGTCTGAGCCCTATCACTTCAAAGGCAGGCGAGTGGGGATATTTATGGGTGCAGAGTATAAGGAGCTGGAAGGGACAGGGCAAGGTGATTGAAGACAGGAAAAAAGGTGAGGAAATCACTGCTTTGTGCAGGTTCATCTGAGTTACATGCTTTTTTATAGAATACATGTTCAGAAGATGGTGGCATTAGTGTGATCTGTGGATGGAGTTCTTGGCTTTTTCTGAAAAAAAAAAAAAAAAAAAAATCATCTACTGTACACTTAAGCAGGCCCACTTGAAAGTTCCATGTTTGACTGGTTTGAACTGGGGAAACTTAAATCCATGATCTGAAAAAAAAAAAAAACAAAACTTAAAGAATCATTGCTATAGTGACCTGTATGTCAGATGAGTTATCTAGAGAGGTGGAGGAAGAAGTCTTGTAATGTCCTGTCTAAGCTAGGGAATGCTTGCAGGGTAGGCAATTTACTTGAACAATGGAAGGGAGCTTTAAGGTGAGGCAGGACACCTTTTGTTGTTGTAGCTCCGTCACTAAGTCATGTCTGACTCTGTGACCCCCACGGACAGCAGCACGAGAACCTCCTCTCTCCTCCACTACCTCCTGGAATTGGCTCTCATTCCTGTGAGCCAATGATGATGCCATCCACCCATCCCACCCTCTACCACCCCCTTCTCCTTTTACTTTCAATCTTTCCCAGCATCAGGCTCTTTTCCAGTGTGTTGGCTTTTGTGTCAGGTGGCCGAAGTTTGGAGCTTCAGCTTCAGCAACAATAGCTCCAATGAATATTCAGGGTTGATTTCCTTTTGGAATGACTGGTTTGATCTGCTTCCAGTTCAAGAGACTCTTAAGAGTCTTCTCCAGCACCACAGTCTGAAATCATCAATTCTTTGGAGCTCAGCTTTATTTATGGACCAGCTCTCACATCCGTACATGACTACTGGAAAAACCATAGTTTTGATTATGTGGACCTTAGTCAGAAAAGTGGTGTCTCTGCTTTTTAATGTACTGTGTTTTTCTGTAGCTTTCCTTAAGGGAGCAGGTCATTAAGATTTTTTTTTGTACAGTTCTTCCATGTATTCTTTCCATCTCTCCTTGATCTCTTCAGCGTCTACTAGATCTTTACCACTTCTCTCCTTTATTGTGCCCATCTTTAGGTGAAATGTTCCCTTGATATTTCCAATTTTCCCAAAGAGATATCTAGTCTTTCCCCTTCTGTTGTTTCCCTCTATTTTTATGCACTGTTCATTGAAGAAGGCCGTCTTGTCTCTCTTTGTTGTTCTTTGGAATTCTGCATTCAGTTGGATGTATTTTTCTTTCTCCCTAGCCTTTCACTTCTCTTCTTTCTTCAGATAACCACTTTGCCTTCTTGCTTTTCTGTTTCTCTGGGATAGTTTGTTCGCTGCCTCCTGTACAATATTATGGACCTCCGTCCATAGATCTTCAGGCAGACTGTTTACTAGATATAATCCCTTGAAACTATTAATCACCTTCACTGCATATTCATAGGGGATTTGATTTAAGTCATACTTGGATGACCTAATGGTTTTCCCTGCTCTCTTTAGCTTAAGCTGGAATTTTGCTACGAGAAGTTGAAGATCTGAGCCGCAGTCAGCTCCAGGTTTTATCTTTGCTGACTGTGTATAGCTTCTCTATCTTCGGCTACATAGAATGTAATCAATTTGATTTTGGTATTGACCATTTGGTGATGTCCATGTGTAAAGTCATCTCTTGTGTTGTTGAAAAAGGGTGTTTGCTATGACCAGTGCATTCTCTTGGCAGAATTCAGTTAACCTTTGCCCTGCTTCATTTTGTTCTCCATGGCCAAACTTTCCTGTTACTACAGGTATCTCTTGACTTCCTACTTTTGCATTCCAATCCCCAATGAAGAATAAAATATCCCCCTTTTTTGGGGGGGGGTGTTAGTTCTAGGTTTTCTAGGTCTCCATAGAACTGATCAACTTCAGCTTCTTTGGCATCAATGGTAGAGGCATAGATGTGAATTACTGTGATAGTGAATGGCTTGCCTTGGAAATGAACCAAGATCATTCTGTTATTTTTGAGGTTTACCCAAATATTGCATTTTGGACTCTTTTGCTGGTTATGAGGGCTACTCCATTTCTTCTATGGGATTTTTGCCCACAGTAGTAGATATAATGGTCATCTGAATTAAATTCACTCATTCCCTTCCATTTTAGTTGTCTGATTCCTAAGATGTCTATATTTATTCTTATCATTTCCTGCTTGACCACATCCAATTTACCTTGATTCATGGACCTAACTAGCATTCCAGGTTCCTATGCAATACTGTTCTTTGCAGATTTGGATTTTATTTTAATCACCAGACATATCCACAATTGAAGGTCATTTCTGCTTTGGCTCAGACCCTTCATTCTTTCTGAGGGTATTAGTAGTTGTCCTCCTCTCTTCCCCAGTAGCAAATTTGACACTTTCTGACCTGGGGGACTCATCTTTTGATGTCATATCTTTTTGTCTTTCTATACAGTTCATGAGGTTCTCATGACAAGTATCCTGGGGTGGTTTGCCATTCCCTCCTCCAGTGGATCACATTTTGTCAGAACTCTTCACTGTGACCTGTCCATCTTGGGTGGCCCTGTATGGCATGACTCATAGCTTCATGAGTTATGCAAGCTCCTTTGCCATGACAAGAAGTGATCCGTGAAGGAGTTGAACAGCTGCCACCTTGAGGACAGGGTTATTTGCAACTGACCCACGTTAGCTTCTCCCCTGGCTCCAAGTTTCCAAAGAGATCACAGTGTCCACCCTCAGTGGCCCTCAGACTTGGAAATGTCTGAGTTCCCAGGGCTGGGTGCCTCACTCTCCACTCACACTCTCAAATTTGGTGTTTTTAAGCCAATTTGTTGAGCTGATCCCATCCTTCTGGGAAGTAAAGAGCTTAAAGATTAGCACTGTCTCCTCTTAGCTATTCCCTTTAAATTTCTAGTCTCCCTTCAGAGAAAAAATTTTAATCTTGATCCTACCTAATAAGAAAACAAAACAAAACATTTCACACTGTTTGGGTCATTCACTGGGTACTTTTAGATATACTTAACTGCATTTTCCTCAGCTGCCATCCTTACTTGTCATAGTGATTATGAGCTGAGAGAAGCCATAATCTTCTTCCTTCAGAGAAGCCATGACTTTAAGCCAACCATATCCCCAATTGCTTTTCTCTTGCTTCTTGACTGGTTCATGGTCTGCTATGTTGCCCACATAACAGGTGGCAACTTGATACAAGGACTTGTTTATATTCTGATTTTAAGGAGAAAGAAACCATTGTCTCTAGGAAGTTGTTCTAATTCTGGGGCATTTTGATTATTTTGATCTGTTAAAAAT
The DNA here is from genome assembly GCF_023699985.2 of Odocoileus virginianus. Lineage (NCBI taxonomy): Eukaryota > Metazoa > Chordata > Mammalia > Artiodactyla > Cervidae > Odocoileus > Odocoileus virginianus. The sequence goes on from NC_069684.1 coordinate 24,983,353, forward strand.
CCCCAATAATAATGCTTTTAGTTTTATTTATTTATTTTTACTATTAGTTTCTTTAAGGAAGATACTAAACCCTTCGTGTCTCACACTTAGGGCTAAGGAGTATTTCTATTAGAAAAACTTAAATCAGTGTTTGTGGAGCAAATCCAGGAATAAGCCCTTGACTGTCATGCCCTCCACCCATTCTTTCTTTTTTTTTGAATTAATATGTGATTCTGTCAATTCATCTGAGTAAAGACAAAGATACAATCATGATTAATCTGAAGGAAAGTCTAGAATACAATTAGGTATGACTTTCTGATTGGAAGGTAGTAGTTGAAAAGACAGAAAATATGATTAGAAAGGTCTAGAAAGGTCTTAGTTACCAAGGAAGAGATGCAGAATTTTCTTGCTCTGTAGTCACTGCCTGGGTTCTCAAACAGAACAGAGGTCTGCATTCCCTGCCAGCCACAGCAGAGCTGGTAAGATAACAGTCTCAGGTAAGGACATCGAGCTTGACCCTGGGGTAACCTGGTCTTGAATGACGGCATGCTGTTAGGCATGGCAGGGAGATTTTCCTTTTTCTTCCTTTTCAGTGAATAGATTTAAGGTGTTGGTTTTGCCTCTAAGTGTAGCTTTGCTTTTAACAGCAAACACCTTGATCTGTAACTTGATGTATATAATTTTTAAAGACCTTAACCTACCAGAGTTACTTTTTAATTAAAAATATCTATTTGGAATTTTATTTCTTGACATTAAAAAAAATTAGCTTGAGCACAAATAGCATTCATTTTGGTGGTATCTTCTTAATATTTCCCAGCCAGGTTGACTGTGGAAACTGAGGATGGAGGCCCTGTTGGTTCACATGATCCTCCAATTCCCACAGATTAGGGGTCTAAGTATAGTCTGAGAGTTTTTCCCCAAAAGAGATTGTTTTAGGCTCATAGTACCCACTTCCAAGTAAGGCATGATTAAACAAAGATGTGGAAAAAAATGAATAGGGTAGTGGTTGATGTTTCCATCTCCATGGTACTTGCGAGACATTATTTATGGTGCCAGAACGGGTAGACCTATGTCATTGTGCCAACAGAGCCCAGAGTGTAAATTGTGTAAATGAAGGCTCTTCCACCACTGCCAGAGCAATAACTATGGCCCTGATTTGCTTCCTCTAAAGGTTGAGGAGAAGGTCATACTCAGCCTGAGAAGGATGACTTATTTCCTGCAAATATTCACGGGATTCTTTTCAGAGCAGAGTCAGCCTGAGTGTCTGGAATGCTCTCAGACTCCTGGACCTGGCAGCAATGAGCCTGCTGAGGGATGAGGCCTCAGCCATCTCCACTTTGGAGTACCTGCCCACAGAGCTCTTCTCACCACTGTTTATTTCGGCCTCCTTTGGGAGACACAGTGAGACCTTGAAGGCCATGGTGCAAGCCTGGCCCTATGTCTGCCTGCCTTTGGGGAAGAGGGGTGTGATGCAGATGTTTCACTAGGGAACCTACAAGCAATGTTGGATGGGCTTGGCTTCCTGCTTGCTCAGAAGGATCACCCCAGGTGAGTCTGATCCAAGTATCCTGGTAAGGTGCTAGACATCCTGAAGAGACAGCTGGTGTCATAAGAGTGGATGGCCAAGGGATGGACCAGAGGTTTCTGAAGATGCCAATAAAGAAGCTCAGAGGCCTTGGCTATTGCTCAGTTCACTTTGAGAAATGTTTTCCAGCAGTGCAGGAGTGCCTAAGATGCAAGGGAACCTGAAAGTACATGTCCCAGCCTCCTCCCAGGGATGCTTAAGGGCACTAGAAGTAGAAAGCCAGAGAAAATGGAAGGGGAAAAGGAGATAGAGGAAGGTGAGGCAGAGAGAGAAGAAGAGGGCAAAGCAGTAGGTGATGTTAGGAATGTGAAATAAAAGCACACATGGGCAGTCTGAGTATTGCTAAAATTCTGAAACTGTGATTTCATTCTATGCGAATCTTAAACCGTTACACCCTATATGCTGTTTCCCCACAGGAGGTGCAAACTGGAGAAGGGCCTTGGATGAGGAGGAAGTATAGTGGAAATGGTTGCTCTGTCTGTATCATTGGGATTTTTACAATGTGAATATCGCCCTGTCTTCCTTGGGCATAACCAACAAAAGCATGGAAAACAAAAAAAGTTGTCCCTAATTATTGAATCAAACCTGCTTGCTCACCACAATGCAGTGAAACTAATATACTAACATGGAGATGGCAGAGAAAAGTGCAGGATTTCTTACAGTCACTAAACAAAGAACAGGGACAACCAGTTACTCAAAAGGGAAAAATTTCCAGATGACTTTCAGGAAAAGACTTTTGAAGACAGAGTGAGGGAGAGTGCTGTGGGGAGCAGCTCCTGGGACAATCTTCTGATTAGTTGGTGATGATGTAATTGGAAGCCAACTTCATCAACCTTCTTCTTCCACTTGGTCTATGGTCTACTTGCTTCTGGTCAGCGTGCTGTTCACTTCTTCCACCTGGTGGGAGTTTCAGTGTCTACAAACAGCTCGAGGATATGGCTCAGAATATTATCTGTAGTCCTCGAAGAGGTTTTCAAGGTCCTTGAATTTGATTAATGGCTAAACTATTATTATTGTCTGTTGCTTGATTGTTTCCCCATTTTCTCATATTCTCTGTTTATATTTATTCTTTGGAACTTGAGGAAGACCTAGAAGCCTAAAGGTTCTCTACAAACAAGAGGCAGGAGGAGAACCTGGTGGGGGATCAGCTCCAGGAAATGCCCCGTAAGGTCCTGTCTTGTTACAGTTTCATATACAGTTTATGTTGCACAATGTATTGACCACAAGTGTTATTTCTTCCATATCCAACTTATTGTGTTATTGATAGCCAACTAAAGTTGACATTCCCCAGATTTGCATTTCAGTCCAAAATAACATTTCACTATAAACTGACTTTAAAGATTTTCAGGAAGTTATAAGTTTTTACTGCTCATCAGGCTTGCTGTTCATTTGTGGGACCACAAGGTGATAGAGACACAGTCCCTGCCCTTTATGGGATAATGTCTAACAGATAAGATTGTTGAAGGAGAAAAATAATTGTAATATATACCCTTTTCATATAATCCAGCTATTTTTCTCCTTGATAGTTAATGAGTTGAAAATATGTCCACACCATATGTGGACACAGAATCTTTTTTTTATTTTTTTCATTTATTTTTATTAGTTGGAGGCTAATTACTTTACAGTATTGTAGTGGTTTTTGCCATACATTGACATGAATCAGCCATGGATTTACATGTATTCCCCATCCCGATCCCCCTCTCCCGCCTCCCTCTCCACCCGATCCCTCTGGGTCTTCCCAGTGCACCAGGTCCGAGCACTTGTCTCATGCCTCCAACCTGGGCTGGTGATCTGTTTCACCCTAGATAATATACATGTTTCGATGCTGTTCTCTTGAAACATCCCACCCTCACCTTCTCCCACAGAGTCCAAATGTCTGTTCTGTACATCTGAGTCTCTTTTTCTGTTTTGCATATAGGGTTATCGTTACCATCTTTCTAAATTCCATATATATGCGTTAGTATACTGTAATGTTCTTTATCTTTCTGGCTTACTTCACTCTGTATAATGGGCTCCAGTTTCATCCATCTCATTAGAACTGATTCAAATGAATTCTTTTTAATGGCTGAGTAATATTCCATGGTGTATATGTACCACAGCTTCCTTATCCATTTGTCTGCTGATGGGCATCTAGGTTGCTTCCATGTCCTGGCTATTAAAAATAGTGCTGCAATGAACATTGGGGTACACCTGTCTCTTTCAATTCTGGTTTCCTCTGTGTGTATGCCCAGCAGTGGGATTGCTGGGTCATATGGCAGTTCTATTTCTAGTTTTTTAAGGAATCTCCACACTGTTCTCTATAGCGGCTGTACTAGTTTGCATTCCCACCAACAGTGTAAGAGGGTTCCCTTTTCTCCACACCCTCTCCAGCATTTATTGCTTGTAGACTTTTGGATAGCAGCCATCCTGACTGGCGTGCACACAGAATCTTATAGTGGCAAACCAAAGAAGCAATTAAGATGCCTTTCAGTTCAGTTCAGTTCAGTCACTCAGTCGTATCTGACTCTTTGCAACCCCATGAATCACAGCACACCAGGCCTCTCTGTCCATCACCAACTCCCGGAGTTTACTCAAACTCATGCCCATCAAGTCAGTGATGCCATCCAGCCATCTCATTGTCTGTCACCCCTTCTCCTCCTGCCCCCAATCCCTCCCAGCATCAGGGTCTTTTCCAATGAGTCAACTCTTCGCATGAGGTGGCCAAAGTACTGGTAGGTGAATGAATAAATAATGTCTGGTTTATTCAGACAATGTAACATGAAACATAAAAAGACATGGAAGTAACTTACATGTGGCAAGGAGGGAAAAAGTAGGAAAATACCCATCTAATAGTGCTTTACTATACGCCAGGTTGTGTGCCAAGTTCTCAAGTGCTTCATCTCATTGAATCCTAGAAAATCCCAGAATCTAGGTTTGTATAATTGTCTTCCTTTACACACACACACACACGCACACACACACACATGCACACCAGAAAAACTGAGCTCTTGCCCAAGGTCCCCCATTCCTATAACCCCTCCTGCCTCTAATCAGCAACGCCAGTCCATGAAACCTCAGCAGACAGTTTTCCTGTGAATGCCTTCTCTTTAGGGTCATTATGATGGTTAATTTTCTTGTGTAAATGTTCCTATGTAAAAAAAAGTGCTGGTAAAACATGAGTTATGTTTGAAGGTGTTTCTGCAAGAAATAAGCATTGGAAAGGACTGAGTGAAGAGATCTGCCTTCACCATTGTGAGTGGGCATCTTGTAGTCCTTGTGTACTAAATGAAGCAAGGAAGGCAAATTCTCTCCTCTCTCCCTCCTTACCCACAAACATTGAAGCTTCTGGCTCTCAAGTCTCCATGCTATGAAATTTAAACGGTAGTTCCCTGCTTCTTAGGTTTTGGCCTCAGACTTGGACTAACACCATCAACTTACCTAGTTTTGAGCTTTAATTCTCAGTCTGAGTTATAGCACTGGCTTTGCAGGTTGTCTAGGTTACAGATAGCAGATTATGTAACCAGGAAATCCCATTACCATAATAGAAGTCTTCCTATATGTTTCTGTATAACAGGTGACCCTGGAAAACATTGGTTTGAAATGCTTAGTTGACTTACACACAAACGTTTTTCAAGAGTAAACGTTATTCTACAGGATCTAGTTGGTGAAATATAAGGATGTGGAAATGAGGATATGGAGGGCAGACTATAAATTATATGGAGATTTTCAGCTAAGTAGGAGTACCATCCTTCACTGACACATTGTTCAACAATCAGCTGTGCCATAGTAATTACTCAGGAGAACCCTAACAACTAGAGTGTCTTATCAAAGGAAAGGAAGCCACATAACTGAAAGATGTTTTATATAAATCCTGATATCTGGTGTCAAAACATGCTATGCTCATCTTCCTTAATGGGGAGATACAGAAGGTGTTATGAAAGTCATTCTTTCATTAATATAGCCTAGCCCCCAAAGGATGTAATTTTTAATGAGAAATTAAAAAACCATGTTACATGCCCATATAGTTTTAGTTTTTTGTTCAGAGAAATTTGTATAACTTAACAGGTCCAACTAGAATAATTCAAGAACTATTACCCACTGGGATAACTGGCTGGTGAGATGCAGAGGCTCAGCTTATCTGCAGTGCAGATGGCCACTTCCAGAACTGTGAGCAATGCCTTGTGCAGAAAAGCCATTTCCCAACACACAGAAGTGCCAAGAAGTGAAACTTATAGATCCAAGAGGAGAAACATGGGGATTACTCATGTTTAAGGCCATGGTATGAGTCAGCAATAAGCGCCCTGCAAAGAAATCTTCATTCTAATGGCTCACTGGACACTGAGTATGTTCACCCTTGTATGTATTAGCCATTGAACAGACATAGAAATATGTAAGGAGGTAAGAGATGTCCCTTAAGTCTCAACATTAAAAAAACTAAGATCATAGCATCAGGTTCCATCACTTCATGCAAATAGATGGGGAAAAAGTGAAAGCACTGACAGATTTTCTTTTCTTGGGCTCCAAAATCACTGTGGACAGTGACTACAGCAGTGAAATTAAAAGACACTTGCTTCTTGGAAGGAAAGCTATGATAAACTAGGACCGTGTATTATAAAGCGGAGACGTCACTTTACCAACAAGGGTCTGTATAGTCAAAGCTATGGTTTTTTTCCAGTAAAGTCATGTATTGATGTGAGAGTTGGACCATAAAGAAGGTTGAGCACCAAAGAACTGATGCATTCAAACTGTGGTGCTGAAGAAGACTCTTGAGAGTCCCTTGAATTTCAAGGAGATCAAACAAATCAATCCTAAAGGAAATCAACCCTGAACATTCATTGGAAGGACTGATGCTGAAGCTGAAGCTCCAATACTTTGGTCACCTGATGTGAATAGCTGACTTATTGGAAAAAAGACTCTGATGCTGGGAAAGACTGAAGGGAAAAGGAGAAGGTGGTGGAAGAGAATGAGATGGCTAGATAGCGTCACTGACTCAATGGACATGAATCTGAGCAAACCCTGGAGATATGCCTCAGACAGAATAAATAATGGGTGAAAATGGTAGTTTCAGAAACTGAATTTTTTAAAATCTGCATCTGGAGATTCCTGCAATGTAAAGTGAGGGGGAAAAAAAGATGATATATGGAGGGCAGCAGTTGGTTTACACTGAGCATCTCTTTATTTCTGATTATTTCTTTACAACCATCTACCCGGGGATAGCTCCAACATGTGGGTCACAAGCTTGAATCCACCTTCAGAAATTTAGGTTTATAATTCTTACTCTGTAGGACACATGTACACAAAGTTCCATTACTGCTCAGCATCAGATACTCCCTCTGCAGTTCTGCACCCCGCAGGATCACCTTTTCTTTTCACATTCACATTGAGCAAATGTCTGAAACCATGGATCTCTTTTCCCTTCACAAAGTACCAGTATCATAGATTTCAGTTTCTAAATGCTCAGAAGAAAGATTTTGATTTATTCACCCACCTAGGCAAAGGTGTTGCTGCATTTGTGATGGGCTCAGGATGACTGAATGTGTTTTTTCCACAGTGAGGACAGGGGCTGGAACTAATCCAGATGGTCCTGGGACGTCCCAAGTCCTTCAGAATCTCAAGCAGTTCAGCTCGACACTGAGCAAATCTCCTCGGTTGGAGGATTCCCAGAGAGCTGAAACTCTCCTGAGGGACAGGGTACAGTTCTTGACATAAACTGGGCAGCACCGAGGTGTGTCGAAGTGTCTTAACCATAATGGCCATAGAGAGGAAGTTTCCACATACACTGAAGAAACTAAGCTGGAAGCAGTGGCTCAGGGCAGAAAGGATGGCCTCAAGTTGTGAATCCATGATCCCACACCGATCTAAATACAGTTCCTGGAGTGTGGCTGCAACTTTCTCTAGCAGACCTGGAAGGAGCTCAGGACTAGAGTAGGTCAGGGTGACACCACTCAGATTCAGGCCCTTTAGCTGACTGATATTCGGACACTGGGAAAGATGGGTCAAGTCTGAATTCGTAAGGAAGCAGTGAGTTATTCCAAGGGTTTCCAAGGGGTTTGTCAGGCACCTGGGGAGAAGCAGAATTGCAATGTCTTAAAAATGGGGATGGAAGGTGACTTCAAGGTGAGAGACAAGAGATTTGCTGAAGGCCAAGGTTGGTCTGTCCATCTGATAATGATCATGACCCAGAATTCCCAGTCTCATTTAAGCCCGAGTCATTTAACCTTCACAGTATGTCTGGATCAAGTTCACAGAACCTGGAAAACTCTCTTTCCTCATCTATGTAGCAGAGTAAAACACATTCCACTTCCTTATGAGTATGAATGAAGATCATAGAATGGACTAGAATAAGCTCACAGCAGAGCATGACATCTTGTCTCAATCAACAATGGGCATCACTGAATGTTAATAGTAAGAGACACACTTAAAATGCTTCCTACTCAGACTTCCTTCCACCCATGCTTGGGCCCCAAGCATTCATGTCCAGAAGCCAGGTGAGGCTTCTGGATGACATGCATAGAAGACCAATCTGGGCAAGGCCCCACAACATCCCCAGAAGATGGCAGTTTGCAGGGTCTCACTTGTATCCCTGCATTATCTGCAAGCCATCTACCAACTTTTATGATCCCTCTGGCTCTATGCTATTATCACCTCCAGAATCATGCATTTCCCATATATCAATTATCTTATCTGGAGCAAAAAGCCTTTTAACAGACAGGGAATTTGAGACAGGCTTATAGTGGTCACAAAAGTGTTAAGCATAGAGCTTTTGTTTAGAAATGCTCAGACATGGAGTTTTTCCTCTTCAATTTCCTCTTCTCTTACCTATTTTCAAGTCATCTAAATTAAGATATCCCTTCTTAAGGAAGAAATCATGTACCCAACCATTAGATCCTAACCCTTAGTCTACAGCTACCTACAAGGTGTCCCTTTCCAGAGCCTCTATCCAGCTTGAACCCCTACCTTGATTTGGGTTGTTATATGATACCGCAGTTCAGAATAGAGCAGCAAAGGAGATAGTATGCTCGACATTCTAGAGGGGTTTCTTTTTGGACCAATAAAAAGGTAGGGTTTTTTTGTTTGTTTTTTAATAGTCTGTGTATGGCCTGCATTCTTGACCCTTTAGCACCTTCTCCCAGTCAGCTTCTGTGGGTTCTGTGGCAGGGGTTTGTCATTCCCCTCCTTGGGTGCCTGAACTCTTTCCCTAGGGGCTAGGCACAAAATATCAAGTAGGAGCTTTTGCTCCTTGCTTCTAAACTTCGCCAGCTACTGTCCTCAACCTCTGCATGTCCCCCCACCCCGACCTTTCTTCTGATGTAGATAAAGAAATACTGCAAGCCTATATCTTATAGTCCACCTGTAATTTGGAGGGCTATGAAAATTTTGAGAAGGGGGTGACAAAGGATGAAATGGTTGGATGGCATCATCGACCTAATGGACATGAGTTTGAGCAAACTCCAGGAGATAATGAAGGACAGGGAAGTGTGGTGTGCTGCATGGGGTCACAAAGAGGTGTACATGACTGAACGACTGAACAACAGCACGGAAATTCTGGAGGAATTCTCCTTTGATATCCTATCCTGTTTTCTCTGCCCTGGCCCCTGGGCTCTAAGAGCACAGGCTTCCCCAACTCAGACACCAGTGAAACTGAGTTCTGTGCCTGGAGGGGTGGAGGGTGGTGAGTTGCGTTCACTGTTACCTGGCCAGTGGTGCACACTCACCTGAGCATCTGGTCCAGGCATCCTTCCAGGAAGAAGGTAGATACCAGAAGGAGATCCTGGAGGTGGTGCAGCCTGAGGAACTGAGAAGTAATTTGGACAACATGCTGTTCTTCCTGATCTTCAAGTTCAGACACGTCCGTGTGAGAGAGAAGGAGTCTCTGCACATTGCTCATCTGGCCCCAGGAGAGGAGCAAACACAGCCAGGCTGGACAGACGCCAGGTGCAATTTACTCGCACCTCCTCAACACAGTTCAGCTGCACCATATTCAGGATCTTCATAATACTGTCTCTGGGCATTGACTATCTTTAGTTTCTTACAGCACAGGTGTATGGAAGCTTTCCTCTCCTCCACCCATCTCATGAGGTAAGCGAGGAATCCATCCATGGTCCTTCCATTGATGTGAAGTTCTATGAACACCTTCAAGGGAGCCAAAGTCCGCTGTGTTCTTGGCCTATTCTTAGCCACTTGTTCTTCTAATGAGCTTGAGAACACCTGGACACTGGATCCAGACCATTCTCCAGAAGTCCTGGCCAGTATTTCTTAAATCCAGCACCTGCAGTTTGCACCTCCTATGGGGGAAATAGTAGATTGGTAGAGATGGTTTTAAGATCCACTAAAATAAAACCACAGCCTCAGAATTTAGGCAATACTCAGACATCCCACCTGAGCTTTTACTTCACATTCTTGACATTTCCCTCTTTTCCCCTCTATGACTCAGTTTCCTCCATCTCCTTTCCCCCTTCCTTCTTTCCTTTTATCCACTTCTACACTTTCATTAAGCATCACTAGAAGAAGGCAGAGAGTGTACTTTCAGGTTCCCTTGCATCTTAGGCACTCCTACACTTCCTGAAAACATTTCCCAGAGTGTGTTCAGCAATGACCAAGTCTCTGTACTTCCTCATTGGCATCATCAGAAGCCTCTGGTCTATCCCTTGGCCATTCACACTCTGATCCCAGCTGTCTCTTCAAAGACTTCCTTGACTCTACCAGTCTATATGAATCAGACTCACCTGGGTTGATCCTTCTGAGAAAGTAGGACATCAAATCCATCTAGCACTGCTTGTAAGGTTCCCAGGTGAGGCATCTCCATCAGTCCCCCCAGAGGCAGGCGGACAAAGGGCCAGGCTTGTACCATGGCCTTCAGTGTCTCTCTGCAACTCCCATAGAAGGCTTCCATGAAGAGTAGGGGGAAGAGCTCAATGGGCAGATACTCCAGAGCAGAAGTGGCCAAGGCCTCATTCCTCAGCAGACTCATCACTGCTTGGTCCAGGAGTCTGGGTGGATTCCAGGTACTCATTCTGACTCTTCTCCAAAAGAATCCTGTGGAAACTTGCAGGGAAGAAGGAATATTTCTCAGGCAAGCATGAGCACCCCTTCATTGGTATCCCCACTCTTCAGAGGAACCAACTCATAACCATATCCACTGATCCCACAGGGCTGGAAAACCCAGGGATCAAACCCTGGTCTCCAACATTACAGGCAGATTCTTTACCATCTGAGCCACCAAGGAAGCCCAGAAGACTCCCAGTTTACCAGAATTTTACTCTAGTTTTCATGGGTGCAAATCCATAATGCTGCCTCTACAGGGACCAGAGCAAGAATCTCATAAGTACTAAGGAGGAATAAGCCCAACCACTTGCCCATCCATTTCCATTCACTGCTTTGCTTTATTATGATGAACCGGGAAGTGGATACCCCAAGCCTGAAGGCTGACCCTAATTATTTTGGTGAAAACTTTGACACTTTCTTAGGGCCCTAAAACTACTGAATAGGAGCATCATGTGACACAACTCAACCTCCATCCTCAATTCCCACAGTTACTTGAGCTGGAAAAGATGAAGGACAGACCCCTAAAATGAATGCCATTTGCACAAACTACATATTTTAAATGTCAAGAAATAAAACTCCCAACAGATGTCTTTATTAAAAGGAAAATCTGCTTATTTAAGGTAATTGAAATGATATAAACTGAAGGACAAATCAAAATGTTGAGAAAGAGGCAAAACTACACTGAGAGGCAAAACCAAAATGTTAAATTTGTTCATCGGCTAAGAACTAACTAGGGGCCTCTCAAGTGGTCCATGCATGTGTGCTAAGTTGCTTCAGTCATATCTGATCTTTGCAACCCCATGGGCTGTTAGTAGCCCACGAGGATCCTCTGTTCTTGGGATTCCCCATGCAAAAATACTAGACTGGGTTGCCACTCCCTTCTCCGAAGGGTCTTCCCAACCCAGGGACTGAATCCTCATCTCATTTGTCTTCTGCATTGGCAGGCAGGTTCTTTACCACTAACAAGGTGCAGGAGATGGGGATCCATCTGCCAATACAGGGGACATGGGTTCGATCCATGCTGCAGAACAACTGAGTCAGTGTGCCGTAACTACCAAGCTGACGTGCTGCAGTTACTGAAGCCCATGCATCAACAGCCTATGCTCTGAAATAAGAGAAGCCAATGCAGTGAAAATCTTGTGCACTGCAATCAAGAGTAACCCCTGCTAAGTGCAACTAGAGAAAATCCAAGCAAATGAAGCTAATGAAGACATAGCACAGCACCGCCCCCCCACACACACACCACAAAAAAATGGTTAAAGGTTAACTAAAAAAATCTTTTCCTGCCATCCTGAGCTATATGACACAATTCAAGACCAGCTGACCATAGATAAGGTAAGAGGGTCCTTAACTAAGGTCAGTAACTTACCAACTCTGATGTGGTTGTCAGGGTGGGCTCAGTCCTAAGACTGGATGAGGTTCCCAGATAGTAACTCCAGAAGGCAAAGTTTCTCCATCTTCTCTTTGGTGCCTGAGACTTTTAAAGGCCTTTCTAATAACATCTTCCCCTTTGCCCAACTACAAACAGCCAACCAGAAACTGGTGGCTGATTAGATTCCAGACTGTCCATCAGGTTAATCCTGATTGGATTTTTGCCTATAACCAGTTGAATTGGTTGGATCCAATATCATTCAGGAGGGTTTAAATGGGGGCAGGAGAGTCACAGACTCAGCCATTGATTCACTCCAGGAACATTGATTGAGTTTTACTATTAGGGTGTGTTATAGCCAAAGGTGTGAGACAAGGAAGAAATTATTGTTTCCAGATATTGTATGGGAAATTAGAAAGCATCAGTTTGGGGGGATATTTGGTCAAAATAATAAAAATGTCCCAGAATTAAAACAGCTTCAAATAGATATTAAGAAGAGGTGGCAAGAATACAGAGAAGAACTATACAAATAAGATCTTCATGACCCAGATAACTACGATGGTGTGATCACTCACCTAGACCCAGACATCCTGGAATGCGAAGTCAAGTGGGCCTTAGGAAGCATCACTATGAACAAAGCTAGAGGAGGTGATGGAATTCCAGTTGAACTATTTCAAATCCTAAAAGATGATGTGAAAGTGCTGCATTCAATATGTCAGCAAATTTGAAAACCACAGCAGTGGCCACAGGATTGGAAAAGGTCAGTTTTCATTCCAATCCCTAAGAAAGGCAATGCCAAAGAATACTCAAACTACTGCACAATTGCACTCATCTCACATGCTAGCAAAGTAATCCTCAAAATTCTCCAAGCCAGGCTTCAACAGTATGTGAACTGTGAACTTCCAGATGTTCAAGCTGGTTTTAGAAAAGGCAGAGGAACCAGAGATCAAATTGCCAACATCCACTGGATCATCAAAAAAGCAAGAGAATTCCAAAATACATCTACTTTTGCTTTATTGACTACGCCAAAGCCTTTGACCGTGTGGATCACAACAAACTGTGGAAAATTCTTCAAGAGATGGGAATACCAGACTACCTGTCCTGCCTCCTGAGAAATCTGCATGCCAGTCAAGAAACAACAGTTAGAATTGGACATGGAACAACAGACTTGTTCCAAATTGGGAAAGGAATACGTCAAGGCTATATATTATCACCCTGCTTATTTAAGTTAGATGCAGAGTTCAGTTCATTTCAGTCGCTCAGTCGTGTCCAACTCTTTGCAACCCCATGAATTGCAGCACGCCAGGCCTCCCGGTCCATCACAAACTCCTGGAGTTTACTCAAACTCATGCCCATCGAGTCGGTGATGCCATCCAGCCATCCCATCCTATGTTGTCCCCTTCTCCTCCTGCCCCTAATCCCACCCAGCATCAGGGTCTTTTCCAATGAGTCAACTCTTCGCATGAGGTGGCCAAAGTATTGAGTTTCAGCTTCAGCATCAGTCCTTCCAATGAACACCCAGGACTGATCTCCTTTAGGATGGACTGGTGGATCTCCTTGCAGTCCAAGGGACTCTCAAGAGTCTTCTCCAACACCACAGTTCAAAAGCATCAATTTTTTGGTGCTCAGCTTTCTTCACAGTCCAACTCTCACATCCATACATGACCACTGGAAAAACCATAGCCTTGACTAGACGGATCTTTGTTGGCAAAGTAGTGTCTCTGCTTTTTAATATGCTATCTAGGTTGGTCATAACTTTCCTTCCAAGGAGTAAGCGTCTTTTAATTTCATGGCTGTAGTCACCATCTGCAGTGATTTTGGAGCCCCAAAAAATAAAGTCTGACACTGTTTCCACTGTCTCTCCATCAAGTGTTCAGGCTCCTGTCAAACTAAGCTTGTGTGTGTGTGTTAGTCACTCAATCATGTCCAACTCTTTGTGACCCATGAACTGTAACCCACCAAGCTTCTCTATCCATGGAATTCTCCAGGCAAGAATAATGGAGTGGGTTGCCATTCCCTTCTCCAGGGGATCTTCCCCACCCAGGGGTTGAACCCTGGGTTCAATAGGAAAACAACCCTTCAGTAGGAAACATGTTCAGTAGGAAACATTAAAAAGGGCATTTGGGGAAAGAAGAGTTGACTAACAACCGTTTCTGACTAGCCCTTAGGCCTAAAAACACTGCTTTGGACCAGATTTCCTCATATTTCTAAATAGCAAAACTGCCAAGAAACAAGGAGGATAAGAAACTTATGTGGTAGATAAGATTGGGAACAATTTCATAATATGAAACAACATTAATTAAAAAAAATTTTTTTCCAATTTAATTGTTCAAAACAATGATATTGCTCCTCCCTGGTAGTTCCTTATTTTGCTTATTACAGTTTTACTATTTATTTCATACTACAATAACAACAAAATGCTATGCTTTTAGTGGTTCTGATTCACATTAACTCATCTGCGTTGGGCAAAAAGTAAACTACACAACAATCTACATGGCAACTCCTATCTGTGTTTAATCTTAATTTGACTCAAGAAAATTCAAATTCCATTAGAAATGGAAATGATTCCACCACTTGCTATTAGTACTATTTTTTTAAACAAATTATCATAAATTGTATACAAGCTAAAAAATGCATACTGTGAGAAAATTCTGCTCGAATTTCCTACTCTCCACCTCCAGGGGCACAAAAGACAGTGTGGAGACCGGAGACATTTTTATCTCAGCCCATTTGAATAAAAGCAGGCATGTTACGAATGGGAAAGCATATGAAGTGCAGATTGCCTTTGTGTCCACATGGAGTCAGGTCCTTCAGCTCCAGGTGCACGTCTGGAATCCCTGTGGACCCATAAGCCATACTGGAGGTCAGGAACTTCCCAGTGCTTTTAGGACTTCGCACTTCTTCCTCTTCTTCTTCAGCAATGATATCTTTGGGTTCTAAATAAGGAAACCCTGGTCAAGCTGGGTCACACCAATATCCAAGCCAAACCAAGGAAAAAGCGGCCGCTTCTTTCTGAGTCTTTCGACGCGCTGAAGGGAGGCCGAGGTAGCCCGGCTCTGACAGACGGTCTGGTCCCCGCTTACGTCCTACACGAAGGGGAGGCCTAGGCCGAGGCCCGGACGACAGGAGCGGAAGCGCCGCTTGCCCTGCGCTGCCCATCAGGCACCCCGGACACCGGCTCCCGGGCGACGAAGCGGAGGTGGCGGCGTTCCTGCCCTGACGCCGAGCAGAGCCGGTCCATCCACAGGAGAATCCGTTGCCATCCGAGCCAGCCCCTCAGCGCCCGTCTCCTCCTTGCCGACTCCATGGCAGACCAGCTGGAGCAGAACAACTTCTGCAGGCCGCCTTTTCCCTCTCTTATTTTCTGATTAAATTCACTCATTGGGACCCAGGGAAGGCCTAGGAGGCTAAATGTTTTCTATAAATAAGAGGCAAAAGGAGAACATGGGGGTATCTGCCTAGAGAAGGACCCATGAAGTGAAAGTGAAGTCTCTCAGTCGTGTCCGACTCTTTGCGACCCCGTGGACTATAGCCCACCAGGCTCCTCCATTCATGGGATTCTCCAGGCAAGAATACTGGAGTGGGTTGCCATTTCCTGCTCCAGGAGATCTTCCCCACCTAGGGATGGAACCCAGGTCTCCCGCATTGCGGGCAGACACTTTAACCTCTAAGCCACCAGGGAAGCCGCGGGAAGGACTCACAGTTTCCTGCTTAGTTACACTTTGAAGTACAGTTTTACTGTACAAATGTATTGAGCACAGTGCTATTTCTTCCCTATTCACTTATGTTATTGGTAGACAGCTAGTGCTGAATTTCCTCAAATTATCATTGCAGAACGAAATAATATTTGGGTATAGGTGGCTCAGACGTTAAAGAATTACCTGTAGTGTGGGAGACCTGGGTTCAATCCCTGGGTTGGGAAGATCCCCTGGAGAAGGGAATGGCTACCGCTTCAGTATTCTAGCTTGGAGAATTTCATGAACAGAGGAGCCTCGCAGGCTACAGTCCCTGGGGTCTCAAAGAGTGGGACACAACTCTTTCATAAACTGATGTTAATTATTTTTATGCACCCAAGTTAGATGCATTTAGTTAGATGCACCAGGCTTTTTGTTCAGTTGTGGAAATCACAGAATGATAGACACAAAGTCCCTGCCTTTTGTGGGACCATGTCTAACAGGACAAATTGACATAAAAGAAAAAAATGTAATGCATTCTCTTATTTTTGAACCTTTTATTTTGTGTTGGAGTATAGCCAATTAACAAATGTTGTGATAGTTTCAGGTGAACAGGGAAGGGACTCAGCCATATATATACATGGTCCGTTCTCCCCTAAATCTGTGAGAAAGTCAATTTCTAGGCAGGTTGATAAGAAGTTGGGGGTCCCCAAGGAGAAAGGGGTCTGGGGTTCTCAAGGAGGAGGAAAGGACAAATTTTTTTTTTCTCTCTCTCTACATTCCTTAGTCTTAGTCACATAAAATATTTTTTTCCTTTAAGCCCAGAACTGATGATTACACAACAAACAACTCAGTTTAAACTCTGTACTAGGGATTATATAACAACAATGTATCCTGCTTGAGGACAGTTTCTTCTTCCTGAAAATCTTCTGACTAATCCTGATATCTTAAAATGTATATTATGGGAGTGGGTCTGGTAGGACCTTTCTATTGTTAAGGTCTAATCCTGTTATCTTAAAATGTAAGTTGTGGGAGTGAGTCTGGTAAAGTTTTTACAACCTTGAGACATTCTTTTGATTTATCTAATGACTAATTAAAAAAGTATATCACTCCCTTGCTAACACTAGCCAGGGGGCACTCTCCGCCCACTTCTGATGTCTATGTCAGAAACTTTCTCTGTCCCTTTTCTCTGTAATAAAACTTCTGTCACACAAGAGCCCTGAGTGATCAAGGGCGGTCCCTGATCCTGAAGCTAAATCTTCTTTGGAGATCATGAATCCAACATCATTCACCATAAGTTATCATCTTGGGGGCTCATCCGGAATCTTCAAGACAAGGTAAGAACTCTGCTTTCTCAGTATACACCTTTTCTGCTTTACTAACTCTTTGGTGTACTTGTGTGAATGAATGACACGCCCTGCATGAAGCAAGTGATGAGCCCTGCTCTGTGGTTTTGTGGTGCCTCGTAATGACTGAAGGCAGTGCCCCAAAAGGGAGCCTTGTTGGGGGTTTGTACCGACCTGCCAATGCCAAGAGACACCCAAGGTCCTGTGAGGGGAGCAACGGGAAATGGGCAAAGCGTGTGGGCCAAACTCCTTTCTTGGTCAGTTCTTCCTGGTTTCTTTGACCATTTCATAATTGCGTGGGAAACTAGAACTACTAACCTAATCTGTTGGATCGTAGACTTTCAATGGACTTGTGATTCATGCTGTTACTATGTACTTTTACTTAGACTCCAAGCGTGGTAGTCACGGGAATCCAGACTTGCTGGGAGCATGTTTAGGAACTAAGGGGAACTAGCGAGTCCTTGTTGTAGCTGTGCCTCCAAACTCTATGGATGGAAGTGCTGCTAGTGAGCATGAGGTTTCTAAGAACGTAGGTCAGGAATTCTACGTGGGATACAGTGGGCTTCTTCCTTTGGTAGTACTAGCTCTTAGCCCACTAGATAAAGCTCTCCAGTGGCTTACTGATGTGGCATTGATTCATCACTTCTACTGCAGTGAGGCCTGTACTCAGGAATATGAATGGACACACATGGATGCTTCCCCTAGTAGAACTATCTTGGGAAACATTCCGGGAAACTACTCTGTCAAATCAACGAAAGGTTGTGGTGGTATGGAACTAGAAATCAATTTGGGATGCCATCAGGTCTACCCCTGGTGCACCTCCACCCTGCCTTGGTGGTAGAACCAGGAGGGACGAGTAAGGCGCCTGCATTGGTAAGGGACAAACTAAGTCTGGCCAGGGAAGGGAAGCTTCGGTGGAAAGTCTGTCTACACCCCCATCTAGAGCAGGGAGGGACGCCCCTGATGGGAGGAAGCAAAGGTGCTGGTCATCATTTTTTCCCTCTCTTACAGATGGGAGCTACTCAAAGTTCCAGACTCATACCCTTGGATTGTGTCCTGAAAAACTGGGTTAAGTTTGACCCCCAGAGTTTATTTTTTTTTTTCAGATAAAATATTATAGGTTTATTTAAAACTTAATTCTCACCTTGAGTATGCAAAATACAAACTCCACAAAATGTTCATTTTTTTTTACTTTGTAGTTTACAAATATACAAAATAGAAGTTTGCTTAAATTTATATTACATATTTATTAAGGCAAGGAACTATATAGAAAAAACATTTGTTCTGCTTAAGGCATACTTGGGAATAAACCATTGTACAAATTATTGCACATCTGAAACCACAGTTCATAACAGACTGTCTGCATAAAAAGATTAAAATTTACCTGACTTAGGTCATAAATGTAGATCGGAAGACAAAAATAGATTTTCCTTGTCAAAGTATGCAGCAGTTTGAGAACTTTGGCCTCATTTGGTACCTTTAGAACCAAGACTTACCAAGCACCATCGTTTAGGCTATTAAACACCATTTTCTGTACCTGAATTTCTTCCTCTTCTTCTAAGATCGTCATAATGGCTTTTAGAAGGCAAACAGAATACAAGGTGATCTTTATACTTATATTGCATCAAAACAATTCTCAAGGGGTTCTGGTCTTCCCTCCCCCCAACTCTCAGATCTAATTTATACCCTGATATCCACAGCTTCCAGTCACCCCCTTGGCGTTTTGTAAGTCCAGGAATATATATATTCAAGTTGGATTTAGAATTGGAATGATAGAAGATCCAGTCACAGACCCCATCTGGTTTTTGTTTTGAGTTTGTCTTTTGGTTTCCTTGTGTCTCCTGATTATCCATTCACAAGTTGACTTGTTGGGAACTTGACCATGATTGTAGTGCTTTCCAGCTGGCTTCCTCCCCTCACCGGGAAGACAGTGTGAAAGGTAAAAAATACTGAACTCTCTTCTGGCAGTGTGGGTCACATCCACTGTTTGGGGATTTAAAAGTGCCTCTTCATATGTAAGGCGAGGTGGTCCGACCTCGAGAATGCCCGGTCGCACTTCTGGCACTGGAAGGGGCGGTGCCCCGTGTGTTTGCGATAGTGCCTGGTCAGTTCATCCGAGCGGGCAAACTTCCACCCACAACCGTCCCAGTCACAGTGGTAAGGTTTCTCACCTGTGTGGGTGCGCAGGTGTGCCTTGAGATGAGAACTCTTGGTGTAGGTTTTGCTGCAGCCTGCGTAATCACAAGTGTGAGTGGCCGTCCTTTTCCGGGGCCAAGACCGTCTTCCCCTCTTTGGCTTGGGCTCCTCTGGCATGCAGGAACCGGGTGGCATGAGCTCTTGGTAATGGAGCGGTGGGACCTGCGGCTGCATCTGGTCGGGCAGGAAGGGAGGGTAGTTGGGCCCAGGGTGGGGATGGAAGCCCGGGGGGAGCGGCAGGGCAGGATGACAGTCCCGGCTGCTCAGCAGTTCCTCCGCACCCAGGGTCGGGGTAGTCCTGCTGGGGAGCTGCCGCCCCAGGGGAAAGTCGTGCGCAGGCGTCCGGTGGCCATTGCTGAGAGGAGGTCCAGTGCCCAAGTGGGCCTCTAGGGGCCGACCGACGGTGCACGAGGAGACAGCCTCCTGCTTGATCTTGGGGCACATGCATGGCGGCCCGCCGCTGTAGGGCGCCACCACCACCGGATGGCTGCCGTCCGGGCTGCCTTTGCTAACACTGATGACCGACGGGCTGCCGTACTCGCTGCCAGGGGCACTCAGCGACGCCTTCAACACGAACTCGCCCATCAGCCCGCCACCTGGCGGCTGCGGCTGCTGCGGCGGAATGTACACTGGGTCCAATTCGGGCCGCAGGAGCTCAGCCACGAAGCCGCCGGAGGGGCTCACATCGTTGATGTCCGCCAGGTTGAAGGGAGCCGTCGGAGGGGGTGCAGCCTCCCGGCTGTAGAGGAGGCCGCCGCCCGCGCCGCCCGGCGCCGCCACACCCGGGTCGCCCCCGGCCCGGATTGGATAGTTGAAGCTGCAGGTGGAGGGCGCACTGGCTGGACCGCTGCTCGACGGGGAGGACGAGGATGAGGCTGATGCCGAGGAGGACACCGTGGCGGCCACGGACTCCTGATGGGACAGCGAGTTGGAGAGGATAAAGTCCAGGTCCAGAAGATCATTGAACTCCTCCGTCTCCCTCCGGGGCAGGAGAGCCGGGTTGCTGCTGCTGCAAGCCGCGCTGACTCCTCCACTCTCCGGGTCAGTGGCTACGGTCGCGGCCGCCAGGTCGTAGGGGCGACCGGGAAGCACTGGGGGAAGTCGCTTCATGTGGGAGAGCTCCTCCCGCCAGCGGTTGTTCGGGGCACCTGCTGGACGCAGAGCCTTCTCCCTTCCCGCCGGGCCGGACGCGAACGTGGAGAAGGACGGGAGCAGCGCGTCGCTGACAGCCATGTCAGACTCGCCAGGTGTCTGCCTCATTAATGTGGACCCCCAGAGTTTAAAGAAGACACGCCTGACTTTCTTTTGCAAAACTGCATGGCCACAGTATCTGTTGGAGGGTGGCAGGCAGTGGCCGGTTGAAGGGTCTCTTAATTACAATACTGTTGGTTCTTTAGAAGACAAGGGAAATGGATAGAAGTGGCATATGTGTTACTCTTTTTCTCTTTGCAAGATATGCCAGACTTATGTCCTAAGGGTACAATTTGGGTGTAAAGCCTTCAGCTCCCTCCTGTCCTCTTACTCTGCCTCTGTCTCTGTATCCAGGGCTCACAACTGAGCAAGCTGAGGATCAAGGAATCCTTCCAGGAAGTGTTGCCTCAGTCTCGATAGAAGTTCAAATGACCCCAGTTCCAATGCAGCCTCACACTACTTTGGTTTCAATAGGAACTCAGACAAAGTAGAGGAGGCACAGACAACCAAAACTAATGATGCCAAAGAGGATGAGGATGAGAAAAAGCAGGTTTCTCTAATCTATCCCTGGGAACATATGCAAAGGGTAGCTAGGAGACTGAGGAATAGCCACACAACTTACTGCCTCTTCAGGAAGCCCCCACTGGGAAAAATAACCAATCCTTAAAAATCCATAAGCCATTTTCTTTTTTTCCATTTATTTTTATTAGTTGGAGGCTAATTACTTTACAACATTGCAGTGGTTTTTGTCATACATTGAAATGAATTAGCCATGGATTTACATGTATTCCCCATCCCGGTCCCCCCTCCCACCTCCCTCTCCACCCCATCCCTCTGGGTCTTCCCAGTGCACCAGGCCTGAGCACTTGTCTCATGCATCCAACCTGGGCTGGTGATCTGTTTCACCCTAGATATACATGTTTCGATGCTGTTCTCTTGAAACATCCCACCCCCGGGTTCTCCCATAGAGTCCACAAGTCTGTTCTATACATCTGAGTCTCTTTTTCTTTTTTTGCATATAGGGTTATCATTACCATCTTTCTAAATTCCATATATATGTGTTAGTATACTGTAATGGTCTTTAACTTTCTGGCTTACTTTGCTCTGTATAATGGGCTCCAGTTTCACCCCTCTCATCAGAACTGATTCAAATGAATTCTTTTTAATGGCTGAGTAATATTCCATGGTGTATATGTACCACAGCTTCCTCATCCATTCGTCTGCTGATGGGCATCTAGGTTGCTTCCATGTCCTGGCTATTATAAACAGTGCTGCGATGAACATTGGGGTGCACGTGTCTCTTTCGGATCTGGTTTCCTCAGTGTGTATGCCTAGAAGTGGTATTGCTGGGTCATATGGAAGATCTATTTCCAGCTTTTTAAGGAATCTCCACACTGTTTTCCATAGTGGCTGTACTAATTTGCATTCCCACCAACAGTGTAAGAGGGTTCCCTTTTCTCCACACCCTCTCCAGCATTTATTGCTTGTAGACTTTTGGATAGCAGCCATCCTGACTGGCGTGTAATGGTACCTCATTGTGGTTTTGATTTGCATTTCTCTGATAATGAGTGATGTTGAGCATCTTTTCATGTGTTTTTTTGCCATCCGTATGTCTTCCTTGGAGAAATGTCTGTTTAGTTCTTTGGCCCATTTTTTGATTGGGTCATTTATTTTTCTGGAATTGAGCTGCAGGAGTTGCTTGTATATTTTTGAGATTAATCCTTTGTCTGTTGCTTCATTTGCTATTATTTTCTCCCAATCTGAGGGCTGTCTTTTCACCTTGCTTATAGTTTCCCATAAGCCACTTTCTAACCCAGAGGTACAACAGATAAAGGGAGATCTGGGAGACTATCTAGAGGATCCAGAAAAGTACATAGACACCTTTATGGGACTAACTTTACTTTATGAGCTTACTTGGAGAGATGTAATATATGTCTTGGGGCAGACACTGACTCCTGACTCGAGAGATCGAGTTTTGGGGGAAGCTACCACTTTTGGAGATGAATGGCTTGAGCGTAAAGCAAGGGGACGGAGGGAACATGAAATAGCTCTCCTCCCTACAGGAATCCAAGCAGTTCCCATAGCAGAGCCAGATTGGGATTATTACAAAGAGAAAGGGATATGGGAGGATACCCACTTTGTCAGTTGCATTATTGAAGGGCTTAAGAGAGCTCAAACTAAGTCTCTAAATTATGCTAAGTTGGCTGACATAGAACAAAGAGAGAAGGAAGCTCCAGCCAGATTCCTAGACAGACTTCTGGAAGGCCTTCAAAAGTTCACTAATAATTCTCCTGAGAGTGCAGAGGGAGAGACAATCTTAAAAGATAAATTTCTCACTCATTAAGCTAAGTTACAAAGACAGGCATTTGGGTCAAATCAGTCTTTAGAAAAACTGTTGCAGCTGGCTCAGACAGTATATTACAGTAGAGAATGTGAGGAGGAAAAATGACAACAGAAAAGAACCACTAGAGCCTGGTCCTCCAGTGATGGCTGTGAAAACTGTTATGACTCAGCCTGAAGAGAAAAATGCCCAGAGGAACCCAGGTGAAAAGGGACAGGCTTGCTACTACTGTGGAAAGGAGGGACATCTCAAGGGAAGTTGCTCTCAGGCGTCTAAGCTGCCCCCAGCTCCCTGTCCGGTCTGTAAAGGACCACAATGGAGGAGAGACTGTCCCCAGAGGTGTCGGGCTCTCAGTACGATCAGGACTGAAGGTGTTCGGGGGTCCCCACACAAGCTCCCATCCTAATAATACCTGAGGAGCTCCCTGGGTGTTAATAACTGTGGGAGGCCAATCAGTCGGTTTTCTACGGGACACTGGGACAAACTTTCTCTGTGCTCACTGAAGCCCCTGGTCCATTTTCCTTCTGATCCGCTACTGTAATGGGACTGTTAGGATGAGCCAAATGCGATTACTTCAGTCATCCTTTAAGCTGCAACTGGGACTTTGTGCTGTTTTCTCACGAGTTTCTGATCCTGCTGGAGTCTCCCTCACCCCTTCTTGGGAGGGATATATTGAGCAAGGTCCAGGCCTCTGTTTTCATGAATATGGAGCCTGCTCTTTCTCTCCAAATTAATTGAACAAAATGTAAACCCTAAAGTGTGGGTTGATGGAAAAACTGTGGGTCGAGCACAAAGTGTTGTTCCCGTCATTCATTCAGTTCAGTTCAGTTCAGTTGCTCAGTCGTGTCCGACTCTTTGCGACCCTATGGACTGCAGCACGCCAGGCCTCCCTGTCCATTGCCAACTACTGGAGTTTACTCAAACTCATGTCCATTGAGTCGGTAATGCCATCCAACCATCTCATCCTCTGTCTTCCCCTTCTCCTCCTGTCCTCAATCTTTCCCAGCATCAGGGTCTTTTCAAATGAGTCAGCTCTTTGCATCAGGTGGCTGAAGTATTGGAGTTTCAGCTTCAACATCAGTCCTTCCAATGAACACCCAGGACTGATCTCCTTTAGGATGGACTAGTGGATCTCCTTGCAGTCCAAGGGACTCTCAAGAGTCTTCTCCAACTCCACAGTTCAAAAGCATCAATTCTTCGCCGCTCAGCTTTCTTTATAGTCCAATTCTCACATCCAAACATGACCACTGGAAAAACTACAGCCTTGACTAGACGGACCTTTGTTGACAAAGTAATGTCTCTGCTTTTTAATATTCTGTCTAGATTGGTCATAGCTTTTCTTTCAAGGAGTAACTGTCTTTTAATTTCATGGCTGCAGTTACCATCTGCAGTGATTTTGAAGCCCCAAAATATAGTCAGCTACTGTTTCCACTGTTTCTCCATCTATTTGCCATGAAGTGATGGGATCGGATGCCATGATTTTAGTTTTTTGAATGTTAAGTTTTAAGCCAACTTTTTCACTCTCCTCTTTTGCTTTCATCGAGAGGCTCTTTAGTTCTTCTTCACTTTCTGCCATAAAGGTGGTGTCATCTGCATATCTGAGGTTATTGATATTTCTCCCAGCTATCTTGATTCCAGCTTGTGCTTCTTCCAACCCAGAGTTTCTCATGATGTACTCTGCATAGAAGTTAAATAAGCAGGGTGACAATATACAGCCTTGACGTACTCCTTTCCCTATTTGGAACCAGTCTGTTGTTCCATGTCCAGTTCTAGCTGTTGTTTCCTGACATGCATACAGATTTCTCAAGAGGCAGGTCAGGTGGTCTGGTATTCCCATCTCTTTCAGAATTATCCATAGTTGTCGTGATCCACACAGTCAAAGGCTTTGGCATAGTTAATAAAGCAGAAATAGATATTTTTCTGAAACTCTGTTGCTTTTTCAGTGATCCAGTGGATGTTGGCAATTTGATCCCTGGTTCCTCTGCCTTTTCTAAAACCAGATTGAACATCTGGAAGTTCATGGTTCACATACTGCTGAAGCCTGGCTTGGAGAATTTTGAGCATTACTTTGCTAGTGTGTGAGATGAGTGCAATCATGCAGTAGTTCGAGCATTCTTTGGCACTGCCTTTCTCTGGGATTGGAATGAAAACTGACCTTTTCCAGTCCCATGGCCACTGCTGAGTGTTCCAAATTTTCTGGCATATTGAGTGCAGCATCCTCTTTTAGAATTTGAAATAGCTCAACTGGAATTCCATCACCTCCACTAACTTTGTTTGTAGTGATGTTTCCTAAGGCCCACTTGACTTCACATTCCAGGATGTCTGGCTCTAGGTGAGTGATCACGCCATTGTGATTATCTGGGTCGTGAAGATCTTTTTTGTACAGTTCTTCTGTGTATACTTGCCACCTCTTCTTAATATCTTCTGCTTCTGTTAGGTCCATACCATTTCTGCCCTTTATTGAGTCTGTCTTTGCATGAAATGTTCCCTTGGTATCTCTAATTTTCTTGAAGAGATCTCTGGCCTTTCCCATTCTGTTATTTTCCTCTATTTCTTTGCACTGATCACTGATGAAGGCTTTCTTATCTCGCCTTGCTATTCTTTGGAACTTTGCGTTCAAATGGATATATCTTTCCTTTTCTCCCTTGCTTTTCACTTCTCTTCTTTTCACAGCTCTTTGTAAGGTCTCCTCAGACAGCCATTTTGCTTTTTTGTATTTCTTTTTCTTGGGGATGGTCTTGATCCCTGTCTTCTGTACAATGTCTTGAACCTCTGTCCATAGTTCATCAGGCACTCTGTCTATCACATCTAGTCCCTTAAATCTATTTCTCACTTCCACTGTATAAGGGATTTAATTTAGGTCATACTTGAATGGTCTAGTGGTTTTCCCCACTTTCTTCAGTTTAAGTCTGAATTTAGAAACAAGGGGTTCATGATCTGAGGCACAGTCAGCTCCAGGTCTTGTTTTTGCTGACTGTTTAGAACTTCTCCATCTTTGGCTGCAAAGAATATAATCAGTCTGATTCTGTTGTTGGCCATCTGGTGATGTCCATGTGTAGAGTCTTCTCTTTTGTTGTTGGAAGAGGGTGTTTGCTAAGGCTAGTGTGTTCTCTTGGCAAAACTCTATTAGCCTTTGACTTGCTTCATTCTGTACTCCAAGGCCAAATTTGCCTGTTACTCCAGGTGTTTCTTGATTTCCTACTTTTGCATTCCAGTCCCCTATAATGAAAAGGACATATTTTTTGGGTGTTAGTTCTAAACGGTCTTGTAGGTCTTCATAGAACCGTTCAACTTCAGCTTTTTCAGCATTACTGGTTGGGGCATGGACTTGGATTACCATGATATTGAATCATTTGCCTTGAAAACAGAGATCATTCTATCGTTTTTGAGCTTGCAACCAAGTACTGCATTTCGGACACTTTTGTTAACTATGATGGCTACTCCATTTATTCTAAGGAATTCCTGCCCACAGTAGTATATTTGATGGTAATCTGAGTTAAATTCACCCATTCCAGTCCATTTTAGTTCACTGATTCTTAGAATGTCGACGTTCACTCTTGCCATCTCCTGTTTGACTACTTCCAATTTGCCTTGATTCCTGGCCCTAACATTCCAGGTTCCTATGCAATATTGCTCTTTATAGCATTGGACCTTGCTTCTATCACCAGTCACATCCACAACTGGTTGTTGTTTTTGCTTTGGCTCCATCCCTTCATTCTTTCTGGAGTTATTTCTCCACTGATATCCAGTAGCATATTGGGTACCTACCAACCTGGGGAGTTCATCTTTCAGTGTCCTATCTTTTTGCCTTTTCATACTGTTCATGGGGTTCTCAAGGTAAGAATACTGAAGCGGCTTGCAATTCCCTTCTCCAGTGGACTACATTTTGTCAGAACTCTCCACCATGACCCAACCATCTTGGGTGGCCCTACATGGCATGGCTTACTTTCATTGAGTTAGACAAGGCTGTGGTCCATGTGATCAGATTGGCTAGTTTTCTGTGATTGAGGTTTCAGTCTGTCTGCCCTCGGATGCCCTCTCTGGTCTGCTGCTGCTTCTGCTGCTATATCGCTTCAGTCGTGTCCGACTTTGTGTGACCCCGTAGACCCCACCAGGCTCCCCCGTCCCTGGGATTCCCCAGGCGAGAATACTGGAGTGGGCCTCTCTGGTCTAGACAGCCTTTAAGTAATAAGAATTCTAGATGGAGATGCCGGAGGTGGTACAGCTTGAGGAACTGCAAAGTAATTTGGACAATGTGATGACATTCCTCCTGCTCATCAAGTGCAGACAGGTTGATGTGGGAGAGATGGAGTCTCTGTATATTACTATTTGGCCCAAGAAAAGAGCTAACATGGCCAGATTGGGCAGATGCCAAACGCAATTCACTTTCACTTCCTGGATACAGTCCAGCTGCACTATACTTAGGATTTCACAATGTTTTCCATGGACATTGAAGTGCTGTTCATCTTCTTTCAGCACTGGTGTATGGAAGCTTTTCTCTGTCCACCCTCCTAATGAGGTAGGTGAGTCATCCATTCATGGTACTTTCAATGAGGTGAAGTTCTGTGAACACTTCCAAGGTAGCCGAGGGATGCTCTGTCCTTGACCTGTCCTCAGTCACTGGTGCCATTGATGACCTTGAGGACACATGGACACGGGATCCAGACCACATTCTCCAGAAGTCTTGGCCAGCATTCCTTAAATCCAGTACTCACAGTTTGCACCTCCTGTGGGGCAACATCAGATGGGCAGTGATGTTTTGAGATCTATACAGAGTGAATCCACAATCTTAGAATTTAGGCAACAGTCTGACTTCCCACCTGAGCTTTTACCTCATGTTCCTGACATCACCTGAAGCCTTGCCTGCTTCTTCCCTCTCTGCCTCAGATTCCTCTGTCTCCTTTACCCCTCCATCCTTTCTGGTTTTCTACTTCTAGCACAATTAAAAATCACTAGAAGGATGTGTAGCATCCTTTTAAGTTCTCTTGCATCTTAGGCACTCTTACACTGCTGGAGGGCTTTCCCCAAAGACAGTTCAGCAATGGCCAAGGTTTCTGAACTTCTTCATTGACATCATCAGAAGCCTGTGGTCCATCTTCTGGACATTTGATCTCTGATCCCAGATCCCAGGTCTCTCCTCAGGATGTTGAGTAACCTACTAGGCTACCTGGATTAGACTCATCTGGGGTGATCTTTCTGGGTAAGCAGGACTTCTGGCCCATCCAGCACAGCTTGTAAGATCCCCATATGAGGTTTCTGCATCAGGCCCCCCAGAGGCAGGAGGGCAAAGGGACAGGTGTGCACCATGGCCTTCAAAGTCTGATTGTGTCTTCCATAGAAAGCCCCCATGAACAGTGGAGGTAAGAGCTCAATGGGAAAATACTCCAAAACACTGATGGCCAAAACACATGCCTCAGCAGGCTCATTGCCACCAGGTCCAGGAATCTAGATGGTGTCCAGAGACTCATCCTGGCTCTGCTCCAAAAGGAATCCAGTGGAAACTGAGGGAACAAGGCATCCTTCTCAGGTCAAGTAGAGCATACCTCAGTCTGTCTCTGCACTCTTCAAAGGAAACTTCTCAGGGCCAAGGTCACTGCCTTAGCAGTGGTGCAAGTGCCTGTTAGTCCCAATTACACTCTGGGCTCAGTGGACACAAAGCTATAGCTCTACCACTACGGGCACTAGAGCAAGCACCTCATAAGAAGCAAGGAGGAAGAAGCCCAGCCACTATTCCATCCATCCCATCCACTGCTTTAATTATGTTCCACTGGGAGGTAGGGACCATGAGCTGGAGGCTAAGCCTCATCTTTTTGGGGGGAATATTTTTAATCCTTCACTTAGAGTCTTAAAATTATGGAAGTAAGAACATCATGTGGCCCAACACAGATTTCATCCTCAGTTCCCACAGTTCACTGCACTGGGAAAGGGTAAGAGATACCCCTAAAGTGTATGCTACTGATGCACAAATTGAATATTTTAAATTTCAAGAAATAAAATTCCAAACAGATGATTTTCACTAAAAATAGCATCTGCTCTTTAACAAAATATTTACAAATGGTATAAACCAAGGCACTAATTAAAGTATTTGGGATTAAGGTAAAACCACAGAAGAAGCAAAATAAAAACCTTAAATCAGCACATCAGAAAATAAATAATTTTAATTTTTATTTATTTATCTATTTTTTGGGGGCCATGTGGCATGCAGAATCTTAGTTACTGGACCAAGGATTGAAACCATACCCCCTGCAGTGGAAATGCAGAGTCTTAATAGCTGGTCTCCCAGGGAAGTCTCAAGAAATATTTTTTAAAAACTTTCCTTCCATCCTGAGGTGCATGCCACCATTCAAGACAAGTTGACCACGGGTACAATGAGGGTGTCCTTAGTTATGTCTGTAACTTACCAACTCTGATGTGGTTGGCAGGCTACTCAGACCTCAGACCTGATGGAGTACAAAGGTGGTGACTCTGGAGCCTGAAGATTCTGCATCTCTCCTTTGGTAACTGATTCTTTTATAGACCTTTTAAATCACATCTTCCTTCTTTCCAACTACTAACTGCTAATCAGAAAGTGATACCTGGTTAGACTCTAGACTGTCCTTTGGGTTAATCCAGATTGGATCTTTTTCAATCTTCAGAGGAATGGGTTGGATCAGATTTCATTCAGGAAAGATTAAGAATGAGGCAGGGGTACTGGAGTCAAGGGTTTCCCTGATAGCTCAGTTGGTAAAGAATCTGGTTTGATTCCTGGGTCGGGAAGATCCAAAGGGATAGGCTACCCACTCCTGTGTTCTTGGGCTTCCCTTTTGGCTCAGCTGGTAAAGAATCTGCCTGCAATGTGGGAGACCTGGGTTCAATCCTGGGTTGGGAAGATCCCCTAGAGAAGGGAACAGCAGCCCACCCCAATATTCTGGCCTGGAGAATTCCATGGACTCATGAGGTCACAAAGAGTCGGACAGAACTGAGCCACTTTTGCTTTCACTTTCATTAATATAAAATAGATTTATATATCTCATTGGAGTCAAAGGCTGGTTCTTTGATTCACTCCACAAGTACTGACTGGGTTTTTACCAATACTGACAGTAACAGTGTGGGTAGGAGACAGGGTAGGAATTATTGATTTGTGACAGTGAATAGGCAAACAACACTTTAAAGCATCATTGTTTGGGGATCTATGGCCAGGAAAAAATTACCCAAATGTCCCAAAAATAAAACCACTTCGTGAAGACAGTAGTGTTGTTCTGGAAAGAACAAGACAGTAGTGTTGTTCTGGAAAGAAACAAAATACACACATTTATCTATCAAGGGTCACTTAGATGTTGTGTATGACACATGGGAGATCAGGAGCCTATTCAGGAAGCAAAAGGAAGTGTTTTGGGGAGATGTGATTGGTTTACCAATCTTAAGTCAAGACTTCTCTGGAGGAGATCACGTGAAAATCACATTGAGAAATAAGGGTGGGGGCTGGGTAATTTTGTTGTTGTTATTCAATTGCTTAGTCCTGTCTGACTCTCTGCACCTCCATGGACTCAGCATGCCAGGTTCCTCTGCCCTTCACTGTGTCCCAGAGTTTGCTCAAATTCACGTCCATTGAGTCAGAGATACTACCTAACCATCTCATCTTCCACTGCTCACTTCTTTTGCTGTCAGTCTTTCCCAGCTTCAGGGTCTTTTTCAGTGAGTCAGTTCTTTGTATCTGGTGGCCAAAGTATTAGAACTTCAGCTTCAGCATCAGTCTTTCCAATGAATATTCAGGGTTGATTTCCTTTAGAATTAACTGATTTGATATCCTTGCTGTTCAAGGGACTCTTAAGAGTCTTCCCCAGCACCACAGTTCGAAAGCATAAGTTCTTCAGCACTCAGTCTTTTTCATGGCCCAACTCTCACATCTGTACATGATTACTGGAAAACTACAGCTCTGACTAGACACTAGATGGACCTTTGTCAGCCAAGTGGTATCTCTGCTTTTTGATATGCTGTCTAGTTCTGCATTGCTTTCTTTTCAAGGAATAGGGAATTTCATGGTTGCAGTCACCATCCTCAGGGATAGTTGGAGCTGGGCATTTCTGGAGGGACAAAGTGAATAACCCGAATCATGTAAAATGTAGTTTTTTTTCCTCTTTGGGGACAGGAAGATTTAAAAACCGTTGTTTGGGTTGTGTTTAGAAATTATGGAGGGTGACTAAAAAGTCAACTTTGAGTGTTTCCTCCCAGAAGGGATCAGGATCACAAATTGACAGGAAGAGATTTGTTTTCACTTTAAAATTTTTACATAAGAAATTGTAAAAGCCATGTATCAAAGAGTACTATTAAAATGTGGGAGTCTGAGCTGGAGAACGTTGAGATATACATTTCTATGCATTTTTTCTTTACAAATATTAGAATTACTACTTTGGAAAGGGGTTTAGTGGAAGGAATAGTTCATATTCAGAACAAAGACTCCATTCTTTAAAAATAGCATATGGAATGTTATTTTAAGCTTTTATTTAGAAAGTCTAGCTAGTGAAATCACAAAGTGTATGAGCTATGATAAAAGTGCAGAAACTAAATACTTCAAATATCAGGAAATAAAATTCTAAACAGCCAGGTGTTGTTGTTGTTCTTTTTTTTTTTTTATTAAAAAGAATGCCTTCCTGCTTAAGCCAATTAAAAATGATATAAACCAAGCACACACAAAAGGCTTGGAAATAAGGCAAAACTACACTCAGACGAAAAATCAAAGCCTTAAAACTGTTCATCTGGAAAAAAGAAAAAGGATGACTTTTTTTGCTGTCCTGAATTGTTTGCCACCATTCAAGATCCACCGGCCATGAGTAAGATGAGGATGTTTTTATCTGAGATCAGAAACTCACCAGCTCTGCTGTGATTGGCAGAGTGCTCCAACTTAAAACCCCCTATAGAACCCAGGCAATGACTCTACATCTGTGCTTTGGTGCCTGAGGCTTTTTTAGGACTTTCTAATCATTTCTTCCCCTTTTCAGTGAGTAACTTCCAATTGGAAAGTGATACTTGGTTAGATTCCAGAATATCCAGCAGGTTAATTCTTATATTTGCCTTTCTCCAGATTTCATTGAATCAGATTTTCACTACAGTTGTAGTAGGGTGTGATCAAGGAGAGATTAATTTGGTCTTGACATTGGACAGAAAAAGAAAAACCTTAAAGCATCATTCCTGGGGCATCTTTGGCCATATCAAAACTAGCAAAATGTCCTAGAAATAAGACAGCTTTGCAAGAGCAGTGGTGCTATCCCAAAGAAAACAAAATAGATTTCTCCATGTATCAAGTTGCTGCTCCTGTGTGATGTTGGAATAACAGCAAATCAGGAGCCTATTCTGGGAGCAAGGGCAAACTCCTGGGAATGTGGCTGGTCCTCCAGGCTTAAGTCACGGCTTCTCTGATCGAGATCAGGTCAAATTCACAGTGAGAAGTGAGGGTCATGAAAGAGTTAAAAAGCTTAGGCAGGGAGCCCAAGGCCCTTTAAAGGAGGAGGTGAACATTTTTTGCTCTTGCTTTACTGAAACCTTGTGCAACAATGTATCTTGTCCGAGACCTGGCCATTCTTTAGGTCCAGAACTTATGATCACTCAACACAATGTCTTACTCAAGGAAATGCTTTTCTTAGGCTCTATGTTAATGATTTGTAGTTGTAACAAATCTTGCCTGGGAACCTGTTTCTCAAGACTTGCACCCCTGATACATAGCAACAGTATATCTTGCCCAGAGACCCTGCCAGGAAAGTTCTCCTTGGCTAATCTTGTGCAGAACATATCTCAGGATGTATGCCTTGGGAAAGGGTCTGCTGGAACTCTTATAACCTTGAGGTATTCTTTTAATCTATTCTCAGCAGCTAGGTGAAAAGTATATGCTGCTGCTGCTAAGTCGCTTCAGTCGTGTCCGACTCTATGCGCTTAAACTAGTGAGGCAGGTACTTTGCTGCCCTCTCCTGGTGTCTATGTCAAAAGCTTTTTTTGGGTCACTTTCACTTTAAATAAAACCTACACAAAGCTCTGAGTGACCAAAACTTCCAAAACTATGTTGAATAGTAGTGGTGAGAGTGGGCACCCTTGTCTTGTTCCTGACTTTAGGGGAATGCTTTCAATTTTTCACCATAGAGGATAATGTTTGCTGTGGGTTTGTCATATATAGCTTTTATTATGTTGAGGTATGTTCCTTATATTCCTGCTTTCTGGAAGGTTTTTTATCATAAATGGATGTTGAATTTCATCAAAGGCTTTCTCTGCATCTATTGAGATAATCATATGGCTTTTATTTTTCAATTTGTTAATGTAGCAATCAGAGCAGAAAAAGAAAGAAAAGGAATCCAGATTGGAAAAGAAGTAAAACTCTCACTGTTTGCAGATGACATGATCCTCTACAAAGAAAACCCTAAAGACTCCACCAGAAAATTACTAAAGCTAAGCACTGAATATAGTAAAGTTGCAGGATATAAAATCAACACACAGAAATCCCTTGCATTCCTATACACTAACAATGAGAAAACAGAAAGAGATTTAAAGAAACAATTCCATTCACCATTGCAATGAAAAGAATAAAATACTTAGGAATATATCTACCTAAAGAAACAAAAGACCTATATATATAAAACTATAAAACAATGGTGAAAGAAATCAAAGAGGACACAAATAGATGGAGAAATATACCGTGTTCATGGATTGGAAGAATCAATATTGTCAAAATGGCTATACTACCCAAAGCAATCTATAGATTCAATGCAATCCCTATCAAGCTACCAATGGTATTTTGCACAGAACTAGAACAAATAATTTCACAATGTGTATGGAAATACAAAAAACCTCAAATAGCCAAAGCAATCTTGAGAAAGAAGAATGTAACTGGAGGAATCAACCTGCCTGACTTCAGTCTCTACTACAAAGCCACAGTCATCAAGACAGTATGGTACTGGCAGAAATATAGATCAATGGAACAAAATAGAAAGCCCAGAGATAAATCCACACACCTATGAACACCTTATCTTTGACAAACGAGGCAAGAATATACAATGGAGAAAAGACAATCTCTTTAACAAGTGGTGCTGGGAAAACTGGTCATCCACTTGTAAAAGAATGAAACTAGAACTCTTTCTAACACCATACACAAAAATAAACTCAAAATGGAGTAAAGATCTAAATGTAAGACCAGAAACTATAAAACTCCTAGAGGAAAACATAGGCAAAACACTCTCTGACATAAACCACAGCAGGATCCTCTATGACCCACATCCCAGAATATTATAAATAAAAGCAAAAATAAACAAATGGGACCTAACTAAAATTAAAAGCTTCTGCACAGCAAAGAAAACTATATGCAAGGTGAAAAGACAGCCTTCAGAATGGGAAAAAATAATAGCAAATGAAGCAACAGACAAAGAAATAATCTAAAAAATATACAAGCAACTCCTACAACTAAATTCCAGAAAAAAAAAAAAAAACCCGACCCAATCAAAAAGTGGGCCAAAGAACTAAACATACATCTCTCCAAAGAAGACATACAGATGGCTAACAAACACATGAAAAGATGCTCAACATCACTCATTATCAGAGAAATGCAAATCAAAACCACAATGAGGTACCATTTCAAGCCAGTCAGAATGGCTGCTATCCAAAAGTCTGCAAGCAACAAATGCTGGAGAGGGTGTGGAGAAAAGGGAACCCTCTTACACTGTTGGTGGGAATGCAAACTAGTACAGCCGCTATGGAGAACAGTGTGGAGATTCCTTAAAAAACTGGAAATAGAACTGCCATATGACCCAGCAATCCCACTGCTGGCCATACACACTGAGGAAACCAGATCTGAAAGAGACACGTGTACCCCAATGTTCATCGCAGCACATGGAAGCAACCTAGATGTCCACCAGCAGGCGACTGGATAAGAAAGCTGTGGTACATATACACAATGGAATGTTACTCAGCCATTAAAAAGAATACATTTGAATCAGTTCTAATGAGGTGGATAAAACTGGAGCCTATTATACAGAGTGAAGTAAGCCAGAAAGAAAAACACCAATACAGTATACTAATGCATATATATGGAATTTAGAAAGATGGTAACAATAACTCTGTATGTGAGACAGCAAAAGAGACACAGATGTATAGAACAGACTTTTGGACTCTGTGGAAGAGGGCGAGAGTGGGATGATATGGGAGAATGGCATTGAAACATGTAAATTATCACATGTGAAACGAATCGTCAATCCAGGTTCAGTGCATGATACAGGATGCTCAGGGCTGGTGCACTGGGTTGACCCAGAGGGATGGGATAGGGAGGGAGGTGGGAGGGCGGTTCAGGATGGGGAACACATGTACAACCATGCTGATTCATGTCAATGTATGGCAAAACCAATACAATATTGTAAAGTAAATAAATAAATAAAACTGAAAAAAAAAAAAAAGCTCCGAGTGACTGAGACTCTCTTTGGTCCAGGATTTAAATCTTCTCCTTCGGAGACCTCAAATCCGGCAGCACAATTCACCATAAGCTATCTGTGGGATGGGGCAACCTGTTGCTGGGCATTCCTACAGCGACCCTGTGAATGACTGAAAACAGTGTAAAATATGGGTATATTTCCCCTCATTGAGTAGGAGAGAGATTCAAAGATTTTTCTCTGAGTGGAGTTTAGAACTAAAGGATGTGGCCAACAGGAGACAGTGTCACTTTTGAGGGTGTTTCTTCCCGGAAAGATGGGATCATTTGAAAGACTAAATTTGAGAATGTGAGCAGAGGGAGAGGTGACAGCCCTGGGAAATGAGGCATTTCCAAGTCTGAGAACCACTGACGGAGGGGAGGTGGGCTCTTTAGGAACTTGGACCCAGGCAGATAATTAAACATAGGTCCATCACACATAGGGCTTCCCTGATAGCTCAGTTGGTAAAGAATCTGCCTGCAATGCAGGAGACCCCAGTTCGATTCCTGGGCTGGGAAGATCCCCTGAAGGGAAAGGCTATCCATTCCAGTATTCTGGCCTAGAGAATTCCAAGGACCGTATAGTCTATGGGGTCACAAAGAGTTGGACACGACTGAGCAGCTTTCACTTTCACTTTCAGTCACACATAACCCTGTCATCATCATGACAGCCACTACTAGAAGTTGTTTTCCAGGTTCTTTCCATCCAGGAGCCTGGGATGTGGAACCATAATCCCCTTGGCCCCTTTACAAGTCTATTTTGATAATTACCATGTTCTCAAACTTAGGTCAGTTCAACACGGATTCTGATCAAGATGACACCGTTACGCACAGGGATAGAATTTTATTTTCCCTTCATATTAAGCACTGTTCACAAATGTCAACACTTTTCCTATACAAAATTCTGAAGCTGTATTTGATATTTAATGATTTCAATTTGTTCATTGATGTCTCCCACTCTGGGCTGGATCAGGTGGAGAGATTTGAAGTTCAGGGCACAGAGAAAGTGAGATCCTCCCTCTATGCATAGGATTTCCCATGCATCTCTCTCCCCACCCTCATTCAATGTGTTGCCCAAACAATTCTGATATACCACTGGTCACCAAGACTAGGGTTCTTTGAAGAGTGTTCTTCATCTTGATAACTTTCTGGCCTTTGACTGCATTTCTATCCCTGGTAGGGCCTTTGCATAAACTTGGGTTAAACTGAATTGCACTCAGTACATGTTTTAACTCCCAGGCCACCCAAAATTTTATTAATAATCTGCAATAGGGTGAGATAAGTAACAATGATAATGATAAACATCTGTTTATTGAACACAATCCTGGATGGTGTCAGCTCTTTTTTCCACTACCCCAAGTAACCTTCACAGAAAATGTAAAGTTCACTGCTCTTTTACAAAATTTTAAGTTGGTGGATTCAAGGCTGGACTTGGGAGAGGAACTTGCCCACTTGCACACTATAAATAATTTGTAGGTTTTCTTGGGTAAGGGGTTCAGAAGGGCCCCCGAGTTGTCAGAAACTAATGGATAACTGATAACTAACTATGTTAGTAAGGATTGACTGACAAACTTCACCTGAAATCAGTGGAAATGGGCAAATAGCAGAGTCCAACCTAGGGTTGTTTCAATAGGACCCCAGCTTCTATGAGTTCCAACTAGGTAGGAAGGGTTAAAGCATTGGAATGTTTTAGAAATTATGAAAGCCTGGCCCTGCAGTTGGTGGACTAATGGAATATACAATTGAGAATAGGGAGAGTCAACTATGAGTTAAAAGTGGTATATAAGAGGTGTATTTTGATATCCCCTGATATGTGGTGATAAAACATGCTATACCAGTCTTTCCTAATAAGACTCATCAAGTCTTATATAAGTAATATTGTTCTCTCAACACCACCACCTACCACCAAAATGTATGACTTTTTAATGTGACTCAGAAATACTAAAACAATGTCACATGTCTCTGTTATTTTAGCATTTTCCTAAAGGAATTTTGATGGTTTTAATGGGAAAAACTTTTTTAATACAAGAAAGATGAGTACCTACTCATGACTGCTATGAGTTGGTGAGAACAATAAATGGGTATACTTGTAGTGTGATGACCCCTTCCAGAACTGGGGCCTTGACTTGTATGATGGAGCCCTTTCCCAGAAACACAAAGGCCAGGAATTGAGACTCATGGACCCACCAGGAGGACTATGAGGAATTATCATGTACCTAGTCATGACTTGATACCATTGAAGGCACTGCTAAGGGTTCTTCACTCCAATGGCTCATTGGACACTGTATGTTGCCCTTTGTATGTATTAACCCACTAATTAGCCAAGGAAATAAGCAAAGAGGTAAGAGGTACCCCAGAAAGAACAAAGAACTTGCAGGAATGGTAAGGTTTTGGATCATAGATAATACAGTGCTTTTAAAAAATTTTTTCATCAGCAACTGGAGATTGCTGAGGTATAAGCTGGTGAAACAGTAATATATCATGGAAAGCAGCAGTCTGGTTTCATTGAGGGTCTCTTTATTTCTGATCATTGCTTTACAAACACCTACTGAGGGATCGCTCCAACATGTGGATCTCAAGCCCATATTCACCTCCAAAAATATAGGTTCATATTTGATTGTATAAACCATATCCCAAAATGTCCCATCACCTCCCAGAGTCTCCATATCCAGTGCAGCTCTATACCACACTGGATCACCTTTCCTTTTCCCATCCCCATTGAGCAGATATCAGAAACCATGGTTGGGTTTTCCTTCATAATGTCCCCATGCCCTAGATGTCAGATGTCCCCCAAGTGCCCAGACAAAAGTTTTTGATAGAGGCAATAACTAGGTGTGAATATTACAACTGTATAAGATGGGCTCTGTGTGATCGAACATGTGATCACCATTGTGTGGACAGGGGCTGAGGGTAATCCAGATGCTTTTGGGACATCCTAAGTCTCTCAGAATCTCAAACAGCTCACCTGAAGCTGGGAAAGTCTCCCATCCAGGAGAATACCCTGAGGGTTGACACTCTCAGCAGTTCAGGACTGGCAGGAGGGTCTCAAACAGGGAGTCCCTGATCCCATACAGCTCTAAGTCCAATTTCTGGAGACTGGCTGCAACTTTCTCCAGAAGAACTGGGAAGAGTTCAAGACCAAAGTCTGTCATGGTGACACCACTCAGATCCAGGCCTTTGAGCTGACTGATGTTCAGACACTGGGACAGATGGATCCAGTCTGATTCTGTAAGCTGGCAGTAAATTATTAAGAGGTTGTCCAAGGTGGTTTTCAGGTACTTGGGTGGAGGTGGGGGGATCAGCATTCAGTACTTGGAAATTGAAGTACCAGGTGAGCTGGAGGTGAGAGACAAAGGATTACTACAAAATTAGTCTGACCATTGGATGTGGGCCAATACATTGATTGCCCAGTCTCATTATAGGCTGAGTCCTATCACCTTCACTGTGTTACTGAGTCACTTCACAGAATCTTGAAAGCTCTCTTCCTCAAAAATCAAGCAGAATGCAATATACTCCACTTCCTTATGAGAATGAATGAAGATGGCAGAACGCACTAGAGTATGCTCAGAGCAGAAGTAGAGAGAGTCACAATCAAATGTGGCCATCCTTAACTTTAGTACTGGGTGTGTTAGTCACTCAGTCGTGTCTGACTCTTTACGACCCCGTGGACTATAGCCCGTCATGCTCCTCTGTCCATGGAATTCTGCAGGCAAGAATACTGGAGTGGGTTTCCATTCCCTTCTCTAGGGGATCTTCCCAACCCAGGGATTGACAGGTCTCCTGCATTTCAGGGGAATTTTTTTTTTTTTAACAGAAAATATTTCTTAAAAAAAATTTATTTATTTTTTAAATAAAAGATAATTGCTTTACAGAATTTTGTTGTTTTCTGTCAAACCTCAACATGAATCAGCCATAAGTATACATATAGCCCGTCCCTTTTGAACCTCCCTCCCAACCCCACTCCTTTAGATTGATACAGAGCCCCTGTTTGAGTTTCCTAGGCCGTACAGCAAATCCTGTTGGCTATTTATTTTACATATGGTAATGTAAGTTTCCATGTTACTGTTTCCATACATATCACCCTTTCCTCCCCTCTTTCCATGTCCATAGGTCTATTCTCTATGTTTGTTTCTCCATTGCTGCCTGTAAATAAATTCTTAAGTATCATTTATCTAGATTCTGTATATATGTGCTAGAATACAAAATTTATCTTTCTCTTTCTAACTTACTTCACTCTGTATAATAGGTTATGGGTTCATCCACTTCATTAGAACTGACTCAAATGCCTTCCTTTTCATGACTGAGCAATATTCCATTGTGTATATGTACCACAACTTCTTTATCCATTCATCTCTTGATGGACATCTAGGTTGCTTCCAGGAGAACACAATGGCAACCCACTCCAGTACTCTTGCCTGGAAAATCCCATGGGCAGAGGAGCCTGGTAGGCTGCAGTCCATGGGGCCGTGGAGAGTTGGACACGATTGAGCTGAGCGACTTCACTTTCACTTTTCACTTTCATGCATTGGAGAAGGAAATGGCAGCCCACTCCAGTGTTCTTGCCTGGAGAATCCCAGGGAAGGTGGAGCCTGGTGGGCTGCCATCTATGGGGTCGCACAGAGTTGAACATGACTGAAGCGACTTAGCAGCAGCAGCAGGTTGCTTCCATGTTCTACCTATTGTAAATAGTGCAGCAATGAACAATGGAATACATGTCTCTTCTTCAGTTTTGGTTTCTTCAGGGTATATGCCTAGGAGTGGGATTGCTGGGTCATATGGTGGTTTTATTCCTAGTTTTTTGAGGTATTTCCATACCATCTTTCATAGTGGCTATATCAACTTACATTCCCACCAACAGTGCAAGAACATTCCCTTCCACACCCTCTCCAGTGTTTGTTTGTAGACTTTTTGATGATGGCCATTCTGACTAATGTCAGGTGATATCCCATTGTAGTTTTGATTTGCATTTCTCTAATAATGAGAGATGATGAGCATTTTTCATGTGTTTTTTAGCCATCTGTATTTCTGCTTTGGAGAAATGTCTGTTTAGCTCTTTTCCCCACTTTTTGATTGGGTTGTTTGCTTTTCAATATTGAGTTGTATGAGCCGCTTGTATATTTTGGAAATTAATCCTTTGTCAGTTGTTTCATTTGCTATTATTTCCTCCCATTCTGAGGATTGTCTTTCCACCTTGATTATAGTTTCCTTTGCTGTGCAAAGGCTTTTAAGTTTAATCAGGTCCCACTTGTTTACTTTTGTTTTTATTTCCATTACTCTAGGAGGTGGATCATAGAGGATCTTGCTTTGATTTATGTGATTGCGTGTTCTGCCTATGTTTTCCTCTAAGAGTTTTATAGTTTTTGGTCTTACATTTAGGTCTTTAATCCATTTTGAGTTTATCTTTGTGTATGGTGTTAGAAAGTGTTCTAATGTCATTCTTTTACATGTTGCTGTCGAGTTTTCCCAGCATCATTTATTGAAGAGACTATCTTTGCCCCACTGTATATTTTTGCCTCCTTTGTCAAAAATAAGGTACCCATAGATGCATATGTTTATTTCTGGACTTTCTATCTTGTTCCATTGGTCTATATTTCTGTTTTTGTGCCAGGACCATACTTTCTTGATGACTGTAGCTTTGTAGTATAATCTGACGTCAGGAAGGTTGATTCCTCCAGCTCCGTTCTTCTTTCTCAAGACTGTTTTGGCTATTCAGGGTCTTTTGCATTTCCATATGGATTGTGAAATTTTTTGTTCTAGTTCTGGAAAAATGCCATTGGTAATTTGATAGGGATCACATTGAGTCTGTAGATTGCATTTGATAGTATACTCATTTCACAATTTGATTCTTCCTACCCAGGAGCATGGAATATCTCTCCATCTGTTTATGTCATCTTTGATTTCTTTCATCAGTGTCTTACAATTTTCTGTGTACAGATCTTTTGCCTCCTTAGGTAAGTTTATTCCTAGATATTTTATTTTTTCTGTTGCAATGGTGAATGGGATTGATTCCTTAATTTCTTTTTCTGATGTTTCATTGTTAGTATATAGAAGTGCAAGTGATTTCTGTGTATTGATTTTGTATCCTGCAACTTTGTTAAATTCACTGATTAGCTCTAGTAGTTTTCTGATACTATCTTTAGGGTTTTCTCTGTACACTATCATGTCATCTGCAAACTGTGAGAGCTTTACTTCTTCTTTTCCTATCTGGATTCCTTTTATTTCCTTTTCTTCTCTGATTGCTGTAGCTAGGACTTACAGAACTATGTTGAATAATTAGTGGTGAAAGTGGATACCCTTGTCTTGTTTCTTATCTTAGGGGGAATGCTTTCAGATTTTCACCATTGAGAATAATGTTTGCTGTAGGCTTATCACATATGGCCTTTACTATGTTGAGGTAGGTTCCCTCTATGCCCATTTTTTGAAAAGTTTTAACCATAAATAGGTGCTGAATTTTGTCAAGGGCTTTTTCTGCATCTATTATCATATGGTTTTTATCTTTCAATTTGTTAATATGGTGTATCACTTTGATTGATTTGCATATATTGAGGAATTCTTGTATCCCTGGAATAAACCCAACTTGATCATGGTGTATGAGCTTTTTGATGTGTTGCTGAATTTTGTTTGCTAAAATTTTGTTGAGAATTTTTGCATCTATGTTCATCAGTGATATTGGCCTGTAGTTTTCTCTTTTTGGGTTGTCTTTGTCTGGTTTTGGTATCAGGGTGATGGTGACCTCATAGAATGAGTTTGGAAGTGT